>NC_134539.1:31771136-32080909 GCF_050624435.1 Tenrec ecaudatus
GTTGACTGTCAGCTTCCTCCACTTTAAAAGGAGGCAATGACGCTCTTTCATAGGGATGGGTGAGGTTTAAATGAGTTCGTATACAAACGTTAGGCACTCAGAACTATGTCAAGCACATGAATAGTTATTAGTAGTCTTCTGACCTCCCTGCCTCGTCTTTAAACCCCACCATCTACATAGAAGCTGCAGTACATTTCCACACATAATAATCCAACGAGACGCTCCCTACTTACACCCCTCCAAAGCCCGGCCAATTTGATCTTATTTTCTCTTCCCACTGCCCCTGCCCTGCCCCAGTAGTCTGAAAGAACAGGCATGAGTTATATTACAAAAGGAGGCCTGGAAGTCCTAAAGTGGAATGGGGGTTGGGGGTGGGGTGGATGTGCAACATTGGGAGTCAGAATTCTGGGTGGGAATGCTGAGTTCATGGTGTTTGGAAGCATCCAGGTAAAGATGACCAGAGTCTGATGGAGCAGAGTACAATTCCAGTGAGGGACAAGGACGGCTGTAGAGACAGGGTTTAGCTAACATAGCCTCAAGAAGAGTGAGGAGAGAAGAGTCCTGGACAGCACCCGGAGCTCAGAGAGTGAAACGCCTAGAGCAGGTCTCAGAAGGTAGGAAATTGAAGAGGCCCGTGAATTTGGCAATTAGAACAATATGAGCACAGCTTTAGTGTTTGAGAGTAGGAGATGCAGACTCTCAATTTCAGTTCATCATTCAACTCATTCAATAAATACTTATGAAGTCAAGGTTCTGTTTTAGGTGAAGGAGACACAGGTGTAGACAGATCATACACCTCCAACTAAATGAGAAAATCTTTAAAGTGTAAAAGAAGGGGCGGAAATAGAGACACTGAATATAGAATATGTTTCTGAGAATCTTGGCTGTGAAGAGCAGGAGCAAGATCCAGTTTGGACGCAGGCAGAGATTAGGCAGGGTTTTCAGGCTGAGGGGACAGAGGCATGGGAGGTAGAGCGATGCCTGATGGTGGGCGGGGGATGGAACAGAGCCACCAAGAAGATCGAGGCAGAGGCATCAGCTATGCGTGGAGGGGTGTTATGTGTCTGGGGGAGGGTAGTACTCTCTCCAGCGTTAAGGAGAAGATCCCAGATTCCCGTCCAGTTCTGAGGCACGGATGGGGGTTGGATCTCCTCCTCCAGGGCCAGGGTCACATCAGGTAGTTGGGTAGTTGAAGTGGGGTTGGTTAGGGAAGAAGCCGGACTCAGGAGGAGATAAGGCTGGTGTAGGATCACAGCAGAGGTTGAGACACAATTTTAGTTCAGGTTGGAGGTCATCATCAGGGCCACTGCTGGGTCAGGGTTAGGGGAGGGGTGAGACCCTACCTTCCTCTTGAGAGAGCCAGTACTTCTCAGGGAAATAGAGGTGATCTTGCATGGGATTTTTATAGCTGTAGTCATGCATGGCACATCTGACCATCTTCTGCAGGGCTTCCTGGTCCATGTGGTGCCCTGTGGTATGAGTCAGGCCCTGGGCAAGGGGAGAGGGCAGGTGGTGGCTAGGAACATAAAGACCCACCTCTGGAGTCCTGCTGGATCGAGGTCCAGGCCTTCTGGAGACCAGCCCAGGTGAAACCTCCCCTCTTCCCCCTCCATCTCCCTATGCCAGAGGGAGTCGTGCCAGTCTTGGCCCCCTCTGCAGTTTCATTGTTGGAATTACTCAGCCCTCCTTCCTTCCTATCAAGGCCTGGCACTGGCTCTCAGTCAGGGGGCGGTTCAGACTTTTTCATTGCTGCCTTGCCCTTGACTGGGAGCTCTTTGAGGACAGCCAGCCTGGGTCTTCCTGGTTTATTTCTTCCAGGCTGTGCACTATCTGTACAAGGCCTAGGTCTCCCTCAGGGTCAGATCCTCGGCATGACCAGGAGCCTCTGGAAGAGCTGGCTGCCTCATGCAGGTGAGGATTCTGGGAATTTGTTTCCCTGGAGAAGCGAAGTTTGGTGCTGGAGGGAGAGGCTGCTATTCTAACACTTAACTCCCTGCCTCTGACCTGACCCTGCCTCTGCTGGGGATCTAATATGATCCTTGACCCCAGACCTCACTGTGCCCTGGCTGCCTCTCACCCTCTCCTAATCTTTCCCCCTGGTCCATACCCTGGACCCCTTCTGCTTCTCGGGGTTCACGTCATCTCATCCCTTCATCCCTTTTTGGGTGGTTAGATGTGTGGAAGCCCAGATCAAAGCTTCCCATTGTCCTGAACAGACAGCAAGAGACACAGAAAGGATCTATTCCTTATAATGGACAGCGAGGTGCTGGGATAGTGATGTTATCTCTCCCAATTCCTCCTTATAATCGTAAGAGCAGAGGTTCTCCATAGTCAGGGACAATATCCTGTTGCTACCAGCACTCCCACCCACCTGAAAATCCCCAGGACAGGGACTTCTAGAATCATCTGTCCAGCTGAAGTTCAGTCTTGTGGATAGACCTGTACAGACACACTCCCATGTAAGTGGAGGTGAGACTGAATGTGGGAGTTGTAGGCACATAGCACTTCCTGAGCTTTACACACACATGCCCAGGTATGCACACAGATCTTTGTATCAGACGCACTCATAGACACACACTCATATACCCACAGAGCCAAGCTCTCAGCTGGAATACCAATTGAAATACTTCCACAAATGGATGCAAAGCCACTCATCTGTGCCACGAAATTTGGAAGACAGCTACCTGGCAAACTGGCATTTGTACCCATTCCAAAGAAAAGTGATCCAATAGAAAACAAAAATGATTGAGAAATATCATTAATATATGCATGTAAAATTTTGATAAAGATAATTTAAAAAGAAAAAAAGATTGTAAAAGTACATTGACAGAGAATTGCCAGAAATTCAAGTTGGATTCAGAAGCAAACATGGAATGAGAGACTCAAAGTTGATATCAGATGGATCTTGGCTAAAAGTAGACAATCCCAGAGATGCTTACATGAGTTTTGTTACCCCTACAAAGTTATTTGACTGTGTGGCTTGTAACAAATTGTGGATAACATTTCAGAGCACTTAATTGTCCCCATGTGGAATGTGTACATACAACAAAAGGCAATTTTTTTTATATAAAAAAGGCATGGTTTAAGATCAGGAAAGGTGTGTGTCAGCGTTGTTTATTTTCTCCATACTCATTCTATCTGTGTGCTGAGTACACAATCGAAGAAGCTAGGCTATAGGAGGCAGACTGAGGTACCAGGAATGATGGAAAACTCATTAACAATGTAGATGACACAACCTTGCTTGCTGCAAATGAAGACTTAAAACACTTACTGATTAAGATCAAAGACTACAGCTCTCTGTATGGACTACACTGCAACATAAAGAAAGCAAAACCCCTCACGACTGGACCAATAAGCAACAACCTGGCACATGGAGAAAGGATGGAAGTTGTCAGGGATTTCACTTCAGTTGGCTTCACCATCAACACTCATGGAAGCCGAAATCTTGGGTGGGGGAAAGTCTGCTACAAAAGACTTCCTGAGAGTGTTAAAAAGCAAAGATGGAAAAATAAAATAAGCCCAAGATGTCATTTTGGAACTCAGGTGCGCCTGACCCAAGTCATGGTATTTTCGGTCTCTTCGTCAACATGCGGAAAGCTGAACAATGAGGAAGGAAGACCTGAGCAGGCTTGGTGTCTTTGGAGTCCTGTGTCGGAGGAGAGTATTGAATCAGGGACGGCCACAGGAATGAACACATCTATGTTGGAGCCAGTACCCTCAGATGCACTTCAGAAGTGAGGATGGGGAGCTTTGGTCACATTAGTAGGTGGGACTCGGTCCTGAAGAAGGAGCTTGTGCTTGGTAAGATGGACGATTGATGTCAGATGGCTCTTGGCTGAAATCAGAGACACCCAGAGAGGTGGGTGGCACAGTGGCTGCAACAAGGGTCTCAAACACCAACCATTGTGAGGATGCTTCAGAACTGGGCGCTGTTTTATTCTGCTGTACAGGTGGTCACGATGCAGCAGAACCTATGTGATAGCCCCTAACAGCAGCAGCAGCAGCAGCAGCAGCAGCAGCAGAAATACAAGCATAAACACATCAAACACATACAGATACAAAAATGGTCATTTAGAAGCATGTTGACATTATCCACTGTTAGATATGTTCGTCTGTCCTCAGACGTGCGTAACTTTGAAGGTGTCTAATCTTTGATCTGTCCATGTTTCGAATAGAATACAAGGCTTACTGGAGGCTTTGAGCTGTGGGTAGAATTTGTCGACCATGAGCATCACTCTAGGGTGATCTGGACCATCTTTTGCAAATCCCGATGTCAGTATTGCAGGTCTCTGCTCTTGTACTGACAAGGTTCGTCACAAAAGATGCCCTTTACAAAGAATGTACAGATGTGCTTTATACAATTGATGTATGTATATGTATGGACTGTGATAAGAGTTGTATGAGCCCCTAATAAATTGTTAAAAAAAAAAGATGATGGCAACATATGTACCAATGTACTTGAGATAATGGATGTATGTATGGATTGTGATAAGAGTTGCATGAGCTCCCAATAAAATTATTTTTAAAAAAAGATGCCCTTTAAGCTCTAGCTTGAGAGTAATGACCTAGTTGTTGCTGTTCTGAGAACCCAATGGACAGGGCTGCTGGAAGCTTTCGCATTCAGTCTATGAAGGTCAACCTCTTTTATTATGGTATCCTTGACCTAACCTGTACTTGGATCCCCCAGTCCTGAGAGCCTCTCCAAAAAAATAAGCCTCTGACTTTTGCTGGCCTTGGTGTGGCAGTCACGCAATAGCGTAGACCAGAAAAGGGGCTTAGTGACTTTAATTTCATTTTTAAAAGGCTTTCAAATAATCCTTACTTTAGGTTTGGCTCTGTACCATCGTCAGTTCCAGAGAAACTTAGTACTGTCAATTCCCAAACCTCTGGAAAATTCTTCAGTTTTAAGTTTTATTATGTCTATAGATTCACTGTTGATTTCAGATTCAGCTTTCTCAGATCTGTTACATCAGTTACCATTTACTTTTCAAACTTTGGTTACCCGTCCCCTCTGCTTTCTCTGCATGATCTGGCTCGATGATTTAAATATCCATTTACTGTAGCTGTAGAGAAGTTTCAGGAAAGAGCAACAATGCATGTATTTAATTCTAACCCAGAGGGTTATTTATATATTCTACATTATGAATGGTCAGTTATACAAATATTTTCATTTTCTTCATGTCTTTGATGACTAGAAATTCCTAATTTTAACATAGTTGAATTTATCAATCTCTTCTTTTGTGGTGACTGTTTTCTGTATCTTGTTTAAACAATCTATCCATATTCGATAAAGGAGCCATTGTCCTATCTTTTTTTCTAACAGTATACAGTTTTACTTTCTATACTTAAGTCTTTAATGGGTCAGTAGTTGCTTTTTGGGTTTGGTGTCAGGTAAAGACTACTTTTATTTGTATCCGTATGGATAACTAATTGTCCCATTAAGTAGTCTATTTTTCCAGAGATTTGTAATGCCACTCAAGGCTGGTGTATCTTTTCCCATAGCTTTACTTTAAACTATTTCTGTTGTATATTGTTTCCATCTATGTGTGGATCTGGTCCTAGTCTGTTCTATTCAATAATTTGTCTATCACTACAGTAATACTATACTTTATTAATTTCTATAATTTTATAACAAAACCAATGAGTTGTGGCCTGGTATTAATATTTGATTGGGAAAAATTTTTTTTTTTGGTTAGGGCAAATTCTCTTTTTCAGGAGTACATTAGTTATTTCTTGGATCTCTGCTTCTCTGTTTAAGTTTTAGGAATGGCTTATTAAATTTATGAAATAATTTATTGGGATTTAATCAGAATTGCATTGAGTCCCTATGATAATGACTTCTATTCATGAACATGTTATTATTTATCCATTTATATAAGTACTTCAAAGTGTTTAATAAATTGAAAATATCCATACAGTTTTGCACATATCTTGTTAAATTTATTACTAGGTGCTTTACCTTTTGATCTTAGAATTAATGATGTATTTAAAAATGTGATAGAATTTCTTTTCTCATATTCATCCAACTGCCTACATTTCATGATATCTAATAATTATAGATTCTCTATATAAAATTGTATTATTTGTAGGTTATGACGTTTTTATTTCTTCCTGTCCTATCTCCACATAGTTTTCTTGGTGTTCTGGCTAGGAGCTACCATACATTCTTGAATATCAGTACAGTAGTGATAGTGAACATCTTTGCCTGGATCCTGATTTGAGAAAGGACTCTAAAATCACTATTCACAATAGCCAAAAGATGAACATAACCTAAGTGCTGTCAACAGATGAAAGGATAAACAAAGTCTGGTATGGACAATGGAATCCTATGCATTCATAATGAGTAATTCTCAAAATAGAATATGGATGAATCGAGATTATTAAGTAGAGTGAAATAGCCAATCCCAGAAGGACAAGTACTTTGTGGTCTCACTGTTATAAAGAGACAGGAATAGGCTACATATTGAAACCAACGTTCACCAGTGGTTTCCAGGGGCAGGGATCACTCTCCATACAGTGACGCTTGTTATATTTGGTGATGAGAAAGGCAACCCCCAATGTGAGTCAAGTGGGCACAGCCTGACCAAGGCAAATGAGGTCAGTAAGAAGCACACAAGGAAAAAAGGACTCTTTTCTCTTGGTAAATCCTGACATCCACAACTTTGCAACAAAAACAAAAAAAAAAAAACATGAGCGTGATTACATATGTATGTATATATGCATACAAGTGGATCAGTATATGTGTTTGTGTGTACATATGGGCATATATAGATGTATCCATATGCAGATATATGTACATGTGAGTATATGTATGCACATAAATTTATGCCCAAGAGAGCACATAATAGCAAGGGAATGTCTTAGACTTAACCAAGATTGGTTTACAGACTATGGTTATAAGTCTTTATGTGCCTGGAGTAAAAGAGAAAGAAAGGAATCAGAGACTCTGAGAAGAAACGGGTCCACAGGCCTAACTGCCTCCATACAGAACAATCTCATCCATCCTGAGACCAGAACTAGATGATGCTCAGAGGGCCCTGCCAGCTGAGCTACTCAGGAATACTGGAGGCGGATCCTGATAAAACTGGAGAAAAATGTGGGACAGAATTCAAATCCTTAAACAGTCCATACTTACTGGACTAGTTGTGACTAGTGGATTCCAGGAGACTAGCACCATAAAATATCCCTTAGCCCTTGAACCAAAACTATTCTATGAGCTCACCTTTTAGCTGAATAACAAATTGGCTAAAAAAGAAACGATACCGCCATGGGTACTGTGTTCCTTAAAAAATATATATATATATCAGATGAAATGGTCAACACTTACTGTAAAGCAAAGATGAAAAGGCAAACGAGCAGGGAGACTAGATTACTGTGAAGGGAACAACCTGAATGGATATGGTGAGAAAGTTGACACACTGAAAAATGTAACCAATGCCACTGAACTAACTGGGAACATAATTTTCTGTGTAAGCTTTCACCAAATGCACCCACACATCCACTATATATATGTATATGAACATGTGTATGCACAGATAGCAATTCGAGGGAGGTGCAGGACCAGGTGGTGCTTGGTTCCGTTTACAGAGGCTCACTAGGAAGCAGAATTAACTTGACAGCACTGGGTTTGCGTACGTATATGTGAATACTCACAACGGTTCATCAGAAATTATGTTGGCTGCCTTCTTTTGGTCTTTATTAGTTCAGGACATTTCCTTTGATTTTTCTTAAAACATTTTTTGTAAAAAATCATGACTAGTATTGAGTTTTGTTGTTAATTGAGGTCACGTTAGTGCCGGCTCATGGTGGCTCTGTGTACAATAGAATGACATATCACCCAGTCCCGGCCATCCTTGCACCTGTTCTTATGTTTGAGCCCATTGTTGCTGCCACTGTGTCAGTCCATCTCATCAAGGGCTTTTTTTTTGTGCTGTCCCTCTACTTTACCAGGCTGATGTCCTTCTCCAGCACTGTTCTGTCCTGACAGAATGTTCAAAGTACATAAGACGAAGTCTCACCATCCTGGCCTCTAAGGATTATTCTGGCCGTACTTCTTCCAAGACGGATTTGATGGTCCTTTTGGCAGTCTGTGGTACTTGGCATTATTCTTTGCCATCACCAGAATTCAAATGGACGGATTCTTCTTGGGTCTTTCTCAAAGTAACCTGCTTGCTTTTCAACACCTAAAAGAGGTCATGTGCCACAAATTTACCCAAAGCAATGTATCTTTTGATTTCTGCATTGCTGTCTCCATGAGTATCGATTGTGGATCCAAACAAGAGGAAATCCTTGCCAATTTCAATCTTTTTTTCTATTGACTGAGATTTACCTATTGGTCCATTGGGAGGAGTTTGGTTCTCCTTTGCCTTGAGTCGTAAACCATACCGGAGACTGCATTGATCTTTGATCTTGCAGCATACTTTGGCCGCATACTTTGATCTTCACCAGCAAGCGCTTCAAGTTCTCTTCACTTTCAGTAAGCAAGGCTGTGTCATCTGAATGTAACAGGTTGTTAAAAAACAACAACAACCTTCCCTCAATTCTGATGCCGCGTTCTTCTTCCTACAGTCCAGCTTCTCTGATGATTTGCTCGGCGTACAGACTGAGTAAGCGAGGTGAGAGGATCCAGCCCTGACGCCCACCTGTCCTGATTTTAAACCATGCGGTATTCCTTTGTTCTGTTTGCACAACTGCCTCTTAATGGTCACTATGAGTTGGGATGGAATGATAGCAATGAGTTTTGTGGGGGGTATTTTTATGAAATAGTTTTACTGGGTGCTCTTACATCTATTATCACAATCCATACATTCATCCATTGTGTCAAGCACATTTGTACATATGTTGCCATCATAATTTTCAAAGCATTTTCTTTCTACTTGAGCCCTTGGTATCAGCTCATTTTCCCCCTCCCTCATGAACCTTTGATAAGTTATAGATGATCATTTTCATATCTTCCATCGTCCTCGGTCACCTTTCACTCACTTTTCTGTTGTTCATCTCCCTGGGAGGGGGGTTATTTATTGACCCTTGTGATTGATGCCTCCTCACTCCCCCCATCTTCCCCTTATTCTCCTGGTATCTCTATTCTCATTGTTGGCCCTGAGGAGTTTATCTATCGTGGATTCCCTGTGTTGCGGGCTCTTATCTGTAGCAGTGTGCATGTTCTGGTATAATCCGATTTGTAAGGTAGAGTTGAGGTCATGATAGTGGGGTCTGGGGTGGAGGAAGCATTAAAGAACTAGAGGAAAGTTGTGTTTCATTGGTGCTATACTGCACCCTGACTGGATCATCTCTTCCTTATGACCCTTTTGTGAGGGGATGTCCATTTGTCTACAGGTGGGCTTTGAGTCTCCACTCCTCATCCCGCTCCCCATGAGTTTTGTGTTTTTTAAAATAGAATTTTAGCACCTGTTATTTCTACATCGTTTCAAAACAGATTTACTGAAGTATAGTTTACGCACCATAAAACTCATCCATTTTACTCAAAACAGCTTAGAGATTCCTAACTAAGCTTACCGTGTTGGGCAACTATCACCACAGTAGAGTTTTGGATCATTTCTATCACTTCAAAAAGGCCTCTCGTGTGTTTTCTGCATATTTTGTGATCATCTTGTGCTTTTCTCCTTGAATCTGTTCGTGTAATGAATGATATTTATAGATTTTTCCCTAATGTTAAACCATCCTTAAATTTCTGGAATTAACATAACATAGCCATCATAAATTATTTTTATGCTTTGCTGGGTACAGTTAGTTAATATTTTATTTCCAATTTTGGTATCTAGTATCTGAACTAGGCTATAATTTTCTTTCACTGTTCTTGATTGGTTTCACATCAGCTAAACTGATTTCTTAGAATAAGTTGGGAGGCATCCTCTTTTCCCCTATTCTCTGAAGGAGTTTGTTTAAGATAGAAATAAATTGTTTAACATTGGAGGAGCACAGCTGTATAATTATGTGGATGTTTTCTTTGTGGGGAGTTCTAAAATCACTGACTTAAATACCGTTCTATTTTTCTTTTTCGCAAGTTGTATTTTTCTAGAATCTGTTTATTTTATGTAAGTTTTCCATTTTATTAACATAGCGTTGTTTTCTATTCTAAACTTTTCTTCTCAATTTAAGGTTATGCTTCTTTTATTTATTCTTGCTTGCTTGCTTTCTTGATTACTCTCTCCAAAGGTTGGTCTGTTTTACGAGTCTTTTCAAAGAATCAAATTTTGACTTTGTTGAAGATTTGTTTTCTAGTTTGTTAATTTTGCTCTTAGTTTTACTATCTCCTATTCCATTTTATCTACATTTATTCTGCCCCCTCTCAAACTTCTTTAGTTTGATGTTGAACCCACGAATGAGTTTCCTGTTTTATTGTCTAAGGATTTCTCCAAGTACAACTTTGGCTGTGTCCCACAAGTTTGGACAGGCAGTCTTTTCAGTTCTGGATATGCTTCCATTTTTTTATTTCTTATTTTACCCATTATTTCAAGTGATGTTTTGTTTTAAAACTAATGAGGATTTTGCTTAGCTTTTTTCATTGCTGACCTGTAATTTAATTGCTCTGAGGCTAGAGGCTGCAGTTTTATGACGTCGGTCTTTTGGGTCCTGTTAACACTTGTTTTATGATCTAGTACTCGGTCAATTTTTATAGTGTTCTTTGTGTTTTTGCCGCTACAGTTAATGGATTCAGGCTCATAGTTATGTTTAATAAATCAAGCTTGTTAATTGTATTTTCAAGAGTTTTAGTTTTTGATTCTTTGCTTGACCCATCAGTAATTGAGGCGTGTTAAACTGTAGTGGATTTCATAAATTTATCTTTCCAACAATTTTATTAGGCCAATGCAAATGTATAGTTTCTTTCTAATGTAATACAACCTTGCTATTTATGCAGTGATCCATCTAAAAGTGTGGCTGCTTTTGTCTTAACTTTGTGTTGCTGTACATGTATCAGGTAGGATTGGAGCAGAACCAGTATGAATTATACAGCAACAGGTATTTAGTATAAAGATCAGGTTTTCCAAAGTTGTGGAAACACTTAAGAACTTATGCAAAACTGTTGTTTCTGCAGCTCTTATTGAGCCTAATGTTGTATAGATCAACCTGGCTGCCAATCAGGGAAGGAGGGTGGGACATGAAGTGGGGGAGAGCAAGGATGAATTGGACATCAGGAGGAGACCCTAGAAGTGATGTCTACCCGCCTCTCCAATCTTGATGAGCTAGCTGGCCTTCAGGACAATCTGGTGCCCTTCACGGACAGCTGCCCGCACACCTCACTTCTTAGTTGCGCCTTCTGAACCGCAGTTACGAACCACTTACGAAAGGGAATTGTGCAGTGTAGTTCCAGCTAGTTATGCAACCCCATGGCCTTTGGAGCCCTGGTGGTGTAACAGTTACACGTTGGGTTGCTAACTAAACTGTCAGCAGGTCGAAACCACCACTAACCTCTCCACAGGCGACTCACTGGCAGTGAGTATGTTTTTTGTTTTGTTTCCTAAAATAGCTGGAGGCTCCTGTGGAACTGTTTCTTTCAACTGAGTGCTATTGGTTTGCAATATTTTAGTTTTTTAAATTAAAATCATTTTGTATAGATGCTTGCTTGAATTTACCTCAGATTTACAATTTTCTTAGCTCAATGCTACTTCTCCTCCACTCCCTCTGCCTGCACCCCGCCCAAGTCCCAGGAGTCACCAAATTCTGAATTTTATTTCCCTGCAAGAACAAAAGATTCTCTCAGCTCCTTCAGTGACCAGTAAAATCATCAGGCAGGAAAACATTTCCTTAGATGGGCTTCTGGTCGTTAAAATGAATGGCATGCACAGACCCGTTCCAGATCGGGCTGAACTAGAACCAGGAGGACAGGGTGGTCTGAGAGCAACTCCCCGTGGTCACGTGGGCGTCTGAGGAGGGCGGGCAGGAGTGTCTGGAAGGGCTGTCACCATTACGTCTTGCCTCTCAGACTTCTCTATCTGTTCTGTGTTCTGGTGAATTTCCTTCACGCTTCTTTCTTTCAGGTCACGGACACCCTTCAGCGGGGGTCTAGCTTTTTACCCTGTCAGTTTTTTATTTGAACAAACAATACCCACCCACCCGCTTTTTTTTACACTTGTCTGGTCTTTTCTTTCTTTTGGTTTCTTTCCTTTGCTGTTGTTGAGCATACACACAGCAGAGCAAACAGCCGCTCAACAGTTTCTGCAAGCAGAGTTTGGGGACAGTCAGGATGTTCTTCAAGTTACACAATCATTCTCATCATCCTTTCCCAAGTTGTTTCTCTATTAACATAAACTCCCTGCCCCGCTAAGTGTCCTATTGAATCGTTCAAGTCTCTGTTGTTCACTTGACTCCACACACACAGTTCTTGGGGCCCTGGAGGTGTAGGGGTTAACACGGGGCTGCTACCTGCAAGGTCCGAAGAGAGCCTACAGGCACTCCATGGAAAAAGAGAAGGCTCCTTAAGCTTGACAGCCTCACAAGTCCACAGGGGCAGCTCTCCTCGGGCCTGTGTGTTGAAATAAGCTCCATGGCAGTGAATTTCTTTGGTTTTGGATAGAGTTCTTTTGAGAGCATAATGCTCAAGGCAAACCTCCTTTAACTGGTTACTGTGATCTCAGGGCGATGTCTCACCTACCTTCCTTGGTTGCAGATGTCTCAACACCATAAGAATGTGAAAATATGTCCTGCATTAGCTCCCTTTTGATCAGGATTCAACTGCAGCACCTTCATGAAAATGTTCAGTAATGGTAGCTGAGCACATCCAGTTCTCTGGTCTCATGTCAGAGGAGGCAGTTGCTCATGGAGGCAGTTAGCCTCGGCCTCCCTCTCCTCCCTCTGCTGCTCCGGGTGAATAGAGACCGATTGCTGGGCCTTGTGGGGTGGGGTGGGGGGGCTACTTGAAGCTTTAAATAGCCCAGCATAGCAATGAACTAGGAGGTGGGACAGAAAGACTAAACATACTATTAGGCAAAATTAACTGAGATGTCTTATGAAACCATGACCATATAAGGAGGCACCCCCCCAAAAAAAGCAGATTTTTTTTCAAAGCTATGTATTTAAATTTTTTACAAAACAACCTTATCACCTTCAAAGTACTCTCCATTACACTTAATACATTTGTCAAATCTGCGATTCTATTCTTCGAAACATTTTTCAAACTCATCTGTTTGGATGGCTGACTGCACCTCCCTCGTTTTTTCTTCTTCACCTCTTCTACATTGTCAAATCACTGTCCTTTCATGTCCCTCTTCATTTGAGGAAACAAGAAGTCGCACAGAGTGAGGTCAGGTGAGTCAGGTTCATGGGGCACTAGAGGCATGTTGTTTTTTGCCCCAAACTGGTGCACTGAGATGACTGCATGAGCAGGTGCATTGTCAGGGTGGCAAAACCAGTCCCCCATTTGCCACAAATCAGGCCTTTTTTTTTGTCACATATTGTTATGCAATCTTTTCAGACCTCTAACTAGAAAACTTGATTAAGTCTTTCCTGGTGGGACAAACTCCAAATGCACTATCCCCCTTACATCAAAAAACCCCAAACGAGCATTATCTTGGTCTTTGATTTCACTTGACGCGCTTTTCCAGGTTGTGGTGACAATGGCATCTTCCACTGGCTTGATTGATGTTTGTTTTCAGAGTTATAAGAATCACACCATATCTGTCACCAGTAACGACCTTGGGAAAAAAAGTCTGGGTCACCTCAGAGCTGTTTTTTCAAACCACAGCATGTTTCCACTCAATGCTTTTTCCTGGTCAGTCAGAACCCAATGTGCACATTTTGCAGCGACCCTTCTCCTTCCCAAATCATCCATTAAAATTCGCTGAACCAAGCTCCAAGACAGTCCAGATCACTTCCCCAGCTCTTCCATGGTCCACCATCAGTCTTCAAGCACACGTGCACACATTTTGTCCACACTTTTTCCCGTTAGGGAAGTTGAGGAATGTCTAGAATGAGTCTTGTCATCAATTGACTTTTCACCTTTCTTTGAAATGAAAAAAGCAAATCACTCATACACTTGAGTTTTTCCCATAGCTGTGTCCCTGTAAATTATATTCAACATCACAACTGTTTCTGTGGCTTTTTCCCGAGCAGGAAAAACAATTTCACAGCCGTTTAACTCCACACCAAGGAACCAAATCCCATGTGATGTTTGGGTGTCCATAGCACTCTCAGCAACCACTCTTTCCTTTTGTCTTACTGTGAATATATCCATCACACAACTATTGCCAGTTCAATTTTTACAGGTGTACAATTTACTGACAGCAATTAAACAATCAGTTGTCCAACTCGACTTTTAATTCACGTGATTTTTTCCCATCATTTTTTCCTTCTCCTGGTAACCAACCACTAAACAACTTAGGTCTCTATATATTTGCCTGTTTCTGTCTTTGATGTAAATGGGGTCAGTCAGTATTTGTCCTTTAGTGATTGCCGGATTGCACTCAGCATGATGGCTTCATGCTCCATCCATGCTGCAGGGCGCATGGCTTCATTTCCCCTATTGGACGAGCGGTGTTCCACTCTAGGTAGGTACCATACTCGGTCTTCCCCCGCGTCACCTGGGTTCTTTACTCCTTGGGCTGTTGTGACTGGTGCTACAGCGAGCACTGGGGTACCTGTTGAATCTCTGCTTTCAAGTCTTTTGGGTGTATACTTAGGAGTGGAGTTGCTGGGTCACATGGTATTTCTATTTTGAGTTGTATGGGGAATTACCACTCTTCTCCATAATGGCTGTACCATTTTGCATTCCCACACGGCTGCCTTTCTGTTATTCATTCTGGTTTATTTTGTTTTCACAACATAAAATGGATTTCGTCTGATTATTTTTTTATAGTCTCTTGTTGCTTGCTTATTTTGATGATTTCACACAGTATTTGATTTTTTTCTTTATAATAATTATCTTGTTTTAATTCCAATTCCAAATTAGACCTTGGGGTTTCATTCTATTGCTTGTTGTTTCTATCGATGGCCTTTAGAGTGGGTTGTTTCTTTGTGCCTCCCACTGTGTTTATATTTAATTGACCTTAGTTTGAAGGGTACTTAGAAAACAACTTTGAGGATGTTTCTCAATAGAGTAGATTTATGAGTCTCCTGTGTATAAGTGTATTACCAGTGGTGATAGTGACAGAGGATGAGGGGAGGAGGGACAGGGAAACGGGATCATTATTGAGAGGGCTTCAAAAAGTTGATGGAAAATGGTTTTAAAATATAATAGATTTTTCCACAAACTTATTGAAGCCCCATGTATTAAATTGAGACTGTGCTGTTCCCCTTTCTGATTCAGGTTAGGATTTGCCCGTCTAGTCCTTCTAACTTTCAGCTAGTTTAAGGTTTAGGCTTTTAAAAAAATCATTTTATTGGGGGCTCCTACAACTCTTATCACAATCCATCCATCCATCCATTGTGTCAAGCACATTTGTACATTTGTTGCCATCATCCTTCTCAAAACATTTTCTTTCTTCTTGAGCCCTTGGTATCAGCTCCTCATTTCCCCCCTCTCCCCACTCCCCAGGGCTGAGGCTTCTGCACGCAGTTCTGACACGAGCATTTGTTCTCAGGGCACTGTCTTCCAAGCACATTTACCACCCACTTCCATGAGAATCCTAAACAAAATCAAAATGTGTTTTTTATACAGGCTCTAGTTTTGAAGCCAGAAGGCTTGTCAGAGTTCCTAGACCATCAGACTATAAGAAACAGAAATCTTTGCTTCATTCTGAATCCTACTGCGCTCTAGTTTTCATTCCATTTCAATAACTACAGCTGTTCCAGCCAGGTGACCACGGGTTACCATGCTCAAGAGATCCCTTCTAGTGCCTGCATCATTGGACAGCACCGACATTTGTCCCAGAATGCTCTCCCTAACTTTCCTGGTCTCTCTCTGCTTCTCTGGCTGTATTTCTGTTACCTTTTGTGCTTCTTCTTGAGCTACCTGTACCCCTTAAAGGTTGGTTGTCACCAAAGTTCTGCCCTTGGCCATTTTGTTACTCTTCTTTGACAATCTCATCTACTCTCTATGACGTTGGCTGCCACATGTATGTTGATGATTCAAAATCCATACTTGTAGCCAGACTGCTTCCCTTTGCTTCAGATTCTTACCCATCAGATTCTATCCTGGATGGCCTCAGAATATGTTTGTTCCCAAATGAACTCCAAATAGCTCTCTAATAGATGGTTCCAAATCTGCGTTGGTAGCGCTGCTATTCCTCCAGTGGCCAGAGCGCAACATTCTGGAGTCATCTTTCCCTTCTTCTTATATCCAGTTGGCGACCAAGATCTTTTGATCTACTTAACATCTTCTCTTATTGGAGGTGGAAAAGCAGGTACTCTCGCATTTTGCTGGTGGGAATGTCAACGGGGAATCCCTACTTACCAGGGCATGTTCCGTATTGGGCCACCCGACTTTATTAACTTGTTTACAGAGAGCTCCTGGAAGGCAGTGTCTGGTACTTCATGTTTGTATCTGGTGTGCCTACATCATGCCTGCCAAATGTAGGTACTTGGGCACATGTACGTAACAAAGTTTTTTTGGGTGATACACATAGATAAATTCTCTTAGGCAAGGTCACAAACTCACCAATCTTCTATTTTGTGCGAGCTGCATACATCCATTTGATCACCTGTATTCAGGCACCGACACAGAGACAGGAAAAAGGAGACACACCTACAAGCCATTGCCTGTCCTGTCCCACAGGCACACACCAGAGTAGATGGGGTCCTGCCTCAGGGAATCTGCACTTCCTGATCTCTCTGCCTGGGAGCCCCCCCCCCCTTCCTTTTTCCCTCGGCTCTTCACATGGCTAGTGCTCTCTCATCGTTCCAGCATCAGTGCAGTGTCCCCTTCAGAGAGGCCAGCCCCTCTTTCCCTCCTTCCATGACCTCCCTAGCCCTGTCATTCTCCTGGGTTATTTCCAATTCTATCACTGTTTATTTTCTGTACAGAAATTTGGGCAATGTATAAAAATACTGCTGACTACCTGTCCCTCTCCATCTCCTAGGCTGATGTCATTTCACGAGGGCAAGATCTGGTACTATTCACCACTGGAAGTTCTGTGCTAAGAAAATGACTAACGAGCCCACACACACATACACATAAAGCTCCAAAGAATGACGGTCACCTGTCGACAACCACACACCACCAGTCAGTCCTCCTGATAGCTAATCCCTGGCCATACATTCAGGCCTTTCCTCCCACTCCCTCCAACCTCCACTTACCGGGGTCACAAACTTGTTGGGCTCCCAGGCCCACATGGCTGGGTCCTTATACACCTCCTTGATGGAGGTGGGAGCTCGGTAGGAGTCAGTGTAGGTGCTGATGGGAGTCTTGGTCTTACGGGAGAAGAGGAACATGGTGGGGTAGAGGTGATGCTATGGCGGGCTCCACCTACCTGGGTTCAACTCCTGCTGAACATGAGTGACTAGCCCCTACCCTAGGCAGCCCACCCCTCCAGCTGGGCATATGTCCCTGGCCTCTATGACCCCCTCCTGTGGGGAATCCTTTAGGTTATCTTTTCCACAGTCTCCCTCCCCCTCCAGGATGGGCACCGCCCATTATGATATCACCTGGCTTAGCACCAATTCCCTCTACTCTCCCAATCCCTTCCTGCCTTCAAAACAGACTCATTTCCAAATGTTCAGAGGGCCCCTGGATGAGGGTCTAGAAGAGGAAGCAGAAGTTCAGAGGGGCCAAGTGACTGCCAGGGTCAGCAGGTCAGTGGCCAGGCCTGGCCTGGCAATCCCTGGGTGGAGGAAGAGCGAGCTATGCAGTCTCTCTCCCCCTTCTCCCCCGCCATCCCCGCAGCCCACTTGCCCTTGTTGGTACCCCAGGTAGGGAGCTGAGGCTAGCTTGTTTGAGGCTTTTAATATTATTTGTGTTACACGATACACAACCAAGGATGATGGTCAATACTGCGATGGAAATGTTAAAAAAAATATGATACACGGTTTATGTCTTTCACACACCTTCCTGAAAATCAATTAGTGAGCACAGAGAGACCTGGCTGGGTGGCAGCTGAGAGTAGAAGGGGTGTTAAGGCAGTATCTACAAGGGGGCAGGGGGCAGGGGGCAAGCTAAGGCCTTGAGTCTTCCCCTCCAGCCTCCCAGACACGGAAGCAGGGAACCATGCACTCTCCCTAGACCCCGAAGCTGCATGCTGCCAGCATCCTTCCTTTCCCTACCCCTTATACACTGCCACCCCAGGGGTCTAGTATGTCCTGCGGGGAGGAGTTTCCCTGGTTCCTCTGGGCCAAGTCCCACAGCAAGTGAGCAGCAAAGGCAGCAATCTAAGTGAGCTCAGGAGGGACTGCGTCCCAAAGAGAGGTGGAACCCATGCTTGAGAGGGTGAGTCAAGGGGCCTGGTCCTGGTGGCGGGTGTGGGAAGCCTGGCTCTGGGGCCCGGAGGATGGGGCTAGGGGATGCTGACTGGGCAGGGGCGATGCTCAGAGATGGAGGGCAGGTGGTGGGCCCTGCAGGAGCCTTTCTGGCCCTTACCTCCCTTTGGCATTCACTCAGTGTCCCACTAGGATCTCTGCACTGGAGGAGGTCAGAGAGGGGGAGGGAGGGGTGGTGGAGAGTTGGCAACCCCTGGGTGTGGCACAGGGAGAGGCGGTGCCTTTCTTTAGGCAGCCCCCTCACTTCCTCTCACTGCCCTCTACTCCGGCATCCCGAGGGGTCTGTGGGTGGGGCTCATTGGTGCTTGCAGGGCAGAATGGATATGCCTGATGTGGGGGTGTCAGCATGGAGTAAGGGGGAGTGTATATCATGGCCTGGGGTGGGGGCTTGGGGAACATGGGCCTGAGCACCCTTAGACTGTGCTTTCAACCTCCTTCCCATGGGGCAAGTCCTTACTGCCCAGCCATCCTCTCCTTTCTCTTCTTCCTCAGCCTTGCTTTCCCTTTCCCTGACCCTCCCGACCAACCAGGCGCAGGGGCAGCAGCGGCAGGACACGCGCTGACCCCCAGACATTCCCTACACGCCACCAACATCGCCATCCACACACACAGACACCCTGATCCTGCCCCTCCCCTTTACACACACACACACACACACACACACACACACACACACACACACACACACAGAGCGAGATGACAGCCACACAGGGAACTCCCGCACAGACGCGCCTATGCACAAAGGCCTGCCGGGTCAGAATTCTGCCCCACCGGAAGGTCGGAAGGTCGCTGAAGGTCGGCAGCCGCTTGCACAGTTAACAGACCACACAGACACGCCCCCACCCCACCCCCGCGGGCACTCACACCTATGACAGAACTGGACTCACGCCATGTCCCGACCCCAAGAACAGACACACAGCCCCCGTTTCGGCCAGGAGCTCCCTCCCAAGCACAGGCAGCCACTAGTCCAGCCCGCTGCTGGTTCGGGCTGGGAGTAAGGAGGGTGTGGGTGAGGGCGGGGTGGGCGAGAAGGGGCTTGTGAGGCCAGCTTTAACTTCCTCCCCTTCCAGTTGGCGACAGACCAGTGACTAGAAACCTGACGAGGGCGAGGCTTTGGTTAGGGTCCAGTGAGGACCGATCATATCACCCCAAAGCGGGACTTGGCGTCCCCTTGCCCTCCCCCTACCACCCAAAGAGGTGAATGGGGCAAAAGGGAGCAAAGGCTCCTGTGATGTTTGATGGGGGAGATGGGGAGGGGGGTAAGATCCCTCTGGGCAGCTTTGCCAGGCTTCCCATCTGGATATGGGGATGCAAATAGGTAGGTGGGGCGTCAGGGGCACGTGAAGGGGACTCTGAGGTGCTGGGCCGGTCCCCACAGCCAGGACCTTCCTCCCTCCTCCGAGTTTGACAGGCTGGGGCAGGGGGTTCATGGCTTCGGGATGGGGGTGGGGTGGGGGCCACACCCCTGGCTTTGTGACTCCTTCCCCACTGTCTGCTGTTGGCCTCCTTGCCGCCCACTCCTCCATACTGTGGCTTTGAGGGGCGGGGCGCCAGGCAGGGCCCCCAGCTCTCCTGGGCCCTGGGGTGGAGAGGGACCCGGTTTTGGTTCTCCCGCTCCATGAACACACAGAGGTACACGTCCTACCATAGGAGGAAGCAATGACTGTTACGAGGTTGCGGCTGGCTGGGCGCTGGGTCGGGGCAGGCGGCGAGCTGGGGAGGGGTCGGCCCCTGCCCGCCCGGCCTGGCCTTTCTGCCCTGGCCCGGTGGCCGCCGCGACCACCCGCTACTGAATGTGGCAGGCGGTGGAGGACGTGGCCTGGCAGCACATGCAGGTGGGGTTCACGGACTTTGGGGGTATGAGGTCCAGGTCCTCATCGTCTGGGATCTCGTCTAATCGGTAGCCGTCCTTCAGCAGCTGGATGTTCAAATCCTGGTTGATCTGCTGTAGACAAAGGGGGGTTGGAGGAGGTTAGGCTCCAGCGAGGTGGGGGGGATGGAGAAGGACCCTAGCAGGCCCGGCCCCTCCCCACTCCCGGGCTTCTTCCTGCTCAGCTCAGCTCGGCCTCTCTTCCTCACCTGCACAGATTCCTGAGGGCAGCCCCACTTCCATCCCCCAGCCCCCCCCCCTTTCGATTCCCTGCCAAAGTCAGCTTCTCACCTCCGGTTCTGCCTCGTCCCGCCCTGTGCCAACCTCCTCCGGCCTGTAGGTCAGACAGGCTCCTATTCTCCCCGCTTTCTGGCCTCCAGCATTGCAGGCCAGTCCTAAGGATCTTTTTTCAGCGCCCCCCTCCCATTCCATCCATGTCCCAGGGCCACTGTGCCGTCGCCCCACCCCTTCTCTTTGGTGGAGGTCCTCCTGGGTGGAGCGGGCAGGTGGGGGAGGAGTGTAGGGCTCACCTCAGCGGAGGAGTAGCCCGAGGAAGAGTATCTGGACATGTCAAAGTCGTCATCACTGGAGGAAGGAGGGCAGAGAGGAAGACGATGAGACAAATCCCTGCAGGAACTACCGCCCCCCTCCCCCCGCCGCCCCCGCCGCTCCCCACTAGCCCAGAGCAGAGCAAACGGCATGGCCTGAATAAAAATGTGCGTGTGGTGCCGATGTGCCTCGCAGCCAGGGTCCCTCCAAACCCACACGTTGCTTTCCCTGAGTGGATGGAGATGCCCGGGTTCCCCGTTTCACCTTTTAAAACAAATCACCACCCCTCACCCCTCTCAAGCCAGCTGCAGAGCCTTCCACTTCCAGCTCCAGCTCCCAGGCTGGCTGTGCGCAGGTGTGCACCTGCCTTACAGGGGCCCTCGGGTTTCGGGTAACTCCTTCCTGCTGCTCAGAGACACGGCAAGGCCAGTGCAGGCCCAGCCTTTAGAGCAATCCTCCCAGGACTGCCAGCAGTGTACTTACTGGTCAGCCCCTTTCTCTTCCTTGCTTCCCACATCCCCTGGGAAACCCCACTCCCTGGGGGATTCACCCTTGCAGAGCCCCTGGCTGTCTGAGTACAGCTCACACAGCACTGCACCCAGTGCCCCCCCACCCCCACGTATAATACCTGTCCGTGTCCAGGGCGACCAGTGGCTTTTCATCTGGGCTCTGGTCAAGCGAGGAGTAGCCTTTGTTGGGGACGACCAGCCTGGGGGAGAATTCTGGATGTTGGAGTGGCAGCTGGAGCACACAACCCTGGGGGGGGACTGGGCTGGGTTCCATCCTGCTGTGTCCTCCACCCCACTCCCACCAATTTGGAGCCTGCTGTGTCTGTCTCTCCTTTAGGAGAGAGGCTGGGCCTAAAGAAGCAGGGAAGACAGGAAGCTCAGGCCATCAGACTGACAGGGTCCAGGTGAAGTGGAGGGGGCTGCTACCTGGTCCGGGCCATGACATTGTTCTTCTTCGGTTGCTGGTTGATGGGGCTACCCATGTTGCTGTTCTTCAAGGAGCCCTTCCGAGCCAGCTCCCGCTGTTTCTCTGCAGGGATACATGGGAAGGAAGCTATGTCCTGTTACCAGGAATACTCTCCCTTCTGATAGGGGTAAACCCCTACTGTCCCATGAAGACTGTATTTGACCCTGAATCCCTGACCCTTGTCCTGCCAGGAGCTGCAGCTCCCACTGGAGCAGGAGTGTGTGCTCTGTGTGACCACAGAGGGATTTGACTGTCAGGGAAGGCTTTCTGAGAGGGACTCAGTACGTGGGAGACAGGAGGGCATTCTCAGGAAGAAGGGAGCGCCTGGACAAATGTGAATTTAGAAGTCACCATACTATGTGGTAGTTACATAATCTGGTGTCAGTTTGGAATTTGAGAGGATTAAGAATGAAGGGGTGGAGTCTAGTCTGTCAAGTGGGTCATAACCAATGAGGCCTCTGTATGGGCATGACCTTCTCCTGAGAATTCTGGGACACACGGCACTACGCTGATAGACCCCATGCCCTGGGACCTGGAGAAGCCACGTGGAGACCCCTACCAGAGCTGAGATGCTTACAATGCCCCTGGATCCAAAGACTTTCTACCCACTGGCCTGTGATCGTCCTGCACTAGGCATTGTTGCATGTATCTCGTGAGTCTGAAGAGGACTTTATAGATTGGTATGGGACATAAGGGCTAATATACATATGGGCTAATATGGGACATATGGGCTTGGACTGGACTGGGTAGGGATGCTTCCTTAATGTAAAATTACCCTTTATATAAAACTCTTATACACATATGCATGTTTATGAATTTGTTTCTCTAGTCTACCCAGACTTAACACACTAAGTGTGGATGGAACAGAAGGCTGAATAGTGAGAGGGGATCAGGTTGGGAAAGTAGGATCCATTTACTCAAACACTTATTCATTCCATATGGGTACCCTGGTGGCATAGTGTTGGAGTATTAGGCTCAAGGGTGGTAGTTCAAAACCAACAGCTGCTCCTCTAGGGAAAGATGAGGCTTTCTACTCCCATAAAGATTTATAGTCTCAGAAACCCACAGGGGGACTTCAACGTTGTCCTACAGGGTTGCTATGAGTCAGGATTGATTTGATGGTAGTGAGTTTTCATCCAACAAATACTGTGTGTTACTAATCATGTGTCAGGTCCTAGGCTACGCAGCAGGAGACTCAGTCTGGTTATAAACTCAGGATGTTTGGCAGTGGAGTGGAACTGACTGAAGGGAACTAGCGAGGCAGGGGCCTGGGGTAGGGGTCGGAGGGCTGAATGATGCTGTTACAATTCTATCAGGATATCATTGACCCACTGGCCATCCTGGCACTGAGTGAGTGGTCTTATGGGAAAATTTGGGGTGGGGGGGAGGGTACTGGCCTCCTTTCCTTGTTCTCAGCCTCTGTTCCCAGCAGTGGGTGCTCAGGTTCTAGAACCTTCTGCCCTCTTCTACACCTCAAGGAAAGCCCAGATGGAGGCAACGGGGCTGGTGGGGGAATGGGATGCTACAGGAACACTGTTTCATAAAATAGCTACGAGTTTCAGCTACTGTGACTCACCCTGGCATTTCCTCTTACTCCCATGCCTCTGAGCCGCTCGCTCACCTCCCTGCCTTTGCCTGTCCCTAACTCTTTACTTGTTAAGGTTCACCGAAGTAGGCAGCAAAAAGCGGCATCTGGCATTACTACTCTAAGCCTCTAGGGGGTGCAATATGCCTTAAAGTTCTTGGTGGTGGTGGTGGTGTTTTGTTTTTTGTTTCCTCCCCTTAATGAAACTGGAACCAGGTTTTGAATTTTCCTGAGGCACTTTGGTGTTAATGCAATGGAAGGGGATGGGGGGAGTTATTTTCAAAGTATGCTGTGGTTTTTGAATGAGTGAAAAAACAGGCAAAACCAAACGAGGAACTACTATGCAACCATTGGCAAGAAGGCAGAAATTCTCGGCCTGCTGACACTGGAAGGGGCAGCAACAGGACGCAGCAGCTGCAGCTACAGGGCATGCCTGGCAGCCAGGTGATGGCAAATGAGTGGACCTCGGTGTCCACTGAGTGCAGAGTGGACGAGAGAGCAGATCTCAGGGAAAGTTGACCTGGAAAGCGGGGGAGGTGATAAGATGCTCAGAGAAAACCCCTTAATCAGGGGCCACCAGACCCTGCAATTGCCTGGTGAACTGAGGTTGGATTGGAGAGAAGGGCTCAGCTGCAAGCCTTGGGAACCTTCATTCCTTTCTGTCTTTCAGATCAGTTGACAACCCCGCATTGAAGGCAACTTCCTATTAGCCAGACCCAATGTTTGATGCTACTTCCAAGCCTCTGGGCTCCATGCTGGTCTTTCTTGAACTACCTAGAGCCTTTTGGGCCACAGCAATGCCATCTTCCAGGGGACTGGCATTGCCCTCTTTGCTTTACAGGAGATTCAGGCGCCTGGCAAGCATAGTGACTTGAGTCTTGGAATCATCTAACCCAGTTGGTGCCTCTGTGGTACCTCACTGCAGAGCCAGTCGAGTGTGACTTGTCCACTCCCCATGTCTCCCTCACCCCCGGACACACTCACCCAGCTTCACTTGGAGCGGGGATGGTTTGTAATTCATGGCTACTGACTCACCCTCCCGGGCGTCACAGTCTCCGTCTGAGATGGAGGCGGCGGTTGGGTCCTATTGGGGAGAAAGCAGAAAGACAAGGAGTAGTTAGAAATTGAACACAGGACTTGTTCCAACCCTGAATTTTGCCACCATTTCTCTGGGCTTCGGGAGGTATTTTGTCCCTGGGGGAGGGGCTCAGACCCATCTGTGATGGAAGATTCTGAGCTAGGTAGAACAGTCGAGGGCCTCAGCCCCACTTACACTCAGCAGGGTGGCTCTTCCAAGTTCTGTGTGATCCAACCTCCCTCAGAAAGCTTTCCACAGGACTTTCTCCTTTGACCCAAAGCTCCTATCAGTGGCTCTGAGCCTCAGTCCTTCCTGTGGAATGGTCTTTCTAGGCTCCCACTGGTTGATAGACCAACTGGATTGAGGACAGAGAAGGTGCTCTTTGAGCCAGGCCTTCTCAGACCACACTGGGTTCTCCAGGATCCAGAGGACTGAGTGACCGGATGACAGGTTGCAGCCATTGGACAGAAATGTATTCTAATGAAGGTTCCCCATTTCACATGTGAACCCTAGAAGGGATCCTGGAAGAGCCTGCTGGGTGGTAGTGAGAGGACACATAATGGCGTATAAGGGGATAGACAGTCCTGTGCTGCCCAGAGTGGCCAATATGAGGCTCGAATCTCCAGAAATGACCCAGGAAGGAGGCTATGTATTGATGTATTGTCCAGAGTCTGCAGCCTTCTCTGTCTCCCTCACCACCTTCCTACCTATGGTACTCACATCCCTTCATTTGGGTCAAAGCCCCGTGCTGCCCAGGACCCTAGCCTAACTTCACCACCCCTACCTCTCAATATCCTACATCTCCGCCCCAACAGTCAGGGTACTAGGCCACTCTCACCCCCAGCTGAAAAGGGCCAGAGTCATCCACATTCTCCTGAGAAGTGGATGACCCCCACTACTGTGCATTGCCGTACTAAGGGTCTTTGCATTCTAACAGAAGGCAGGGTGGCAGGGCTACGGTCTGAGAATTGCAGAGGGGATCCAAGCCTGCTGCTGGATCTGCCTCTGGGAATGCAGAGAACAGACCTAGTGGTAGTTAGAATGCCCCAGGACTGGTCGGGTGTGAGGTCTGGGGGTTTGAGGGCTCTTGGTGACCTGTAAACATCATGCTGTTCCGAATGCTCAAGAGTAAAATCCTGGTCTGTGGGCCATCAGGCCGTCAGAACACAAGGCCCCGGTGGACTCTCGACAATAATTCTGTGAGTTTTGGAGGACAGAGCCTGGATCTTCCTCCTGTGCCCTTAAACATGGTGGACTCGGAGGGGTCAGGGAGACTCAGCTTAGAAAAGGCTCAGCAGCACAGCACTTGAACCTCAGGCCAATGCATACTAGTCAGGTTTCCTGTTTGTCTTTCCCAGAGAACAGCAGCCGGTGCACCATGACCATCACATGGCAATGTAAGAGGGGAGATTAAATGTGAAATATTTATGAATATAAGTATCAGAAAGGAATTCAGGCAGAAGGAAGCGTCTGGCTCCATGAAATCAGGGAGAATTGAAAATACCCCCCAAGGACATCTGACAGGCGTTAGCCAGATCTGGAACTAGAGTGAGGATTAGCAAGATTATTAATAAACACTCAGCAGAGACAGACATTGAAATGCATCTCTAACAGCACCTACGTCTCTGCAACCGTTCAAACAAATCCTCCAAAGACTGCTGAGAATGATTAATAGCCTGGTCTCGCTGTTTCTAGGACAGGTTATATAGGCTAATGGCCAGCACAAAGCCAATACATCTAGAAGAAGAAGAAAGTGCCAGAAGAATGCTTGGAGTTCGCCTGGCTCAGTGGTTTTCTTTCAACTGTGTTACTGGAGCCCTGTGCCTTGGGTGGGGCTGAGTGAGGAGGAGGAAACTACTGAATGAGGCTTCCCTGCAACCAGACCAGATCCACGTTTTAATTAATTTATGCACCGGCTTCCTACAAGATTTTGGTTGGAGAAAGGGCTCTCTCTGATGCTTAAAACAAAAAAGAAAAAGGTTAAGATCCATGAATTCAATTCAATCCAGCTTTTGAAAAATGTTGTTTATTAAAGATGTTACTAAACTCATCTGAAATAGAATAGTATAATGAGATTCTGGGTATCTCTAGGTCTCTAATGAGCCCTGGCGGTGCTGTCAGGTAGGTGCTGGGCTGCTAACAACCAGCTGCTGAGAGAGAGAGAGAGAGAGAGAGAGAGAGAGAGAGAGAGAGAGAGAGAGAGAGAGAGAGAGAGAGAGAGTGTGTGTGTGAGAGAGAGAGAGAGAGAGAGAGAGAGAGAGAGAGAGAGAGAGAGAGACAGAGACAGAGAGAGAGAGAGGAGGTTATCTGCTCCTGTGAAGATCCATAGCCACGGAAACCTTCTAGGGCAGCACTTCTCAACCTTCCTAATGCTGCAGCCCTTTCATACAGTTCCTCACGTGGTGGTGACCCCCCCCACCCAACCATAACATTATTTTTGTTGCTACTTCACTCATTTTGCTACTGTTATGTATCAGGCGACCCCTGCGAAAGGGTCATTTGACCCCCAAAGGGGTGGAGACCCACAGGTCGAGAACCGCTGGTCTACAGGGATGCTATGAGTTGGGATGGACCCGATGGCACTGGATTTGGTTTTTTTGAAAAGTAAGGGCAGTGGATTTGGGTTATTGACCAAATGTCAACTTTTCAACTTATTCTTTTGAAAACTAAGGAAACCTAGACCCAGAGGAGAAGTATTTTATCCAAGTTCAGTGATGGAGTTTGAAGGTCGAGGACTTGGACCAGAGAGAGATCCTCTGGGAGGCTATTGAGCCCCTGCAGGGCCAAGCATCAGTTTACATACTAACCCCTTTCTTTTACTTCTCTACAGATTTTAAAGCCAAACCCACTGCCAGTGTGTCAATTCCAATGCATATCAACCCTACAGGCGGATGCAGATAAGCAAGGCATAATTGAAGCTCATGCCCAGAGGTTTTAAGAGGGGAGAGGGTCTAGAGAGCTTGACAATCTTTTCTGGTAGGAGAAAAGGACTTGGGGCTCTGTAATTCCTAATGTATGTTTTAGATCCACAGCTCATCTGATTTCCGCTAGTACCCTGGAGACAACGCAATTGCCTCTCCACATTAAAATGATCACCACCACCACACCTCCCTAATTATAATTAAGCAGACCATATGGCCCAAAGGAGCCTTGGTGGCGTGGTTATGCGTTGGGTTGCTAACCGTAAGATCAGCAGCTCAAAACCACTAGCCATTCTGAGGGAGATAGATGGATGGGGCTTTCAACTCCCATAAAAAGTCACAGTCATAGAAACTCCCTGGGGGCAGTTCTGTCTTTTCCTATAGGGTTGCTATCACTTGGCGTTAACTCAATGGCAGTGAGGTTTTGGTTTTTATATGCCTAGTTGTGCTGGCCTCACTGCCAGTGCTTAAGGGATGCGCTGACTAAAGGAAGACACAATCCCATCCTCCTTGTCACACCCTCAGGAAGACAGGTGATAACAGCTATTCACAAGACTGCCCAGCAATTCCACTCCTAGGGATCTATCCACATACTGGAAAACAAAGACTCAAAGGAGACTTGCGTAATCATGTTCCTTGCAGCACTATTTACAATAGCCCAAATGTGGAACTAAGCGAGATGCCCACCAACAGATGAGTAGATGAATCCAATGTGGTCCATACGCACAGAGGAATACTCCTCAACCAGCAGGAGAAATGAAGCTTTGACATATACTAGAGTATGGACAGAATGTGAAGACATTGTATTCATATATGCCAATCCCCAAAGGGTATGACCACACTTACGTAAAAAGACAAGAAGAGGCTACTAGAGGGGCAGGAGGGAGAGGGAAATGGAGGTTTTCAGTGCTGGAAATGTTGTATTGATTAAGGATAAGACTTGAGCAATTGGTTATTTTAATTGCTGTCAATATGTTGTATAACTTTAGGAAGTTGAGTTGGCAAAAGTTGTGTGCTATATTTACAGTGACGAAAGAGAGGAGTTGCTGAGGCTGCTTACCTACACCTCATGGGATTTGGTTCCTTGGTGTGGAGGCTTAGGGTCCTAGTTTCATGAGACAACTCAGTGAGACAGAATGGTGGACTTCCCAGCCCACCGAGAAAGCGAAGCTGAGCACCTTAAGGCTGGCTTGTAGCCTTAATTGGGGCACTTAATTAGGGGAGCTGGGTGTGCTGACCCAAGGAGCTGAGTGGCATAGGACTGAGCCTCATAGTAGAGTAGCATGTCCTTTGGGCATTTATTGGCAGCCCTCAAAGTGCTTTGTAACACTATATTAGCAGAGCAGAGGCCAATGGTTGATGTGACTATGAGTCAAGAGACTAGAGAGAGTGGGCACAGCTGATAACAGGCTGTCCCATTCACATAATTGTATCCTGAGCATTTCTAAGCTGTTAGCTCCTTTAATAAACTCGGTAATCACAAGTACAGTCTGTGAGTTCTGTGAAGCCACTGCCATGAATTCTCAAGCTCAGCTGGCAACTAGAGCGTGCTGTAGAGGCTCATTGGCTCACAGCTGCTGCTCTGACTGCATAGGGTCAGGAGGGGACGGGTCAGGAGGCATCCTGTCTCCTATCTCTCCTCCTTCAGTGGTGCTACAATTCCCTCATTCATTTAACAATGCTAGTGCTGGGGCTCACAATGAATAGAAAGTAGGTTATCCCTAAGGAGCTTCCAGTGATGATGATTCCAGTGATTTTCTATGGCCTAAAAGCCATAGAAAAGGAGAGGAAACATGACAAAGTGGGTGGTGGTCAGAGAAAACTTCCCAGAGGAGACCTCCCTCTGAGGAAACTCAAGATATGAATTCAGTGGTGGGTTTCAGAGGAAGGGAGAAAGGACATCCGAGAAGCACGAGCAAAAGCTCGGAGCACAGCACATTGAAGGAACAGTTGACGGTCCGCATAGCTGGAGGCTAGAAGGTAGGATGGGAGGTGGCAGGAAAGAAATTGGATGGAGTCAGGAGGACTCAAGGCCATGGAGGCAGGTAGGCCTTTATTCAGGTGTTCTTTATTCAGCTGACAGGGAGCCAGTGACGTCTTAGGGAAGCAACATGGTCAAATCTGACATGGAGCTTGACCCCCTGATAGCCATGTGGGGGCCGAGAAGGAAGGGAATGAGGCTCGAGGCAAGACAATCAGTAAACCGCCGGGACAGTGCCAGCAAGAGATAGCAGGGGTCTGGCCAAAGCAGAAGCTAAGAAACAGAAAGGAGGATGTGAAGAGAGCAGAATCGGCAACCTTTAGAGAGAAGATAAATGGGAGTCGGCTTCATTAAGTTCACCCTTTCAGTAGCGTAGACCTGTGGGGGAGGGGGGCTGTCCTCAGTGTATCCTGACTTCACTGCTCAATAAAGCTGCTGTGCTGCCTCCTTAATAGGAAAAAAAAGGGTAGCCCTTTGTCAAGGCCAGCAGTTCAAGTCCACCACTCTGCTGGAGAAAGACGAAGCTTTCTTCTCCTGTAAAGAGTTCATTTTGGAAACCCATAAATGGAGTTCTATCCTGTCTTATAGGGTTACTATAAGTTGGAATTGACTCATGACAGTGAGCTTAGTTTAGGTTTTTTGTTTTTAGAGAGATAAAATGTAAGAGTCTAGACATTTCCTGTTTTGTATGTCTGGGATAATTAGGAAAGAGATGCTAATTATTAAGACAATACCAGAAAAGACACAACTACATTATCAGGGGAAACCCAGTGAGTTCAGTTTGGAACATGTTGAGTTTAAAGTGTTTTTTGTTTGTTTGTGTTTACATACCAAGGATAAAACTAGTAAGTAGGGTTTGAAGTTTGGGAATTCATTGGAGTCAATGTGGAAAACAAACTATCTTAGAACCAGCAAAATGAAAAAAGTCAAGAACCAAGGATAGAGCCCTGGGGAATATCCAACTTTAGGAAATAAATGGAAGGAGACTGGATAGGAGGATAAAAATGGGCTACAAGAAGCCACTCAAAAACCAAAACAAACAAAAAGAAGCCACTCAAATAGGTTTTCAAGATGGAAGGAATCAACAGTGTCAAATAATAGGTCCATTGGGTAAAGACAATATTTAGAAATAATGGTCATAGATGGCCTCAATGAGTGATAGAGGCAGTGTAACAGTTAAAGACTCTCTTCAGAACCAGGGATCATCTGACAGTCTCCTACACTGAGGGTAAGGAAGTTGGGTAAAGAGAGGATGCCGGCTAAGGCATGGTTTCTAAAGAGTGAACAGGAGATGGCACTAGAACCATGGACCAGAGGAGGAAGCTTCACACTGAGATAAAAGGAAGGTGAAGATTGATGGATAACCATGGAGGTGAAAAGTTGGACGGGAAGTTGAAATTCATTACTAAAAGCCTAAAATTTCACTGTCATAAAGAGGGCCACTGGCCCTTTTATCAAGAATAATTTGGCAAAGGAAGAGAATGGATGCTATGTGGGGAAGGAGCCAAGGAAAAGAGGGGTGCTGGTGGTTGCCAAGGAATGGGAAGCAATCAGCCTGGACTCCCAGCTACAAACCTCATTTTTCCCAATCCAGTAGTAAGGACGAATGGTGCTGTCCCCGGTGCTGAAAAAAAAACACCCCACCACTCCCAAACCACTCCTCTATCTTGTGGACTGAATATGGATGATTCGGGATAGAAACATTTTATCACGCTTCCCACAGGGAAAGATATTTCTGTTCTCACCACCAAGCCCCAAATTCTTAGGAAAACTGGAATTGAAACGGATATAGAGTGAAGTATTAAGAGGTAAATTATTCATATCAACCTTGAAATTTTTTTTTTCATATCCACCTTATCTAACCTTTCTCCAAAGTACACATATGAATTTTCCTCTAGTTTTAGGAAGAAGTTGGGGGGTCAGAGGACATCTCTGAGTTGGGAAATTTTGGAATAAAGTCATGACTGTACTTGATTGACTTTCTCTGGGTGATAGCCGGAAGCAGAACATACCTACAGCAGGAACTGAGTGAGCCAAGCAGGAGGACATTGCTGATAAGAAAGTAAACAATCAGGGGAGACCTGGGCCCAGGTTATTCTCGACCAGAATTATAAAGATCAACTCTTCTTGTCACAGCTTTTCAAGAGGTCTGAAACTACCTGGGTGTGTAGTCTGGCTATTCAGGTCCTACTCTACTCCCCCAGACAGCTCTCCTGTGAGGGAGAGACACGTTTGGAGGCAAGTCTAGCAAAGACAACTCTGTGTCCTTAGCGATTGCCCTGGGCTGTGCAGAGAATTTACTTCCTGTCCAGTAACACTCGATGGCAACATTGGCTTTAGTCAGATTGTTCTTTCTGCAGATGGTTGCTCATTCAGCCTCTGGGATATTCCCACCTGTCTTTGCTCCCACATCTCAACACAAGAACTATTGAGTCAATGACAGTTCTTATGCTATGGCATGACCTGAAGTCACACTGCACACAGGTAATTTCCTGAGTCTCCTTTTTGGGTAGCTCCCCTTCTTGTTGTTCAACTCTCTTCTAGGATTCCTCCATGAACTGCATCTGGTGCCCTGCTCTTTGCCAGGTCTTTTACGCTGTTGGAGCATGTGAAGACACCTAGAAGTCCCACTTATAGGGAAGGGCAAAAGTCTTGGAAAGGGATAAGATATTGGGCGGGGGGAACTGGAGGAGACTCAGGACTATATGGGAGACAGTCTCCCTAAATGTTAGTGCTTCTTATGAACAGTAAAGTAAACATGGAGAGCGAGGTTGTATAGTCTGAATTTGGGAAATGGGATAGAGGATAGAGAATCCTGGCTAGCTCAAGAAGCTCTCTCCTCAGTCTAAATCTTCCCAATTATCTTTTTCCCTAAAAGAAGCCTCAATTAAAATAACATCCATGCATGTATTCAATGCTCATCCTTGTTCCAGCTCCAGACTAGGTGCCGGTAGCAGAATGCAGTGGAGGAAAGCACTCTCCACACCCACACCACAAGATGAGTTCTGCCAACAAAAGAGGTGGAATGGATCTTCATGTTAGGGCTTGAGTTTGGGGACTCAAGTTGGTTTAATCAAGACTCTCTAAACAATTCTTCAGATGCAATTAATTTCACACAAACACACACAAAACAACAACGTGAACACTACCACCAAATCATGTGAGCTGCCAATGGGAGAACGAACAGAAATGGAGAGTACAGCTGTTGATGACCTCAGGCCTATAAAAAGGCAGCTATGGCAAGTTTAAAAGGTTTTCCTATTATACTGTTATATATATGTATATATGTGTATATATATATATATATATATATATGCTAAAATGTCACTTCGAGATAGCCTTTCCTACCTTTCTCGTGTGCTGCTTTGGAACCTTTGACTATTTCTCAGTGGCAACGCTAGGGCTGCCCAGCTCTGGGAGCTCCTGCTGCTCCCATCCTTATGGCTACAGCCTTGGGCTTCCAGCAACCATGGTGGTTTCATGCGGTCCCATTCCTGTGGATGCATGTTTGGGCTAGGTGGATCCCATTAGAATCTCCTCTAGAATTGGGAGCTGGAATACAAAGAGACTGTAAAGTTCAAGGCTGTGGCTTGGGTAGCAGAGAAAACTGTTAGGAAGGGGATAAGAATAAAGGTGATAGGCAGAAAGAAGCAAAGAAGAGATGTAAAGAACACTCATTAGGTTTCTGGAACCCTTTGGAGGCCTGGCTACAGGCCTACCCTTAGACGCGAGTGTCCTTATCACATATTCGTCCTCTGTAATTCAAACTAACTAGAATTTAATTAAAAAAAAACACCCTGTAAGCAGTATACCAACTAGTGTATTTGCATAGCGTGACATTTAAGGTCCAGGGTGGTGGCACAGCTGTATCTCCAATTCTGTCTGCTTTTAAGTCAGTATAAGAACCATCAATTTAGCGTGCACAGTAATCCACTGAAAAAACGTACAGTAACATTTTTAACCATTCACTTACTTTGGACACTCAAGTGTGTAATTTTTCACTATAATCAGTACTTCTACTGAAACCCATCTACACAAGTATGTGCACTTAGGGTCACTCCCTGAATAAAACAGGAGGACTAAATCAAAGGCATGAGCCTTTTAGAAAGATTCTTGATACATATGGCTGAACTGCTTTCCCAAAGGATCGTTCCAATTTACAGTGCCTCCAGTCATGACTGAGAGCCATGGCTGGTTTTTAATATTTCATTTTTCACTGTGTGGTAGGAAATTTCAGGTCATCACATCTATCCATCACCTTCCAAGGGAACTCTGCTCCCTTCCTCATTTACCTGGCTCCCTTTGGGGAATCTTCTTTCAAAGAACAGAATTTCCTCTGGGCATCACCTGTCAGACAAAATACTCCTTTTACTTGAGCCACCAACTAAATACAAAATAAGACAGGATTTTGTCACGGAGCTTGGGGAGGGCTCTAAATGGAGTCCCAGTCCCCCAGTCATTGGCCATTTCTCGGCCTGGGCCAGCATGTCAGCTTTGGGAACCTGGACAGTAATCATAGAGTCAGGAGGGAGACCTCAAGGAGTGGGTCTCCCTGGCTTTCAGACTTAGGGTGGGAGAATGAGCCAGCGTGGCTCTGGAGTTCTGCCAGCTTTCAAAAAGAGCTGCTCAGAAACATGGAGAGAAAGGGTGGTGAAAGCTAGGAAGCTAGCCACTTGGGACCATAAAGTGGACTCATTTTGTAAAAGAGAAAAAGAACCAGTCTTTCTCAAAAAGAACATTTATAATTCTCTACCTTCTCCACGGTTGGGAGTGTGCTTGTCCTGGGTCAGTGTCCTTCTATTCATCCCCAGCACCACTCACCTGAAACCCTGAGACCCAAACTTTTTGTTTGGGAGATCAAATGACAAGGTGGTTCACTCAGGGACACCCACTGTGGCAATCATGCCTTGGGGGAAGGCTGTGCATAGAAGCCTTGGGGACAAGTCTCAAGTGGTAGCAGCCAGAGCCCAAACTTGAGAAGACTTGGTGTGTTCTGGGTGGCCTAGCTTGGCCTAGCCTCTGACTTCACCCCAACTCTTAGGTTCATTCCCTGAGTCAGATATTGAGGAAGCTCTGGCCTTATTCTTTGACCAACTGTATACTCAGAACTTGGCTTATACAGTATTGCAGGTTCTGAGGCCTTTAATCCCCATCCCCTACATTTCAGACTCGTTAGGGAGAGACCATGTAATGGAAAAAGTTCTTCAATAATAGATGAACTGACAGGAGACATGGTGTGAGGGTGGGCAGTGCTAAGGAGCCCCTTTTTCTCTCCTTAAATGATTCAGGTACAGCCAACTCAGACTTTGGAGAGAGGCTTCACAGGAGATGGGCAATCACTAATGGCCCAGGGCTTTTTAATTGGGTGCTGGGGCTTTCTACTTGAGGTACTCATTAGACAGGGCCCTGAAGACAGGAAGGGAACCTTCAGGGAGCCGGGACCTACGGGTTTTTCCATTTCGTTGCAGGATGTGGATTTCAGTTCCCCATGGGAAGGAAGGAGGCACAGACATTGAAGAGAGATACTGTTCGAGAACTGACCTGGAGCAGTTGACTCTGGAACCCTTGAGACTGTCTCCAGAGCCTTGTAGGTGGAAAGAAGCCCTCAGGCACCAATGTTTGGTCCGCACCTGATTGACTTGTGGATCTATGTCTGGGTCTTGAGAACTTTTGGTAACTATTACTCAAGGAATTGAGCCTGGCCTGCATGGGATCATGAATCGTTGGGGTTCTTTGGTTTCACAGGAAAGCAATGGAATAGGCAAGTCTTTGGAATGCCTTTCCAGAGCTGCCACCTCGGATCCATTCCCTCCAGCCTTAAAGGATAAGAAATACGATGTGTTCTTCCTGATAGAGATGGGTCAGAGCCTGGTTCAACCAAGTTCGATTATTGGGTCAGTGGATTCTTTGGCACGGGGTTTAAAGCAAAGACTTGCTAGGCTCAGCCCTGGGGGCTTAGCCTCTTACCACTTTGAATTGCTGCTGCAAACCTTCTCCTTCCCCTGCTATGGCGCTCAGCTCATCCTGTTTCTACAGAACCAAGGGCAGCAGGAGCTCTGGTGGCACAGTGGTTATGTGTTAGGCTATAATGTGCAAGGTGTGCAGTTCTAAACCACCAGCCACTTCCTCAGGAGAAAGTTCCTCTTTTATCTCCCATTAAGATTCTAGTCTTGGAAACACGCAAGAGTCAGCATCGGCTAGATGGCAGTATGTTTAGTTTCTCTTTAAAAGTAAGTACAGCGGGCTTTCTTTTCACTGAGCTGCATAATCAACTGTCCCACACAGAAGGGTCCAGAGGCCCTAGGTGGGGAGCACTGCTCTAGAGGCAGATGGAGAGGCTCAATAGGTGCGGAGGGCTATAGGCTGTTCAGGTGGGTGAGCTGCTGCTCAGACAGGGAGGGCCAAGGGTATGTGTGGCATAGCCAGGGAAGAGGAGGCCAGGAGGCGCTGCTCAGATGTGGGCTGCAGAGCTGGGGTAGGGGTGGGGGTATTCTTTGGCAGGGTTGGTGATTTGTTCTTTAGGCCTGTAGATTCCCTGGGGGTGAGGGTATTCTCTTGACCTTAGGAGTAGACAGGGCAAGGTTACCAGCCTGAGCTTGATGAGACTCAGCTGACTCCAGATCATCTAGTTTAGGAGGTGAGTGTCGTTTCACTTGAGAGATGCCTAACCGGCAACTGCTCCCTGGTTTCTCCCGACAAAAGTGCCGCAAGCCTATGCCAAGCTAAACCCTCTACACACACATCCCTCCTGAACAACTGTTTCTCTTTAGAGACTTAGATGAGAATGTATAAGTTTCTGTGGGATTAACCTTTCCTGACCTCCGTGCCTCCCAGGCCAGCCAGGCCAGAGTCTTCAGGAGCCCTCAGCTTTGGCCTGTCTGTCACATACCAGGCACGCCTGCTGAGAGTGACTGCAGGGCCTAGGTGCGGTTGAAGGCAGAAGGCTTGTTTCACCTGCACTCCCCCTACCCCAAAGTACTCTTTGGGACTGGGAACCCCTCTTTGCCCCTCCTAGTGACATTGGATAAAGTCGTGAGATCAACACACCAGGATTTACACAGCCATTGGAATGTTGTCTTTCCAAGCAGGCACGTGGAGGGCTGGTACCTAGCCCATCCTTCTCTCTAGTGCTCAGCGTGTACTTGGATCCCTGCTTTAGAAAATGGAATGGATGCTTTTAGCTCACCAACATCCTGCTCAATGAGTTCTCCACAGGAAGGAAACATTGGAGCCATGGAAGCAGTCAATAATTTGAAAGAGGGGGAGAGAGACTGGCAGGAAAGAGAAAGCCCTGAGAACTGAGCATGCGAAGCCTAGGAAAGCAAAGCAAAGGGCAGTCCAAGAAAAGGAGATGAAACCAGATTCGGTTCTTGTCCCACCTATATATATGCACACTGTGTTGATACCAGAGGATCCAAAGATAATATAGTCCCTGACCAGGAAGAGCTCACAGACAAGTGGAATAAGGCAAGGGAGGAAGCAGATTAATTTTAATAATAGGTTAAGTGGTACAACAGGAAGTTTACGTTGTTGTGGATAAAAACAAAGCTTGAGGCATGACAGGTGAGTATGAGACGTAAAGCAGATGAAGAAAGGAGAAACTGCTGCTGAAGCCACCCTATAGGACAGAGTAGAACTCCTCCATAGGGTCTCTGATGCTGTAAATCTTCACAGAAGCAGATTCTGCTTCATGTTTCTCCTGCAAGGCAGTTGGTGAGTTTGAACCTCTAACCTTCTGGTTAGTAGTCCAGTGCTTAACCCACTGTACCACTAAGGCTTTCCAAAGAAAGGGTGGGAAACAAGAAAGAGGGAGAGAGAGCAGGGAGGCAGACACAAAATTATATAGTATGTAAAAAGAAGAGCTCAATTTTGCTAGAATGTTAAGTATTCGAGGGTTAAGTGGCAGGTGTGATGAGACTAGGATTGAGTTGGTTCTGACCCATAGCAACCTTATACACAGCAGAATGAAACACTGACTGGTCCTATGCCATCCTCACAATTGTTTCTGTGTTTTATTGCAGCCACAGTGTCATCCACGTCCTTGAGGGCCTTCCTCTTCTTCGCTGCCCCTCCACCTTACCATACATGATGTCCTTCTCCAGGGACTGGTCTTTTCTGACGACATGTCCAAAGTATGTAAGATGAAGTCTTGAATCCTTGTCTCTAAGGAACACTCTGGCTGTACTTCTTCTAAGGCAGATTGGGCTGTCCTTTCAGCTAGAATAGAGAGCTTGAAATCAGGAAGGACTTTGTAAGCTATGATCAAGTATTCAGACTTTAACTGGAGGTAATGAAGACTGTTGAAGGATTTCAAGTCGATTGTTGGATTTATGTAGCCAGATCACTCTGGGAACATTATGGAGAGAATAGGGAAGAATGCTGAAGTTGGAGACAGGGGTACCCTGTAAGAAGCATAGTAGGAGGTGATAAAAACTTGAAGTAGGCTGACACTGCTGGAGTTGGAGAAAGGATGATGATGAAGAAAAAAAAATCAGAGTTTATCCAGCTGGGGCTTAGTATGTGATTGAACTTGGGTTTGAGGGGAAAGACCTAGGCAAGGATAATGCTCAGATTTCCTCTTGACTTGAGTTACTGGGTGAATTGTGATGTTAGCAAACAAAACAAAAAACACAATAAATTTTAATGATTTTTTTGTTGGTTTGTTCACAGGGGCAGTTCTACCCTGTCCTAACAAGTTGTTATGAGTTGGAATCAACTCATTGACAATGAGTTTGGTTTTGGCTTAGTGTGTTAAAAACAAGACTTGAGGGAAAAACCTGCGGGGCGGGGGCAGGGTGGGGCGGAACACTGAAGGTGCAGGCAAGGGAAAGCAGAGAGAGAGGTCGGGACCCAAGAAGAGATGGGTGCCATGCATGTCTGAGAAGGATAAGGTAAGACAGGGAAGAACCAGCATCCTGGAGAGACTCTTGTGACATGAGGAGAAATGGCTGAGGTAAGGAGAGTCAGCAGGAAAGGTCAGCTATTTGAAGATATCAAGAAAGAAGGCTCAAGACACACTGTCCTCTGGTTTTCTGACATTTCAACAAAAACTTTATTTTGTTCCCAATAATTATGAATCTTGGGAAGCTGAAGACTCTCCACAGAGAGAAGTCCTCCATTAAAGAAGTCCAGTCACACTTCAGAGATCATGGTGAGTCTGCTATTTCTTAAGAAGTGACAGCTGAAGAGAGGCTGATCAGGGCCTGGTCAACCTAGAAGTCAAAGCAAGCAGCGGGGTGGGCGATTGTTCCACATTCTGGTTGCATTGCAATCCCTTGGTTTAGCCTTGAATGATCTTCATCAGGCTATGAGGAAAAGCAGTAAAGAACTTGGACTTTTGGTTCTTGGATCAGCGGCCTGCAGAGACCACCAAAACAGGAACAGCCTGCGGATCAAGGGGAGAGAAGGGAGCAGCCTCCACCAAGATTTTTCCAGAACCCTTGTTCCATCAACCATGACCATCCAGATGGAGGTTCATCCTTGGGACCTATGCTCCATTATGTGATGATCATGATCTCTCACCTTAAAAATCTTCAACAGTACCTTTCTGTAAACACAAACAAACGAGTAAAATCAAAGTGAAAATAACAGCAACCCTTGACTTACTTGGTAACTTGACCCCCAGTGTAGAACTAGTCAGTAGTCTACATTCCACCTCTAAACCCCAAGGAGAAATATGCGGTGGTGTAGGGGCAGATTCCCTGCTCTGCTTCCTAACGCAGGACTGGATGGGTGAGTGTCAGGACCCCGAGGCACAGAAAAGTCAGGGTTGCAGTATGGCAGCACTAGGACTGGCGACGGCAGTGAACTTGGAATGTTGTCTCCCATACCTAAAGCTGTGACCTTGGGGCCTAGTGTATTTTGAAGAAGAAGAAAATAAAACACCATGTTTTGGGGAATAATATTTTATGTTATTTGGTGCATTTGAAAAATCCAATCATCTCTGAATTATTTCTTCCCTAGGGAAGGACTGCTGTTCTGCTGAGTTAAATATTGGTGACAGCTAAAAACCCAACCTCAAAGTTCTATGTATCCTGGTAGGGGGCAAATGCTTTCTCTTCACCCACCCATAACCTGTGGCTGTCAGAGGGTTAGTTACAAGGCCCTCACATCTGCAATGCAAAGGAAGCACAGAATGGTCCTTTCTAAGTGTACTTGGGCTGGTATTCAGTCCCCTACACCTGCCTTTTTCATATGGGTAAGGTTAGGCTTCAGCTCTTTCCGCCACCCCCTTTAATCTCCTGAGTGTCGGCTCCGTGGTGATTTTTCCCTTCTTAATGTTTGGGAGAGTTCTTTTTACATCAAGGTTGGGACTAAGGAGATCTCCCTTTACAGATTGGGAAAATGATGGACGATGGAGAAGAACACCACCCCCAGTCCTGGATCCTGGTCTGCAGGAAACCTGGGCTGCTCTAGATTCAGAGAGAATTCAGCCCCCCACCCTCTGGCCTAGCTCCAGCCAGCTGCAAATTGTCTGGATCGAGCTGCTTCGACACGCTGATGTTATCGGCCTCCCAGTGCCTGGAGCATGCAGATAGGAGCAGGCTGTGGCGCCGTCTCACCGGACGTAGTAATGTAATTGAGTTTCTGAAATCCAAGTATAAAATCTTGAAAGCTGATTTTTTTTTAATCTACCTAAGGAGAGGGGGTGGTGGTGAGGAATTCCCACTGGAACGATCTAAATGGGGAAATGGCTTCTGTCATGTATTAATAAGCAGTTCAAAGCAATGGAAAAGCATACCGAGAGGATTTGTAGGGAGTGTAAAGTGCATCGTTTTCCTGGCTTCTGAGCTGGGCTGTCAGGTGAGGGCCACTCCATTTGCTGGGGTTCACGTCCCCCCCCCAGCTTTCCTGGGCAGGTCCCCTGTATAGGTAGGTGGATTAGGCACCAATTACCTGGGGGCATGCTGTGACCATTTGGATGGGTCATGGCCAGCACTGTTTTTGAAAGGGATTATTCAGATTGGACTAAGACAGGTGACAAAGGCGACTCCCCATCTTCCCTTCCATGTCCTCCACTTCACCTGGTGCCACCGGCCCTCCCCCTGATGCACTACCCTTTGCCCAATCATCTTTGTTCCTAATGGAGCACCGACATCCTTCTCCCTCATCCTGGGGGCCACAGGGACACATCACTTCTTCAAAGAAACCTTCCATGAATGCCAGGCTAGGCTAGGCTCTTCTCTAGCATACTCTCAGAGCTTCTAGGTCCCTCGTATATTTACTTAATTTAATTTATATCACTTATTTGCTTAATAGATGTTCATGAATTCAAGGGCTGTGACAGTCTCTACTGTGTCACTCTGGTGCCTGGCATAGCACCAAGCACAGAGGGCGAATGATAACAGAAATGCAAACCAGCTTCTGCTAGATTTGAAACCACAGCAAAAAAAAAAAATCCCTTCTGCCCTAGAGAGCGGGCAAAGGCTGGTGGACCTCCAGGCTGTGCCAAGGCCTTGCTCAACTGTATCCCAGACCAATGTTGCGTGGTGTCCCCTTTGCAAGGCCCACTGTATCAATGGAGGCCTCTGAGCTGGGGCTGAAAGCTCACCTTCCAGGAAGCTGTCCTGGAGAACAGGCAAAGCAGGATGTCCTCAAACTCTCACTCACCTGAAGGCTTGGTCTAGTTACAACTCCACGTATATGGAGTTTCACATCTAAGCCAAAGCAGTAACTGAACTCCAATTTAGCTTCTCTTGGGGACCGATCTCCAGTTAAGGAGACACAGCTTTCTTGGTGATGCCAGGGCCAGGCCCAGCTATTAGCTGGCAGATGTACACTCCCACTGCTAAATCATGAAGAGCCCATTCTTACTGCTGTGTTCTGGAAGAGTAGGCAGCCAGGTTGGATTCCAAACTATTGAGGCAGGGGTGGGTCTGCTCTATTCAAAGTGCTTCCTGACAACCTGGGGCTTGCAGGCTTCTTTCCAGGCAGTGAAGTCACCCAAGGTGAAGAAGTGGGGGTTCAGGGGCAAGGACACTGAAGTCAAACTCAAGAAGCCTCCCTAAAGAGTAAACACAGCCTCTGGGTGGAGAGTAGGGCCCATGGATTCCCGCTTTGCTTCCGAACTGCGCTGACTTGGGAGAGTTCAGACAGGTCATTTCACGCTCTGAGATTCCAGGTCTGTTTTCATTCAGACCGGGAGAGCTCAGAAAGAGCCTCCAGGGCACAGAGTAAATGAGTTGTCCCAGGTCAATGCCAGATGGCAGCCGGGGGATTAGAATCCATGGGCCCTTCTTTCCAGCCAGCTGCTCCCTCCCCTGAGTCCTGCACTGTTTCTTTTTCTGAATGCTCAGGATTGTATTCAATTTAGTAAGGTCTGTGGTCACATAATCACAGCTCCTAAGTGAAACAGTGACTACAGAGCGTCCGTTATGAGAAGGGGCCTTTGCCTCTGAGAGACAGGCGGAGAGCTAACTTTGGTTGAGGTTAGGCCTGCCCCACTTGAACCAAAAGCAACACAAACAACTCTCTTGGGATCTGGCTGAGTCTTCATCTGTTCTCAGCTCTTCTCCTGTCTTCCTTGTGGACATGTAGAGCCTGTGCTCAATCCCACATGGAGGGACTCTTCTGGAAGCTGAAACATGTTGTTTCCAAGAGCAAGAGTGGGCCAGACTGAAGGACCTCTGAGAATTTCTTCACCCATAAGGCAGCCACCAGATTGTCAATGTCCCATCTCTTGGAGTCTTGCCAGCTATACCACTTGGGTTGGAGTAGGAACAGCTAAAGGTCAGTGAATGAAAAATGCCCTTTCCTCCTCTTACTGTGCTTGGTTGGAGAGGGAGTATTTGGGTGATTGGGGGAGGGAGAATCCTGTCACTATTTTCTGCTGGGTTTACTATGGCTTTGTACTTGTTTCCTTGACCAGGGCATTCTTTAAGGCATGAGGCAGTCAATGGCCTCTGGGCTCAGCCAAGTCCTTCAACAAGGTGAAGAAAACAAGATCTCAGGAGGAGGAAGGTGCTGCACAAATCACCCAGGCAACACCTCAGCAATGCTAACAACACTAATTTTGGCAGTGCTAATTGAAAATCTGGCCCTGGTGGCACAATGATTAAGCAATCCGTGGTTGTGTGAGAGAAAGACCGGGTGATCTGCCCCTGTAGACATCACAGCTTAGAAAAGTCCTACGGGGCAGTTCTCACCCCAGGGGGCTGCTATGAGTCAGAGCTGATTTCATGGCACCTTCCAGTGATACTAACAACTGTTGCTTCTAGGGCTGCATGCCTGGTTAGGGTGGGGACAGGCTGTGACCCTCTAGATGCACTAGTTTTATTTTCTGTGTGTTTTTTTTTTTTGCACTAGTTTCATTTTCTATGTAACACACACACACAAGAAAACAAACAAAACCCTTTGTATTGTGTGATTTGGGTCAAAGTCTATAGAGGAAATTGGTTTTCATCCAGCAATTCATGCAGTGATTATTTCTACTTGTTACACAGGCCCCTCCCCACTACCATCTCATCTTCCCTTAGCAGTCTTCCCTCATACATCTTGTCCCCAGATTGAAGAGATGAGTGCCCAACACATAACTACTATGCCACCACGGCTCCTCCCTGATATCGTAGGGACAACTTGGGAGATGTCATTCATGATCGTCTTACAGGTTTGCTTCACCCTCAGGGTGGTGGAGACCTCAACAGGGAGTTCAGTCAGGCGAGGTAAGTGTGGTGGGAGGTGGGGAAAGGACTGGAGGCGGAAAGGAGTTTCCCTGGCTCCATAAGGCCAATCCTGGAAACGAGGAGAGGTCCAGGCCCCTTCATAGCTGGAGACACAGAAGGCTATTGAACATTTAAAAGGCACAGGGTCTTAAGGATGCAGGCACCAGAACCTTTCAGTCAAGGCAGGACCCTGGCTCCTCTAGGAGCTATCCAAGGTTCTGAAACGCCTCCGCTCAAACCCCTTGGAAGCTCTGGATAAGAAAGAGCCTTGTCTGCTAGTTAATGCTGACCTTAAATGTCACTGGTTCATCTCTGCCCAACATGGATACCAATGGCCTGCTTGGACCTATGGCCTGCATGTCCTGAAATAGCTCCAGCATGGTTCCAATCATTCCCTCTGGCTGCAGCCTGGGCTTCAGGCCAGCAGCCGGCTCCCTGGCAAGATTTTCAACACAGGGTGAGGTTGAGGATCTTAGCGTGTGTGAAAAAAATATTCCTCAGTCTCTCAGGACAAAGCAGGCCTGGCTCAGCGACAAGGTGGCTGTAGAGGAGAGAGAGAGAATTCACGTGGTACCTCCTCAGACAGCTCAGCGGCATCTCCTTTCACCTCAGTGGCTGAGAGCGCACGCGCAGACGTACACACATGCTCGCACATACACCAGATTCTACGTCTTGTCACTGCAGAGCCTGTACTACTGCAGAAAAGGTAGTCTCCTTTGCACTTGAGCCGAATGTACCTGCTTTATTCACGGACACTACTGAAGTCTGACAAAGCACCAACGCTTAACGTTTCAATATTTCTTTTTCTGATTTCAAGAGTAATACACAGTCACTAAAAATTCCTGTTAAGCACAAAAGAAGAAAAACGATTGCCTTTAATCCTACCATCCAGAGCTGTCCAATGTCAATTTCCAGGCACATAGCTTGAGTGATTGTGTATGTGTGCATGTGCACCTGTAAGTGCATGTTGGTAAGAGGCAGAATAGGGCCATGGTTAAAAGTATGGGGGTGGGGTTGCAGTGAGTCCTACCTCTGCCATTTACTTATCAGTGTGATTTTGATCAAGTTCTCGGCCTCCCTGACACAGTCTTGTTTTTAATCTTTGACATGAAGGACTAGTATGTCTCAGGATTGCTGGGAGGCTTAAATGAGTTCATCTATATATTTACTGCACTCACAGACACATGGTACCTCTCCTCCCCATCCCCCCCTAAAAAGAAGCCCTCCAAAATAAAGCCCAGAGCCACCAAGTCAATTCTGCATCAGCAATGCAGGGTAAGCAATCAATAAATGGAAGCTTTTGTCACACACACACACACACACACACACACACACACACACCCATGTAGAGACCATTCTGTTCCTCCTGTTCAATGGCTATCTTTAAGATAGTGATTATTCTGTACCTCAGATAAAACCTGAATAGAGAATGAATGAGTTCAATTTATGTCATTTCCTCTTGGGCTTAATTTACTAAACAGTGGGGGAATCAACTAGGACTTGGATTATAGATTGACCCCCTAGCTCAGGAAGGAAAAGAGCAGACCTTGATCCAGGGCTTCCAATTTTCTGACTGAGAAGTTTTGCAGCCAGCTCCAAGATGGCAGGGGCTTTCTTTTCGTTTCTCAAGCTTGCGACCCCAGCCCTTTGGCCTTCTAGTCTAGTCATCATTTCCTGCCTCTCTGCCCACTAGCCTCCCTCCCAGGAACTCCTTCCGCTCGGTACTTGCTTCTGCAATAGCTCATTTGTGGCTATTTGATTCCCAGACCTGCCAGCCACCTATCTCTCTACCCATTCTATGAACACTGCTCTCTCTCAGGTCAGCACTGAGCTATTTAAAACCAAGTGACCCCTTTTTTTAAGTCCCCATCTCCCATCCCCTCTCAGTATCATTAGACAGTGCTGACCAGATCTGTCTGGAAGCCCTGTCGTCCCTCGACGTCTATGAAGAGTCCATTCTTTTCCTTTCTGGTCACCCTCCTTCCTCATCTTCCTTGTGTATTCTGGACAAGGGTGCTCTTCTGTTGGGGCCACTGGCTTTCTCTCCACAGTCTCTCCTGTGATTCCCCATAAACCTATGAGCTCACTTAAGCTCTCGGGGTTGACTCCCAAGTCTACATTCCTAGCCCTGACCTGTTTCTCAAGCTCCTTGACCTACATTGTCAATTGCTTACTACTTCCAGTGACACCCCTCCCTCAGCATGGTTCTTCTTCTTAACCATCTTTATTTAATGATGCAACCATTTCCCAGTAAATAAGCCCAAAAAAGGAGGGGAGCCATTTATTTGAATGAATTTTAGGTTTACAGAATAGCTACAAAGACAGTCCATACAGTTTCTTCTAACATTAACAACTTACACCATCATGGCGCGATCACCAGAACTAGGAAATGAGCCCTCATTCAGTGCTATTAACTAAGTCACACATCGCATTCAACCCTCTTCTGGTTTCCCACCAATGTCTCTTCTTTCCAGGGTCCACAATATGTTTAATTGATGTGCCTCTCAGTCTCCTTAGATTCTCAGTTTTCCCTAGAATTTTATGACCTTGACTTTTGAGAAATGCTAATCAGACATTTTGTAGAAGGGCCCCGCCAGTTTTGGGTTTGCCCAGAGATTTCTCATGGTTAGACTGAGGTGATGGATTTTTTAGATGAATAGTACTTAGGTAGTGTGTTCTTCTCATCATATATCAAGGGGGTATAATGTCAACATGGCTTAACACCGATGATGTTAATCTTGATCCCTTAAGGTAATGCTTGCTAGGTTTCTTCATTATAAAGTTACTGGTTTCTCTTATAAACCCTCCTCCCCCAGAAACAAGTCAATAAGTACAGTCTACACTCAAGGGAAGGGGACTTAAGTTCATCTCCCAGAGTAGACTAAGCAAGAATGTATGGATCCATGTTAAAACTCCCACAGTTATCAATACATTGAGTGTGTGTTTGTGTTGTGTGTGTGTGTGTGGTGGTGGTGGTGGTGGCAGTGTCTTACTGTACACAACCTGTAACTCATGTTAGCATTCCCTGGTGGATCTTGCCTGTAGCACTTTTTACTTCGGTGTTCTAGTGATGATTTTCTGTTTTCATCATTCTTCCCAGGTTGGTTTACGAATGAAATCACCTGTCTAGATTCTTCAGTGCCTCTCGTCTTCCTTTTGAACTGCGATGCCACAGCAAACACATTTAGAGGCCTGCTTCTTGACGTAAAACATTATAATCTAAGTCAAATAAGGTTAAATTAGGAAAATATGGACATTTATGCTCGTACTTGCAACTTATACATCGAGGTGTTTTCTTTATGATCTCATTCAGGATATCATAATCCTAAGAGACAGGAACGATACACATTATATAGCCCCATTTCAGAAAGAAGTGGAAACCTTGCCATCCTGAGCAGTTCCCAAGAAGTCCCCTAGCCAAGGTTAGGGTCCAGGTTTCCTGAACTCTCTACTTCTTTACCACATCAGAAAGAGCCACAATGAAAAGTTGTGAGCAACCACGAACAGCAAGGAGTCCAGAAGCCAATGAGAACCACCTGAATGTTCACACCTCAGTGCCCATGGCTTTACCCAGGGGGATATGAGGATGACGTTTATTCTCTGCTTCCTTTTTAGGGTGAGGGCGAGACTGCAGGATATATTTTCTTTTATCCCCGACACAACCTACTTCCTCAAGGGGGAGGGCTCTGCAGACTTTGAGAGGGAGGTAAGAAGATGTGAGTCAGGAGTGACCGGTCAAAGTTGGGGGTGCCCAGTACGAACAAATGGCAAGACCAAGCAGCAAAAAGGATTTTTCAATTTCCATATGCAATTCATATCACTTGGCTGGTATACAGCCCTGATTCACAAGTGTGGACACTATGAAGCCAGAGCGATTTCCTGGGTAGGCATTATACAGTAGAAAGCACATAATTCTTTGCATTTTGTTTTTCAAATGGGGGAAAATATATAGAGATCGTAAAAAGATTGTACTAAAAAAAAGATTGTACTAATTTGTCAAAAATTCAAGGAACATAAAACCAAGACCAAACTCATTGCCTTGGAGTTGATTCTGATTCATAGCAACCATATAGCCGTGAATAAAGAACATGAAAGTTCTACTGTAACTCAGAACTGTAGTTTATTGTACACTTTAAAATGTATATTCACACATATACATTTAAACGTAGATGGACTCTGATTATCTATTCCATATGTATGTAGAAAAAAGATGCTTTCACTGCGTGTCAATGTATCATGGAAACCTTCTCATATTACTCCACAATAGGTTTTACCTCCTTTAAAAAGGTTGCTGGAGGCCGTGGGATGGATGTACCATGGTTTATTTAACTGATTCCCACTGATGGAAGTTTAGGTTGTTTTTCCACTATGGTAACAAACAATGTAGCAGCGAATTGTCCTTATAACAAAGTCTATATATACTCGTCTAACAAATGTCTAAAAGTGGAATTGCTGAGGAGGTCTTATTGCTTTGAAACACAATTCCAGTTATCTTTTCAGAGGCTGAAACAATGTATATGTACTCTCACCAATTGGGTATAGGAATGCTTGGGTTTCGAGACCTGCATTGACTCTAACACTAGCTGGTTGTAAGATTTCAGGCAAGTTGCCTTTCCTTTCGTTTCCAAGGGGTAATAGATCTATTCTGGGAGGCCAGTATTAGAACAAAATAAAATGTAAAATTTGTTACAGCAAACTTGACACACAATATGAAGTAGCTGCCTGCTTTTATTTGTTCTCCATTAACTTTGTTTCCATCGAGTCCAAAGTGTCCTTTCGTCCAAGATTCCCTGGCCACAGCAAGGAGCTTGGTAATCACCAGCAGGGGGTACTGCCCACTTACTGAATTGGAGCTTCCCTGGAAAGCCTGGAAGCCAATTTCTAGAGCTTTATCTTTAGTGACTAAATCACAGACAAACACTACTTCCTGCCCCCTCTCAATTATCTTTACTAGGATCTTAATCAGGACATGCTTACTCCACAGGACACTGCCAACCAGGCCCTTCAACAGCTGGCCTTTGCGCTTTAAGAAAACAGGACATTACATTAATCCCTGGAGGCTACAGAGGGTACATGGAAAACAGATGGGGAGGCAAACCTGAGACACATGCACTCTGGGACACTAGGGAGTCCAGGTTGAATTCTTGTCTCTGTGTCCTACATAGCCGGGCCCCGAAGCAGGTGGGCTGGAGCTGATGCAATCTTCTTGGAGCTTTATGTTCCCTAAAAATATTGATTTACAGTTGAAATTAATCAAGACCTGGTGGAGAAGGCTGGGCCTCGTGACAATGCTCCAAGCTGCCAAAAGGGGGCAGTGTAGTGTTATGGTTAAGAGCATGGGCTTTGGCTCAACACACTTGGTTTGTCACTGATTAGCTGTGTAAACTGGGTCTCTTTCTGTTAAGGTACTCTCATACCTTCTCCAGAGAATGGAGAGAATGAAATGAACTGTCACTTTCTTGTAGCAGACACATGGTAAGTGCTCATAAAGCATAAGGATAAACATCTGCAGGGTGTCTGATTGAAGATGCTACGATCAGATGTGATATGGGGTTACTAAACAAAGGAGACAAAAGAATTGAATACATTCGCCCTCCCCCATCCCCAATAGACAGTGCTTAACCTCTAAGGTACCTTGTTGCAAGACACATAATGGGGGTGGGAGTGGTGTAAAAATAGATACAGACTCTATCCTCAGGAGATTCATGTTCATAGAATAGTCATATAAACATTTATAAAATTATAAATGTGAAAATAAAGGTCTAGGACTTAACTGAGCTAAGATCTAAAAGATGAGCAGGTGAGAGCCTGGGACACTGGAGCCATGGAGAAAAAGCCCGTGAGACTGGACGCAGTGATGAGGAGCAGCGTGGCACGAGATGGGCTGGGAAGGAAGGTGGGAGCCACCCAGATAGGTCTTCCAGGCCGTGCTACGGATGTAAGTCTTCACAGTAAGAACGAGAGGAGGTTGTTGTAAACATAAGGAGCAATGCTAGGCGTCCCTGTCACTTGGCCATGCTTTCCTCTGATACTCCTTTTCCATGGGGATAAAAGGGCTAGGTTTTCACACAGCTCTTGCTGTGACCACCAGGAAAGGGAAGCAAAAAACGGATCAACAACAAATCCTTTCCCCAAACAAAATGAAGTGCTCTGGACCCTCAGGGTCATGGAGGAGGGAGGCCTTGGGAGGAATGAGGGTGGGACACCCAGGGTAGTGAGATGCCTCAGAAATCTTGTACTGGGTGATCGTCACTTCAGAGCCCCTAATGTTTGCTGGCTGCTGTGTAGCCAGGAGCCTAGTCAGCCTCCACCTCTCACTTCCTGTCCTACCAGATGCTCTAGTACATTGGGCATAACGACACGACACGTGACACAGGGCTGGTGGAGGGGCAGCTCCCCTGTGGACAGGGCTTAGGGGTGGGTACGGATTTACAAGAAGTGGCTCTCAGCTTCTGTGCCCTTTTACATCTCTTGGCTCAGAAAGCCCATGGGCATCTGGGCACATGCGCACGTAGTTGTGCAGTCTACAATCTCTCCTCTGTGCAAAGAGAAACTAGAAGCAAGACTCTGGGCAGCCCAGGAATGCTGAAGGGCCAAAGATGGTAACTGGTTCCAGCCCTCACAGGATTTTGAACTCAGCTAAAAAACAAGTTAAAAGCCTAAGAGAACTGCCCACCATGCCCCTCCCCCCAATCTCTCCTGGCCCACACTCAACCAAACAGGAAACCAGGCTTGGGTCCCTGCCAGGGCCCAGGCTGGGGCAGGAAGCTCAGGAAACAAGCAAGAAAGACCCTCTTTAACTTAGAAAGCAGTTCTGAAATCTCTGGGAAGGCAAGAGTGAACTCAACCCCTGCAAAACTCCCTTTCAGAGGGAGAACAGACAAGAACCGCCACCTCTCCTTAGCATGGGTCGAGAAACCATGGCAGAATTCACAGAGAATCAACAAACTAGGAGCCTCATGAGGGGAGAGACTGCTGTCTCAGTGCCAGGAGAACAGATGCCAAGTGACCCCTCCCCTCAGATGAGAACATGTCCTCAAAGAAGCAGGGTGGGAAATGTGGTCTGAAGACACCCTAGGGCCATCTTGGGTTGATATCGACCAGTAGTTCTCACCCTTCCTAATGCCACGACCCATGAATACAGTCCCTCATGTTGTGGTGAACCCCCTAAAAGTAATAAAATTATTTTTGTTGCTACTTCATAATGTAATTTTGCTACTGTGATGAATCTGGCGACACCTGTGAAAGGGTTGTTTGACCCCCAGGTTGAGAATCGCTGATATAGACAAAGGCAGGATAAGAACTAGATAATATTTATGAGGGATGAAGTCAGAGAACTATAGGGTTCATGGCTATGCCAATGGAGCCCTGGTGGTATAGTGAGTTACACAATGGGCTGCTACCCACAAAGTCAGCAGTTCTAAACCACCAGCTGCTCTTTAGGAGAAAGATGAGGCTGTCTACTCCTGTAAAGAGTCACAGTCTAGGAAACCCTCAGGAGCAGCTCTGCCCTGTCCTACAGGTTGCTATGAGTCAGAATTGACTTGATGGCAGGAGGTTTGGTTTGAGTTATGCAAATGAGAAACTACTGTTAAAAAATAACACCATAAAACATAATGGGGCAATGACCATCGATAACTGCTGAAAGCAATAAGACGAAAGGCTGAAGGAGAAACTAATGGAGAGATCAGGCTGGCTGCTCACTAATCAATCTGAACACAGCAAAAAGTAGCATAACTCAGTATAGCACCGACAAAACACAACATTCCTCTAGTTTTTCCCCTACCTTACAGACCCAGCTAGACTGGAGTACACACATTGGCACAGATAAGAGTTCTCAACACATGGAATTCAGACAGATAAGTCTGAACAGTAGTGGGAGTAGCAATATCATGAGGGTAAGGGGATGGTGGTGGCCGGGAGTGGGGAAGGGGGAGAAAGGGGGAACCCATTACAAGGTTGGATATATAGTCCATCCCCCAGGAGGACAAATAACAGAAAGATGAGTGAAGGAAGAAAATGGGCAGTATAAAATATGAAATAACAATAATAATATATAATTGATCAAGGATTCATGTGGGAGGGCCGGGGAGGGAGGAGAAAAAAGAGGAGCTGATACCAAGGGCTCAAGTAAAAAGAAAATGTTTTGGAAATGTTGATGGCAACATAGGTACAAGTATGTTTAATTAAATTTGAATGATAGATTGCTATAAGATTTGTAAGAGCCCCCCCAATAAAAATGCTTAATAATAATAATAATAAAGTAGTACAACCGGATGCCCTGTGCCTCCTGATATAACACTATTGGAATACACAGCACGCCTCAGTAGTGTCCTTCACAGAAAACGGAATCTGAATCGGATCCAACCTTGAGATCTGACTCATAGCGTTCTGGATTATAGGGGATGAAAGAATAGGTTTTAAAAACACTAAAGAGATGAAATTGCAGGGCAGACAACTAAATTTCTTTAATAAGTTACAAGAAAAAAGCGGTAGGCAGAACTATAGATTAAAAGAGACTGTTGGGCTACAAACCATAAAGCTAGCAGTTCAAAATCACCAGCTGCTCCTCAGGAGAATGATGGGGCTTTCTACTCCTGGAAAGAGTTAGTCTTGGAAATTCACAAACAGCTCTACCCTGTCCTATAGGATTACCATGCATTGGCATCAACTCGGTGGCAGTGAGTTTTGTTTTATCAATCAAGTGTAATGTGTGCATGTGATTCCAACAAGCCAACAAAAAGTTTTTATGATAAGAAAGTATTGGTTCGGTTGTTTTGGGGGTTGTGAGGCATGATCATGGTATTGAAGATGAGTTAAAAATAATCTTTTAGAAAAACATGCTATAAAATATAGATGAAATCATTATTCCAAATAATCCAGTGGGTGGGATGAAACAAGATTTTTGATTTTTTTCTTGTGAATCAGGTGAAGGTTTCAGAGCAGGTCATCAGTCTTACATTCAACAGTTTGTCCATATTTTGCTTCAGCGCATCATGGCAATCCTCTCAGTGTACCACAGCTGCTTCCACTTGCTCCCTGGGCTTCCTGTTTCCATCCCTCTTCCCTAACCCTCTGCTCTGGTCCTTGTCTTTTTTGAATGCACAAGGTTGATCTGGGGGATGGCTGTTGAGATTGAGTGATGAGTATGGGGGGACTTCACTGTATCCTTTACTTTGGACAGCGGCACCTGTGAGAGCCAGAACTCAACAGGATGGCCTTGTTTTTCCAGGTCCCCCAAGTTGGCCACTTTTGGCAGGGTGCAGTTCTACCACTTTGCTATCACTCATTTTAGTAAAGAGATTTGACTTTTGCTTCTCTGACAGGCTTCTGTCATTCACAGGTTCTAGCTCTTTATCATACATGTTTGAGATTTTCTAGGATCAAACACTAAAATTCTTGTGAAGACAGTCAGCCAATGGGGAGCTTCCCATTGACCCATGGGAAGAGGACTGGCAATTTGGACATTTCCAAATGTTTCAGGAACCCTGAGACTTGTTCCTGGAGCAGAATCAGCAGCAGGACACCCTCCACAAGGCAGGCCCCCTCCCATATGTCCCCTGCAGACTCTGCCAGCTCAGGCCTACTTAATGGGGGCCCTTCTGGGGGCCACCAAACACTTCTGTCTCTAGCAGGGCCTCATCGTGTCTCTGCCAAAGGAGACTAATGACTCTTCTCATTTGGTGATGTAAGAAAGAAATTGTTTGCTCACCTCTCCCACATAAGTTCCTCTGGGAACCACTGAAAGAAAAATGAAACCACAACCCCTTCATTATCACCAACCCTTTGACCAAAAATGATACAGTAATCTGCCGTTAATTTTTGTAAATACAATCTTACTTATTTTACAAGTAGCCCAGAAGAAGTTATGAGCCAGGCTAAAGGTTATACCCCAAATGGGCAAGGTAGGATGTGCCCAGACTTGCCCACCACCATATATAGCTTCCGCCCATAGGCCTGTGCCCTCACTTGCTCACCCTGACTTCCCAGCCCATTAAGGATACTCAAGCCAGTGCCTTGTATGGGTACAGGTGGCCTCTTGCCTGTACCTCAGTCTTGGCATATGAGGATGTGAAACATGAGCTTCCACCTTGAAGTTGACAGGGAGCCTGAAAGATGGCCAAAATATGGGTTCCTGACTGGCTGCCTTTGGTGACAGTTGTTTGCTACCTTGAGTATCGTCCCTACAACCTGTTCTCTTTCCCTAAGCTCACATCACTTTCCAAGCCACTAGCTACCACCACTTCACATGATGTCTGTGGTCTTTCGCTGAGCATGCGATCCCCTCTGAGCCAGAGCAAGCAGCAACAGACAGTGAGAGAGCAGCGGGGACTTTGTGGAAACTGAAATGCTTAGGGACTAGCTTTGGACATTAGGGACCAGTGGAGGACTCTCGCACCAGCTGCTGACATCTGTATGTGAATGTGCTCAATGGCCTTGCCACCCCTGGCAGGCCTGCCCCCAGACAGAATGGCCTTTAGCATTTGGTTTTGTGGCAAGATGAATATGAACCCTTTGCTGGCTTGCCAAGAGCAGGATATGCAAACTGGCTCTTTCCCTCCTTCCAAGAGCTCCAGATACATTTCCTATCTCCAGGAAGATTTGTGCAAGTCACATAACGTTGGGGGAGTCGGGTTGGAATTCTTCATCAGCAGAGGTAAGCTTTTGCTAATTAAATATTAAAGATGATCATTCTATTAATAGCTTCTCCAGTCTCACAGCAAAGCTGGCAGCACAGTCCTTAGCTCTGCTACCAGTGGTAAAGGGCCTTGGCGGCCCTGTGTCTTCCCATGCCCTTCCCCCAAGAAAAGGTACCGAATGATACAAAGGAAGAGAATGGAGAAAGGCTAACTGGTAAGGGACTCAGACCACCAAGGCAGCTTGGGAGATTCTGTCCCAGTGGGGAGTAAGAGATGGTCACTCCCTGTCAGAGATGTCAAGGCCCTTCCCATCCTGTATTCTCAGCTCGACCATCACTTTCTCACAGGTGCCTTCCCCGACTCCCCTCAGAGAATGTGGGGTGCCTTACTATGCTCTCTGTACTTGTTCAGGAATGCCTTGTTCTTGTCTTTTTATCACTCACCATTGTTTGTAACTATAATTTTGTTTGTTTATTTGCTTGGTATCTTTCTTTTCCACTGGATTACAAGCTCATTAAAAAAAGCAAACCAGGGACCAAGTTTGCTTTATTCATCACTTTTATAATCTGTACCTGGTACAGTATCTAGATAGAGCAGGAACTTAACAGATATTTTTGAATAGTGAATGAGTGCTCCAATCCACAGCTCTCCCTCAATTTCCCAACACTTTACCATTTTTTATTCCAGGCACTCACTCCCACTTTCTCTACTGCTGTGGGTCTCTACTGTCTTCCTCCTTGAAATCTCCCCTCTAGTCCTCGTTCTTAAAGGGACCGGCAGTATTCTTCTGTAGTTTGGAGGTCTGAGTACATCTCTATCTTGCCAGACAGTGAATTCTGAGGCAGAAAGCTGTCTGCTAGTGCACAGGGGAATTGGAATGAAGAGAATCACAAATGGAGACCCCAAAAAAGAACATCATGTAAGCTATGTTCCAGGAGCTATAAAGGACTTGGGGGTCAGTTGAGAGCTCATTAGACCAGTTAGGGACGGTTACTGGGTAAGAGGAGACTGATATTTGCCCTTGATGGATGGAGGAGCCCTGGTGGTGCAGTGGTCAAAAACTTGGCTGCTAACTGAAAGGTTGGTAGTTTGAACCCACCAACCACTCAGTGGAAGAAAGATGCAGCTGTATGTCCCCATAAAGATCATAGTCTTTAAAAAAATCATTTTATTTGGGACTCGTACAACTCTTATCACAATCTATACATATATCCATTGTGTGTCAAGCACATTTGTATATTTGTTGCCCTCATCATTCTCAAAACATTTGCTTTCTACTTGAGCCCTTGGTGTCAGATCCTGATCCTCCCCCCCGACCCTCATGAACCCTTGATAATTTATAAATTATTATTTTGTCATATCTTATACTGTCCAATGTCTCCCTTCCCCAACTCTTTGGCTGTTCGTTCCCCAGAGAGGAGGTTATATGAAGATCCTTGTAATCGGTTCCCCCTTTCTACCCCACCTTCCCTCTACCCTCCTGGTATTGCCACTCTCTCCACTGGTTCTAAAGGGATCATTTGTCCTGGATTCCCTGTGTTTTCAGTTCCTATCTGTACCAGTGTACATGCTCTGGTCTAGCCGGATTTGTAAGGTGGATCATGATAGTGGGGGAGGGGGGAAAGGAAGCAATTAAGAACTAGAGGAAAGTTGTATGCTTCATCATTGCTATACTGCATAATACCATAGTCTTGAAAGTCCTATGGGCAGTTCTACTCTGTCAAACAGGGTCTCTATGAGTTGGCTGGTTTTCTGATGTGCCTGAAATTTCCCAGGCTGCATTTTTTTCAAACTGAAGAAAAGGAAAGAACCAACAGGTAAAAGAAGTGTCCTCTTTCTTCAACTGGCCAGCACAGTTGGAGATGGGGCCACTTGTGGGCCCTGAGAGACGGGCATCAGGATGGGACTACCTGGCAGCCTGTTCTCAGGGCTCTCAATAGCAACAAGCCGGGTGTGGTTAAGGAGTGGAGAGGCGGGAAACAGGCAGAGAAGAAGAAAGGAGAGAATTCATAAGAGGAGAAGAGGCTGTCAGATGCTAACAGATAAGAAGAAATTAAGTCCCTGGCTAGACCTACTGAAAGCAAACTGGCATGAATGGTAGAAGGAAGGCATGGCCAGCTGGTCAGGGAGAAAGCTGAGCATTGCTGCCTACAGAGCCAGGGAAGAAGGTCCGACTTCATGATGAGCTCAACCAGGCCAAGCTGTCAAAGGAAATGCAATGGGCCTGGGAGTCAGGATGCCTCGGCTCTAGTCGAGGCTCCAGCAAACTCCAGGTTGGTAGCAGCCAAGTCTCCTTACTTTGCTGCGACTCTGCTTGCATACTTATAAAATGGGCCAAAGTAAGTTTCCCAATCTACTTCTTAAATATGTCAGGGGCTTTGAAAGCAGATTTCTTCAGCTGCCTTAAAAAAGAATCTAAGACCAGGTCAAAATGGTTGTACTCATGTACGCCACACAAAGAATGGTTTAGGGTCACAGTCAGGTGAAGTGGAAAGCTCATGTTTGATTGAAGAAAGAAAGGGATGCATAAAGAAGTTGGCATTTTCATGCTAGGCCTTGAGAGTGAAGAAAGATTGGCAAAAATATGAACAGAAAACTAGGAAAAGTGCTGCGCATGTTAAATTCTACAGGGAGGCTTTTGGGACCCCTGCATTTTGCCCACACATAAAGCAGCCATATTTTCTGCTACAATGTTGTTCTTAGCTACTGCCTTGGAAAGAATGTGGCATTTTGCAAACAGTAACATGCCTTCCAGGTGCCCTGGCCTCTAGCCCAGCCTAAGAACTGCTTCCATAGGAATGGGTGGCAAGAAGAGGTAGGTGCATGCTCACATTCCCGCCACAGGTCCTGGTTCCTCCCTGTGAGGCCACAGGGAGTGTGAGTCTCACCTCTGACCTTGCCTGACCCCTGTTTTTCAACTTGTGAATCCTTGACAGTGTTATCCCTGAGACTTCTTTTTCACAGGCTGAACAGTCTCAGTTTTTCCAATTGCTCTCCCAGGACATAATTTCAACTCCTTTCCTCATTCCACTCATTTTCCCTCTTGAACAAACATATGATAACATATCCTATAAAAGCACTTCAGGTAATAACAATGGCCAAAGCAGTGTAGGCTACTTCTATTAATGCAGCCCAACAGGCCATTAGTGTCTCTGGAGCTCTGCTGGCTAAGTGTTGGATTGTCAATCATAAGGTCTGAAGTTCAAACCCACCAGCCACCTGTATAGGGTGGCTGAGTCCGAATCGACTCCATGGCAGTGGATTTTTACTGTTTTGTGTGTCATGCAGTGGACTTAATTAAGCATTCGATCCACTCAACCACTGCATTCTTTGAAGGTTTTTACTTTTGTCTATCCAATCACACAGCCTCACTTAGATTTCTATTTAAATTCCACCTTGCTGATTTCAACCAAAGTCCGGTCTCGCATGTGATGGAGGTTTTAATATGCCAGTGGACTCGTAACTATTGGCAACCAGCTAGCCCACGATGTGATGCTAGGCTTTTGCCTTGATTTGACACTGCTAGGCCAAGCTCAATATAACAGGCTATGCCTATTAGATAGGAGAACCAAACCTTGACGGTCAGTCACAGAGGTTCACTATGATTAGTGTGCATAGTGTCAGCCCCACTGTAATCTGTGCTGGTTAGATGGCACGGAGAGGTCTGTGTCTCGTTCCCGGAAGTGCGAGATTCAGAAGTGCTCATGAGGGCAGCTAGGATATCTGACTGGAGGTTTGGAAAGCAGTCTCTAGGGAAATGGTAGAAGGAACAAAAGAGGGTGGGGGTCTTGATTAGCCTGAAAAAAAAAAGAGTGTCAGGGCTCCATAACCCCCAGCAGGCCCTTTCCTCTCTAGTAACTGCTGGCCTAAGGAGCTATCTCTTCTGGAAACCATGCCTTCCTTGTGCTGCGTTATTCAAAGGCTTATATGCTTTGGTTTCAGCATGGCCAACCACTCATGTGATGCTCAGAGATGACCTCCTCACTCTGCCTCCTCCCCGTTTGATCTGCTCAGCAGAGTCAGTGTTACTCCCTATCACCTGGCCTGCAATTTTCCAAAAGACTATAATCTTCATAGCAATTTAATACTTCAGATGTAATCATTGTCTCTGTATTTTATACCTAGAAACTGTTGAAATGGCGGATGTGTTGGAGTGTGCATTTTTACCACACACACATAGGCTTAAAAAAACAACAGGGTTGATGTAGGAAAGATCAGTGTTCTCTATTCACTTAAGAAGCTACCTGATAAGAGTCCAGGCCTTCCGTGAGACAGATTGCCAAGTGGGCTAGTCTCCCTAACTGCCCAGGAGCACTAGGATAGCCGCAGACTGTCCGGATGGCACGCAGAGCACTCATACTGTGCCCCTGCTGAAGGTGATAGTGGACACGGACAGTCAATAGTCCCACTTGAGCTGCTGTGGGCATTTACTGGCACTGTAGCACAATGATTAAGTGCTATGGCCGCTAACCAAAAGGCCAGCAGTTCAAGTGCACCAGCCACTCTGTGGGAGGATATAGCTGTCTGCTTTCCTAAGGATTTACAGCCTAGGAAATGCTATGGGGCAATTCTATGTTGTGTTATAGGGTTGCTATGATTTCAAGCATAAGAGCGATTGTGAGGATGGCACTGGTCTGGGCAGTTTGTGTCATTCTGTTGTGCATACAGTTACTATGGGTCAGAACCAACTTGGTGGCACCTAACAACGTGAGTGGGAAGCAATGGATTGAAGAGACAATAGGCTTTTTGTTATTATTATTATTTTTTAGAAAGTCCTGAGGGATCCTTTAATCAGGGAACCAGCGGTCAGCTTAAATCTCAACAGAAAGGAGATTCTTCTTGACAAAATATTTGGACTACAGCTTTCATGATCTTTCCTGCTTGGCAAAACACAAAAGAGCACAGCCCATAGGTAACTGAGAGAAGGAGAACTGAGATACAGGGCAGTCACACCAGCATGAAAAATGAAACACTAAGTGGGAATGGTAAGGTGTTGCAAATTCTATCTCAACAAAGCTGTGTTAAAAAAAAGGGGGGGGGCAGGAGGAAAGTCAAGGGAGATGGAGGAAAGAGCTAGGAGTCAAAGGGCATTTATAGAGGTCTAGACAAAGACATGTATATGCAAAAATATATATGAGGATGGGGAAATAGATCTATGTGTCTATATTTATAGGTTTAGTATTAAGGTGGCTGAAGGACCTTGGGCCTCTACTCAAGCACTCCCTCAATGCATGAATACTTTCTTTTATTAAATTGGCACTCTACGATGTTCACCCTCCCGACACAACTGCTGAAGCCAAAGCGGGTGAACAAGTAAATGTGGTGAAGAAAGCTGATGGTGCCCGGCTATCAAAAGAGATAGTGTCTGGGGTCTTAAAGGCTTGAAGATAAACAAGCAGCCATCTAGCTCAGAAGCAACAAAGCCCACATGGAAGAACACACCAGCCTGTGTGATCACGTGGTCCTGAAGGGATCAGTTATCAGGCATCAAAGAACAAAAAATCATATTATTGGCTGCACACCTCCATGATACGATTGCCGAAGACAAACGGGTACATAAGCACTTGTGGCGAAGAAAGCTGATGGTGTCCAGCTAGCAAAAGAGATAGTGTCTGGGGTCTTAAAGACTTGAAGGTGAACAAGCGACCATCTAGCTCAGAAGCAACAAAGCCCACATGGAAGAAGCACACTGGCCAGTGCGATCACAAGGTGCCAAAGGGACCAGGTATAAGGCATCATGCAACAACAAAAAATATATATACCATATTGAATGAAGGGGGAAGTGCAGAGTGGAGACCCAAAGCCCATTTGTTGGTCACTGGAGATCCCCTCACAAAGGGGTCTAGGAGAGGAGATGGGTCAGTCAGGGTGCGAGGTAGTACCGATGAAGAACACAGCTTTCCCCCAGATCCTGGATGCTTCCTCCCCACCCCACTACCATGATCCGAATTCTACCTTGCAGGACTGGATAGGGCAGAGGTTGTACACTGGTGCAGATAGGAGCTGGAGGCATAGGGAATCTAGGGTGGATGATACCTTCAGGACCAGGGGTGTGAGGGGTGATACTGGGTGAGGCTTGGAAAGGGGGAACCGATTACAAGGATCCACATGTGACCTCCTCCCTGGGAGACGGACAGCAAAGAAGGGGGGAAGGGAGACTCTGGATAGGGCAAGATATGACAAAATAACAATCTATAAATTATCAAGGGCTCATGAGGGAGGGGGAGCAGGGAGGGAGGGGGAAAAAAGAGGACCTGATGCAAAGGGCTTAAGTGGAGAGCAAATGCTTTGAAAATGATTAGGGCAAAGAATGTACAGATGTGCTTTATACAATTGATGTATATATATGTATGGATTGTGATAAGAGTTGTATGAGCCCCTAATAAAATGTAAGAAAAAAAGCAAATAACCTGGTAAACCAGCATTTGGTGGAGGGACTTGAATGGAAGCAAAGCTTTAGCAATAGAGTGAGAAAAATAGGACCCTTAGTATTTGCTTTAATATCTGCCCAAAATTCATGAAGAACTTTCTGACAATGGCAACAAGTTCAGGCCCTGAAACAAAGAAGCACTAACCTATTATAGGTCAGTATGTCAGAAATGGTGTTGGCTGCTAGCGGCTCAAAAGAACTTAGAAGAATGTAGATCTAGACTTGGGGAGAATAGAGACTAAGTTCAAGTCAGAGTTTCCTATGATTATTCCACAAAACTCATTGGTTCTATAAGACGCTAATAGATGTAACATTAAAAAAGACTTCAGCGTGCATTAAAATGGAGAAACATTGAGTTAAACAAGGCTGAAAAGGTACCTTTACAGCAGGATATCTTGGAGTCCTTAAAATACTAGCGGGTATTGTGACAGTATATAGTGTTTAACAAAGAAATTTGTCTATGGGGTCTCAACAAGTGTCTAAAATTCCTAAGAATATACTACAGGAGATGCTGTCTGAGTCATACATCCCTAAATTCCTTCATAAGGCTAAACCTGGAAATTAATAGAGGGCCCCATTTTACAGGAGTAGCGGCTGGTGGTTTCAAACTGCTGACCTTATGATTAGCAGTCCAATGCGTAACAACTGTGCTACCAGGAGGCTTCTTGAGGGCCCCATTTTAAAGCATTTATGGCTTATACATAATTATAAGTTAATTACATATTAAAATGTATATTGTTTTTATTCCATACTTCAGTTAATCCAAAACACCTTAGGTAAATACTCCTTAAGGTATTTTTCTAGAAAGATAGATGAAGTGAATTCTGATGATGACTCCAAGTGTTTGTCTAATGGTCAAACCAAGCCAAGCCAGGCCAAGGGCTGTAGTAGCTGCACAGATTTCTGCTTAGGTATGGCCTCGTGTCAGACTTTTCAGGAGGGGAATGGTCATCACTCCCCGCTTACTTGTATACACCTTAATACATTCTCTCTCATCACAGAAACATATCATTGACCCTCAAGAATCACAATTATTTGATCCTCAATTCAACATGCATGTAAGTACACAATTGCTTGAACTGACTTCTTGGGGGGAAACTCTTGCAGGCATCCGTGTCCACTTCTCCCCCAGACCAGGTCCTCTTGGCCTCCTCTCTGGGCAACTTCCCCACCAAAGTCCCTCTTTGTAGCCCCAACGTCACTTTTCTGCTCTAGAATGAGGCTGTTGGTTCCTGGGCCCATTTCTGAACTTGAGCCAGAGCCAGATCCAGAGCAGGTCCCAGCTCAACCTCCTTCCTTCCTCGCTCCCACCCAGATGGCCAGATTCTGATCTGAGTCTCCACAGGAAACAATGACCTGAGAACCAGCTGCGCCATACCCCTTGCTGCCTTCACTCAGCACCTCAGGAATGTGAAACTAGTCTCATCTGGGGCTCCCTGCACCCACATTCCACGGTCTGCTGAAAGGCAAGCCCCAGATACTCTAAAGAAGCAAGTTTCCCTGGCCTCCTTTCCAGACCCCAGCAGTCCGTCCTTGTGATGAGGGAAGAGGGTCCTTAAGGCTAATCAGATTGGAGTAAAGAAGTCAGTTTCTCATTCCAGTCCACCCTGTGCTAGGGGCAGTTGAGGGCGGCAAGCAGCTGCAGGCTAGAAATGACAGCCTGAGCCCTCTCTACCACAGACTTCACTGCTGCTTACCCAACCAAGTCACCGCCGAGCATCCCATGCCATGGGCCTCCCCAGGCCCATCTTGTCTGGATAGTAGCAGCCTAGGTTCTGCATCTTCCCCAAGGGCAGTTCTCAGGCTGGTCTCAGAGAAGAGGGGCTTATTTCCTTTTCCACTCTACCTTTCTTACCAAACACAACCACCTTTTCTTAAAGGGAATCAGTGAAAGGACCTAGGCCAGTCAGCCAGCCACAGTCAGCCAGCCAGAAATAAAACCACAGGTTCGACCACCATGACGGTAAAAGGCCAGGCCAGAAACCGTATCAAGAGAGGACTTTCTTTTTTCCTTGGTCAGAGTGAAGCTGGGAAACAACAGACAAAAGCACCACCAGTTCTCTTGCCCCCCCATCAATGTGGGTTTAGGGAGGAAAGAAGGATGAGCAGGGAAGTACATTTCTTGGGAGTCATTTGGTGTGGGGGGTCGCAATAGCAGTCTACCATTGGTTTGCCAGGACTCTTGGGTTCCTCATCACCCCAAGAATTTACCTTCCAGCAGCACAGTAAGGAAAAGAGCAGCTTTTTCCTATATAAACAGTCTTTGAGACCCAAAGTTACATAACTAAAAAAAAAAAGAAAAAGAAAAACATACTCATTGCCATCGCATCTATTCTAACTCGTAGCAACCCTATTAGGCTTCTGAGCGTGTGCATCTTTATGGGAGCAGACAACCTCATCTTCCTCCTAAAGAATGAATGAGGGTGTTGAACTGCTGACCTGTCAGTTGGTAGTCCAACACTTACCCGACTTCACTACCAGGGCTCCTGAAGAACTTCATGACCCCTGTATTTCCTGAGGTGGTACTGATGATCCCATCCACCATCTGGTGTCCATACTAAAAACCATGGAGTCATCCTTGACTCCCTACCTTTCCCCTCCACCCCCCAAATAGGCACCATATTCTACCTATTCCACTTTGTTAGTGTCTGTATGTCTGTCCCCTCTTAGTTCTCTGCCTTCATCACCCTTGTCTGGATTATTGCACTTGCCTCTGTATTAGTTTGCCAACCTGCAACCTCACCTTGTCCATTTCCTCTTCTACTCTAGAGTGATATTCCCAAACTCACATTTGATCGTGCTGTTCTCCTAATTACAACCCCAAAGGCACCCCCCCCCTTGCCCTTGCATCATGCTAGTCTGCCGATTTTTTCCACTTCCAAGAGACAGTTCCATCATGTCCCTTCTGTCTACTTGATAGAAGCGCTTCCTGTTAGTCTTTGTACCAGCAGGACGGGCTTTTACTGCTTTTGAAGTACTCACAGCACAGTGGCACCTCCATCTGCTCTGGACTGTGCAAGTCCCTGGAGCAAGACCCAGCACAGGATCAAGCAGAGAGTAATTTCTTACTGTTTACTGAATGAAGAGATGAGTAATGAGGGGTTGGAGGCCAGAGCAGACTTGAGCCTCTGTTTGCAATAGCGGACTGGAGACGGGGACGGGAGTGTGTGCCTTTCCCCAGGAGCATGACAAATATGGCCAGCTCTCGAGCTACACAGATCCATAAGAGAATTCGCCTTTATATTGAGAAGGCAGCTTCTGGTGCCAGGCCACAGAATAACATTTTGGCCAGTTTTCCATGGTGGCTACTTGCTCTCTTCCCGATCTCTCTCGGCCACTTTCAGCAGCTCTTGTTACCCACTTACTGAGTCTGTTTCTTGGCCATCCTTAAGTGCCAGGAGGTGGTCAGCATCTGAAACTCCTTTCCAGCTCACCAACTTCAGCAACCCCTCTTTTCCAAGAATCTTGGCAAGTCCTCACTTCCCCCAGGGGAGGTGTCACTCTTGGGAACAACCTTCATTGATCTTCACTCTTTCCCCATAGGTATCTAAGAACCTTTCCATGACCATTTAAATCCACCCTCCTCCCGTCCACCCACTGGAGAGACCTCACTTGTCTCAGTAGTCTTAAAGTACCTGGAACTAAGTAGACAGACTAAGCATGCACTAATCAAATGGGGTCACAGATAATCTGGGTTTCAGTGATTCTAGGCTAGCATTTATCTCAGAGACTGCCTGGTGCCATATGCCATTCTCTATGTTTCTTTGGTCTCTAAGAGCAGGAGGCAGTGCTTTGTCTGACACAACTAAGTGATTGAAAGCTCCGTTTGTTTTTCTTGTAAGGAATCTCTTCCTTTCCAGTTGCAGCCTAAAAAGAAGACATAGACTGTGCAGCTGCACCAACCAGCTCAGCAATACAAACCATACAAGAGCCCAAACTTAACCAAACTGCGCTACAGAGAGCCTTAGACGGCTGGAAGGTGCCCTAGATCATGAGAGATGTGGCTCAGACAGAGCTGACACACGCAGTGGGCCTAGATTCCTGGCAGACTCTTTGGGAGAATCTGGGCTCTAGACACACACACACACACACACACACACACACACACACACACACATACACACACACACACACACACAGCAGGAAGGCACCTAGGGAAACTGTCTCCAAGAGGAGATCTCATTCCTGTTCTAAGGAGACAGGAAGAGACCCTGGGGAACTCTCAGGCATAAGCCCGGCTTGGTTCAGCTGCTGAGATGCAGCTAGGCCAATTAAGCCATTGGAGTGATTGGGAAAGGGAGGGGACTCCCTTAGGCAAACTCCCACCCCAGACAGGAGGCTCCACACAGCTGTGTCAGAGGCAGCAGCAGCAGCAGCAGCAACAACAACAAGAGGCAAAGACTTCTTCCTCTTCCTCCCACTAGCTGAGAAGTAATGCTTAAATTAGCACCTTGGAAACACCCAGATCTGCCGGCTTTGCCTTTTCTCCCAACTCCTAGCACTCCCCCAGGCCTCCTTTTTTAGCTTGAGTTTCTCTTTGAAGTAAATAATAATAATAATAAATAAATAGACATGACTCTCCTAGAGCTTATTCTTCCAAATATGGAATGCCTGTGAATTCTTCCCACCACTGGGGGTGGGGGTCGGGGGAGGACTATCTGATGATGCAGTCCTGGGACAGGGCTTGATCCACAGAGCTCGGTCCGGAAAGAGGCAATGCTATTGACACCAGAATTGCCCTGCTTCCCTTATGGCTTGACGAGGAGCCCTGACCCTGCTCTCAGGGGCATTCACACTAAGGAAGTGAGCCAGAGAAGTAAACTTGCCCTCAACTGTGACCTTCATCTGCTTCTATGTTCCATGGTGTCCCCAACACCTAGAACAGTATCTAGAACAGAGCAGATGCTCACAAAACTTTGATAAATCAATTTGCTGGATTAATGGTATGACGTCCCCATGATATCCTTTGGAGGGGAAACTGGGGAATTCCTGTTTAAATTGTAAGAAGAGAGTTTGTTTCAGAAACAGAAAAACAGAACAGAACTTCCTAGAGGTATCAGTAAAATCCTGGCCAAAAGTACAATCGGTCAGAGCTGGGCCTGAGTCTAGGCACCCAGGTTTTATGTTCAACCCAAGTATCCTTAAAGAGCCACGTTGCCCTTCTCTTTTGCCTTTTGCCTCTGCGGCATGGCATCTTGATCCCTTATGTTCCAAAATGAAGTGTGTGAGGAAGAGGGCATCCACATGGGGTCCTGGTGAAACTTCAGACAAGATTCTGTAGGCCTCAACAATACTTTGAAAGGGAGTTTTGGAGTGCCCCTAGACTTCAGCTTGGATACAAGGTTCAAGAAGCAGAGTTCTGAAGGGCAATAAGGTCGATGGCTCCAAAATGGGCACTGACCTCACTGCCATATCCATAAGACTCACTCTGGCAGAGAGGGACTCCTTTAGCTTTCAAGGAAAGAGGAACAATTTTGCTAGTAAATGCTTCTTTGTCCACAAACACATCTCCTACTCCAGGATCACACAGACCAGAGCACAGGCCTAAGGAGTCCTCTGGCCACAACAGTCTCCCACAGTGCAGCCCAACCCTTCCCCACCTTTCCCTGTACAGCTATTCCCACCCACCTGAGAAACCCCAGATGGAGACAAGAACCCACTTACTGCTTCCTTCTCCTGACTCACTTGGTCCTACTACTTGATCCACTCTTTTTGGTTACTTTGATGAGATGCTGAGAACTGGAAGTACAGTCTAGTTCCAGAAGCCAGATTAGATAGAAAGAGAATCTGAAAAAGGAAAGCCAGCCCAAGGTCCTTCTGCAAGTTCAAGGAACCAACTTCCCCCTAGGCTTCTCTGACCCTCAAACCATCCAATGAAGGTGTCAGCCTAGGAAAGAAATTATGAAGCATCTCTCTTCCCAATAGAATGCTGTCAACAGAGTCACTCTGTTTTGGCTCCTAAATGGTATAAGTAAACACAGAAGAGGGGAAGAGCAAAGATCTACTGAGTGGTCCTTAACGAGTCTCTCCACCTTCCCTTGGCAGATAGGGCGTAGAGTCGTAGGTCCTTGCCAAGGTCCGCCCTGGCAGCTGGAATGAGCAGGTTACTTGCCAAGGAAGCCACAAAGCATATCTGTCAGTCAGGAGCCTCCAGACTGACTCACAGACAAAACCTGTTCCTCACCTCCCCACCTAATAACCCACAGTGGGAGGAAGCTTAGGGAGGCCTAGAGCTTCAGGATTTGGAGAGCTCTGCTCTCCTCAGCTGTGCTCAGAGACTAGGGCACCCACGCGTCCAAGTTCTGGACTTTCTCTAGCTTCCTTCTTGCTTCTAAGGGATGGGGGCGGGGTAGGGGGGCGGGGCGGGGGCGGGGTGAGGCGATGGAAAAGCGAACAGGTCCAAGTGTTCCCTCCCTTCGTGCTCTCTAGACCAGCTGAGTAGCCTCAACTTTCCCTCGCGGAAAAGCCAGTCAGGTAGCCCTCTGTCAGTGGCCACTGGGTATGGTCTCCCCCAAGCCTCAGAAAGCCCGCCCCGCCATCCCCTCGGAGCCGGCAGCGATGACATCATTCCTCCCTGACGCCGGGACAGCGAACTGGCGGCAGAATCTGCGCCCAGCAAGGACTCCAAGCACGTAGGCCCAGGGGCCTGGGGCTCTTTGCAAGTGGCAGGCACAGGCAGCTCCAGGGGGAGCGGCCCCGCCCCCTCCCCATCAGCACGCTCCTCTACGTCCTCGTTTCTCCATCTGTCAAGCACTCACCTCGGCGCCTTCTGGAGGGGAAGGGACCCCCCACACCGTTACTGCTCCCAGTTGTTCCCATGCACATCCAGAGACCTGGCGGGTGGCGCCCCTCCCTGCTCCAGCATCATAGGCCTCTAGGGCTAAGCGCCTACCTACTACCACCTCCCCATCACAGGCCCCACTGGGCCTGCTGCCCGATATTTCCCATCCGTTTCCTTGCCATCCCCCACCACGGTGCCCCCTCTATTCCATCCGACGCCGCTCCCGGGGACGCCCTAGGCCTGCATCAGCGGTGCCCTTCGTCTTTCCAGGCCCCCGCGCTCTGGCCCCGCTGCAGCATTCTCCCGCCGGGTTCTGGGCCCGCAAGTCCTCCTCCCCCGGCGATCCGATGGCGCCCCCTCCACACGGCCTATTCCCTCCTGGTCCTCCGCGGCTCCCCCTCCAGGCCCTGGCCTGCCCGCCGCCCGCCCCCTCACCAGCGGCTGCATCTCCGAGTGCGCGGTGGGCACCTGGAACCGGTCGATCTCCTCCATCATGGTGCCGGCGGGCGAGCGGGCCGGGGGCGCGGCCGGGGACGCCGATGGACCGCGTGGGGCGGCGGCCCCAGGAGCCCGGCGGTGGTGCAGACTAGGCCGTCTGCGAGGAGTCGGGCCCGCAGGCGGCCGGGAGCGAGAGGTGCGCGGGCGGACTGAGGCCGGCGAGGCTCGGAGGGCTCGCTGAGCTCTCCAGCGGCTGTGGCCAGGCCCGGCCGCAGGTCTTGCCTCGCCTACTCCTCCGCCGCCGCCTCCTGTCAGCAGCTCAGCCACTGCGGTGACTCGGCAACTCCACTTCCGGGTCCGGGACACCGCCCGGGGCTTGCATTATTCATGAGGAGGCGGTGTCTGGACGCCCCAGTCCCGCCCACATGCAGGAGTCCTGAAGGCTCAACGTCTTCCGAGGCCGGATTCTTGAAGGGGCGGGATTTAGCGCCACGAGAGACGCCCCCACGCGCCCAGCCCCGCCTTCTCGATGGTTCGGGAGGGGCCGCTAGAGGCGCCTGCGCCGTGACTGCCAGTCGGTTGCTAAGTAACCGCGTCAGGGAGCCGCTGATTCTTTCCTACAAGGGCTCGGGGACCGCCAAGACAACTACCGCTGTCCCCAGAGAACCTCCGCGACTGGGACTTAAAGTGAGAGCCCGGATTTCCTGTGCGTGGTCAAGGAGCTGGACAAACTTCTTGTTCTCATACAAGGGGGCGTTTTGTAGGCGATCCAAGAGTTGAGGTGCTTCCTGCTTCAACGAAGATGCCCCATAAGCAGACTCGTAAGCCGGTAACGCACATCCTCTCTCGCTGGCCTCTGACCTTCACCCCAGTGACCACTGCTTATACTTCTGCTGATCCTGGATCTTCCTTTCTCTATTGACCCTTAACTTTTTCTCCCCCTGTGACCCCTAGCCTGTGCTCCCTCTGACCTCTGACTCTAGCCTGCTCTGTCCCTCTGACCTTGGCTTCCCTCCCACACGTCTTGGACCACTCTTTCCCACTCTTCTCTCATTTGGCCTTCCCGCACCCCTGCACCCCCTCCACTCACTCGTGACCCATCCTGACTGCCCCAGACTCATTAACCACTCCCCCCCTTCCACTTGGACAGCCATCATTACCCTCTCATTCTTCTCCCCAAAGAACGCCCTCTCATCTGTTCAGCCCTTTGCTATGGGGTCTGCACTAGGCTGGATTGGAGACACAAGTCCAGCCCTTTGAGGACACACTGAAAATTCGAGGGAACTGTCCGGGACTCTAGAATAAATTATGGGCAAGGGCTTGGCTTGGGTTTTCTACAGTGGGAAGAGAGAGAGATTCGGTAGAGGGGAAGAGGGGAGAGAGTCCTTTCCCATCTCTGGCCTCCCATGTCATACACTGCAAACGCCCAGATGCTGGCCTCTGGTGGTTTCCGGATCCCCTGTATCCACTCCCGGGACTCCTTCAGCCATTGTGGACATTGTGTCCTTGTTGCCACCTCTCTAGATGTCACCCTTTCTCAAAGGAAGCCCAAGAAAGAGTCAGCCCCCTTGCCCACCCAGGGCAGAGTACTGCTTTTCTCCCAGTGTTACCCTGGAAGGGAACTAGCCCAGCTTCTGGAGGAGCCTGTTAGGAATCACTTTTTCCAAACCCTTTATGCATTACCACCCTGGGACTAATTTATAGTTTCTGGCTCTGTGAAGCAAAACATCTATTTATCGTTCTAAATTTATCTCACTTAGGCCTAGAAATTTTGAAATTTGGCAAGTGTTTGCAACTTTATATATTTTGGTCCCTTCTCTTCCTTATCAGCACCTTGTTCTTCTGCTTCTCTCACCTGTACTCCTATGGCAGGTGGCCACTAATTTCTTAGATCTTTGTTGTCATGGAAAAGCTGATATTCCCATGCAGTGATGCCCTCGTTTTAGGACGACTTGAGTTATGTTTTCAAGCTCATGTGCAATGCTTAGTTTACATGATTTTTTAAAATAGAAAATTGGGGGTCTGGCTTATATACCATAAGCGTATGTAACCACCACCACATTTGAGACACCAGACACTTATATGACATCAGAAAGTTTAAAAAATTAAAATAAAAGAATTCTCCATTGTTTTATTCCAGTTAACATCCATTCCCCAGCTCCAGGTAACCACTGATCTACTTTCTGCTGCAACTATTTAGATCTGTCTTTTCTAGCACTTGGCGGTTGAACCCTCTTGAAGATCTATTTTCCCAGCCCACTAGGGGTGACATTAGAGACTAGTTGTCCTGAGAGCAGAGAGAGGCAACTAGTAACAGGAAGCAGAAAAATCTGGGTCAACGGGCCCTGTGCTGCCCCCTCGAAGGAAATATTTAGTATGATGTCAATATTGATGTGTGGAGTGGAGAAAACATTGGGTTGCCCTAGGCTGTATTCATTATGTCTTTGCTTTAGTGATGCGATGTTAGGTGAGGTGTCTGACAAGGTGCCTGGAGATGTCTGAGAAATTGTCTCTGTCCTTTGGGAGCTTAGTTTAAAGAGAAAGACAGAATACAGTCACATAAAGACAAAGGGATACTAGACTCACAAGGCCAAGAGGGACAGAGGGATGTGGGTGAGAGCAGCCACTTAGTAGGAATGAGGGTCGTTTAGTGTGCTGTGGGTCTGAACTTTCATGAGAAAGGGAGAGATCTGCAGTAGGATGAGTAGCAAAGGTCAGACTCTGCAAGGTCTTGTAGGCCACATCAAACAAGATGGACTTTTGGAACTTGAACCTCAGATCAACAGGGAGCCAATGAACGGTCTAATTGGTAGAGTGACAAAAACCACTGACGTTTAAATTATTTTCTTTCCATTAACAAACCCAACCTTTACTTGCTTCTCCATTGTAGGCCTCCAGGTCCTACCTGTCTTCTCCCAGATGCCTTCTGCTGCTCTCACCCACATGTCCATCTTGGCCTCAGGGGTCTGGTTTCTTCTGCCTGTTGCTACCTGCTGTGTCTTCCCCTCCATTGCTTCTTCATCTTCTATTCATACGTCAAGTCTCACATTAACCATAAGATTCTTCTATAAGGGCTAAGTGCCCTTCCTGGAGGCAATTGTTGTTAGGTGCCTTCCAACTCATTGCATCCTTATGTACAACAGAACAAGCCACCACTCCATCCTACACCGTGTTCACAATTGCTCTTATGTTTAAGCCCATTGTTGCAACCACTGTAACAATCCATCTTGTTGGGGACCTTCCTCTTTTTCACTATCCCTTGCTTTATTAAGCCTGATGTCCAACGCCGGGGCCTGGCCTCTCCTATTAATAGTTCAAAGTATGTGAGATGAAGTCTTGCCCTCCTTGGCTCTAAGGAGCATTCTGACTGTACTTCTTCCAAGACAGATTTGTTGGTTCTTTTGGAAGTCCACGGTACTTTTTAATATTCCTTGCCAACATCACAGTTCAACTGCATCGTTTTTTCTTCGGTTTTCCTTATTTAATGTCCAACTTTCACATGCATACAAGGCAATTGAAGATATTGTGGCTTGGGTCAGGCACACCTTAATACTCAGTTTATGCATTGGGCTGCTAACTACAAAACCACAAGATGTTCCTCAGGAGAAATATGACACTTTCTACTTTTATAAAGCGTTAAATACTTGGAAAACCACAGGGGTAGTTCTATCCTGTCCCATGGGGTCACTATGAGTTGGGATCAACCTGATAGCAGTGAGTTTGGATTTTTTCCCCCCTGGATGCTAGATAGAGTTACCATCCCCATAGACTATAAATTCTGTGATATCAAGGATCATTGTCTGTCTCATTCATTGTTGAGTCCTCTGTACCTTTTAATGCCTAGAATATATTAAATTCTTAGAAAATGAGTTAATATGAATTCTGAATGCCCTTAGCTATTCATTGAAAAATTGATCTGGGTGTGTTTGAAAGATGGGAAGTGAAGAGCCTGGGGTAAGGAGACTAGTGACAGAAAAATGTCAGTGTATACACATGTCGCCTGTGTTAGCAACCCAGATCTTGCTTGGCAAGGCTTACAGAAAAAAACAAAAACAAAGACAAAGGATGAATAAAAGTGAAAGAGGTAAGTAAGCTTTACTTTGATTGCATAAGCAAGCAGCAAACTAGGAGTAGCGTCGCCAAGGCAAGTACACCAGGAAAGGGGATTTGCAGTTTTATATATGTACACCAGGAAGTAAATGATGAGGATTGTGACTATGCAACAGATTTCCAAGGAATAATCATGAATATACATGGGGGCAGGGTTGATTCTTGGCCAGGAAATGAGTTGTCAGACCCCTCGCTCCTAAATCCTGTCTGACTTGTTCTGGTGATATTTTTCTGGTGACTTTTTATTCTTTGACCAAAGTTCTTTTGTTCTGGGGTCAACAGTAGGTTGCTGCTATTCTTTCTGAGCCTATTTAGTGGACCAATATTTATAACTGATACTTACAGGGAAGAAAATGCTCAACAGAATCAGATTACCAGGAAGGAAAGAACAGGTTAATCGTGTCCAATAGATGAAGTATGTATTTCAACATCCTGTGATATCTCTTATATCCTAAGGTTGGATTCATTGGAAAAGCTAGGGAATTTACAATGTTGCATAGGACCAAGTAGGTCAAGGGGTCATCTCCCCCGCATTCATGTTTATATCTGTGTTGACAGTCAGGCTAAGAATTATTCAAATTTGAATTACAGCATACCTGTGCCACTGTGGGCATTGGGTATTATTGTTAGGCGTCATCTGGGCATTGGGTATTATTGTTAGGTGTCATCTGGGCATTGGGTATTATTGTTAGGCGTCATCTGGGCATTGGGTATTATTATAGTTAGGTGTCATCAAGTCACTTCCAACTCATAGCATTCCCATTTGTAACAGAACAAAACACTGCCCTGTCTTCCACTATTCTCAAAAATTGTTGTGTTTGAGCCCATGGTTACAGCCACTGCATCGATCTGTCTCATTGAAGGTTCTTCTCCTTTTCAATGACCCTTCACTTTATCAAGCTTGAAGTCCTTCTTTAGACGGGTCCCTCTTCTAAAACAGATTTTCTCATTCTTGAAGTCCATGGTATGTTCAGTTTTCTTTGCCAACACCAGACTTAGGTCAGGTGTACCACAGTCCTCAGAGTGACATCTTTACTCGTCAACACTTTAAAGACTTAAACTCACAGTGGCAGTTCTGCCCTGTCCTGTAAGGTCATTATGAGTTGACATTGACTTGATGGCAGTGAGTTTTGTTTTAGAATTTTGTTCAATATATCTGCCCAATGCAATATGTGATTTGATTTCTTTTTTTATTTTACTTATTTTTTTGTGATTTGATTTCTTGACTGCTCCTTCCATGATTGTGAATGTAAGTAAAATGAAATCTTTGACTATATCAATCTTTTCTCTATTTATCATTATGCTGCTTATTGGTCCAATAGTAAGGTTTTTTAAACAATATAATATAATCCCTACTAAAGTGTGTAATCTTTGATCTTCATTAGTTAGTGCTTCAAGTTCTCTTCATTTTCATCAAGCAAGGCTGGGTCATGAGTAAATTGATGGTTAAGGAGCCTTCCTCCAATCTTGATGCCATGTTCTTCTTCATAGAATCCATATTCTCAGATTATTTGCTTAGCATGTGGATTGAGTAAATATGGTAAAACCATCAACTCTGACGCGTAGCGTTCTTAGTTTTAAATCATTCAACATCATCCCTTTATTCTGTTCCATCGACTACCTGTTGGTCTGTGGACAGATTCTACATGAGTACAGGTAAGCGTTCTAAAATTCTCATTCTTTGGAATGTCATCTTTTAGTTTGTTATGATCCATACAGTCAAATTACCTTGCACTCTCAATAAAACATAAGTAAACAGTTTTTGGTATTTTCTGTTTTCAGCCAAGATCCATCTTACATCAGCAATGATATCTTCTGCTATACATTCTTTTCTGAATCTGGCTTGAATTTCTAGCACTGCGCTATGAATGTACTGCTATAACCATTGTTGAATTAGCTTCTGCAAAATTTCACTTGCATGTTATATTAATGATAGTGTTCAATGAGTTCTGTATTCTATTAGGTCACCTTTCTTTGGAATAGGCACAGATATGGATTTCTTCCGGTTGCCTGGCCAGATAGCTGTCATCCAAATGTCTTGGCCTACATGAGTGAGTCCCTCTAATGATGCATCGGTTTGTTAAAACATTTCAATTGGTATTCTGTCGAGTCTTGAGGCATTGTTTTCTTGTTGTTGTTGTTGTTTGGTGGATGTCTTCAGTGCAGCTTGAACTTCTTTCTTCAATACCATTGGCTCTTGATCACATGCTACTTCCTGAAATGGTTGAAAATCTACCAGTGCTTTTTTATGTATTCCTTCTCTCTTCTTTTTAGGTTTCCGGTGTCATTCAATATCTTACCCATATAATCCTTCAGTATTTCAACTTGAGGCTTGATCTTTTCTTCTTCAGTTCTTTCAGCCTGAAATATGCTTAGTGTGTCCTTCCCTTTGGTTTTCTAACTCCAGGTCTTTGCACATTTCCTGGCATGTTGGTTTGTTTTCTTGCGATGACCTTTGAAATTTTCTGTTTGACTCTTTTACTTCCTTTTGCTCATTCCTTTCTTGTCTTTTAATGACCTTTTCTTGTATGACGTTCTTGACGTCATCCCACAACTTCACTGGTCATCTCTCATTAGTGTTCAATGAGTCAGATGTGTTCTTGAGATGGTTTCTAAATTCAGGGTTGCGTTTTGGCATTTGTGGACGTATTTGGATTTTCTTGAGCTTCAGTCTGAACTTGCATTTGAGCAATTGATGATCTCTTCCACATTTGGCCCCTGAACTTGTTTTGGCTGCTGACATTGAGCTTTCTATGATCTCTTTTCACAAATGTAGTCTATTTGATTCCTGTGGATCTCAGCTGGTGAGGTCCATATATAGTCTTCATTTATGTTGTTAAAAAAGATATTTTCAGTGAATAAATCATTTGGGGGGGCTTTGCAAAATTCTAAAATGTGATCTCTAGCATGGGACGATCACCATGGCTATATTTGTCAATGAGTGGACCTTCTTTGTTTCCAGTCATCAGTAATTATCCATTCATCTTGACTGCTCAATCCATTTCATACTGAAGGAGTTGGTGAAATTCTTCAATTAATCATTGGCTTTAGTGTTTGGCTCATAGTAGTCATGTTAAAGTCTTTCTTGTAGATGTCTGAATATTATCCTATCCCAGAAAATAATTGTGCTTCAAGAAGTATCTTGAGATGTTGGAAATTAAGAGGTCAAAGAGGCAGCTGATGAAAATATGCCTGCTCATTAAATGGTTGTTTATTGGTTACCTACTATGTGCCAGGTACTGCTCAGGTATTGGTGATGTAGCAACAGCACCAACAAAAATCCCTGCTTTTCTGGGGCTTACCTTTTAGTTGGAGGTAAATAGTAACCAAGAAATACATAAATATAGAGAGTATTAAGTGGTGCTAGGTGCCCAGGAGACAAATAAAATGAGGAACAGAGCTAGGAAGTATAAAAAAAGAAGATTGTCATTTAAATATGGTGATCACAGAGGTCAGATTTGAACAAAGACCTATAGGAAATGAAGGAGATCTCTCTGTGATATTTGAAGGGGAGAAAGGATTCCAGACAGAAGACATGGCAAGTGTGAAGTCCTTGAGTTAGGGGCCTGCTGCAAATGTTCTCGATCAGTAAAAAAGACGAGGGGAAAGAGACAGGAAATACGGTCCGAGTTGTGCATCCTTAACCAAGTCTAACCAACTAGCCTACTGCTGTGGAGTCAATGTAGCAATCCTGTAAGACAGAGTAGAACTTCCCCTAGGGTTTCCTCAGCGTACATCTTTATGGAAGCAGACTGCCACATCCTTTTCCCACAGAGCCACTGGTGGATTTGAGTCAAGGACTGTTTGATTAGCAGCCAAGTGCTTAACCACTGCACCACCAGGGATCCTGGTTAATCAAATAACCCATGGAAAGTTAAATCGATCGTGATAGAGCTCCATTAATCATTTGTCCTTAAAATGCATGAATGTCAGGCATTATAAGCTGTGGCCAGCTCAAAACATCACTGGCAATGCCCCAATAACAAAATGTCCTGCCCTCAAATTACGAAAATTCCAGCTGACTGTGTGTGTGCACATGCAGGAGAGGTTTGCAACATTGCCAAACGTTGCCCGACAGCCCGACTTCTGAGTAGAGAACTGAGTTTGTGTCTGCCTTCAGCTCCAGTTCAAGGCCAAATTGCGTTTATGACTAACAAGTTTTAGTATCCCTTTAGAACTCATGAGAAAAAATCAAAGTCTGAAATTTTACATTGTTCTCTAAGAGCCAAAGAAGAGCCTTGTGCTTTTGGATTATTTTATGATTTCTCAAGAGGACCCTTAGGACAATACTTAAGAAATCAATGTTGATTTAACTGGAGGGTGACTGGGGTAGGGGTGAATGGGGAGGATTGGGTACACAGCCAAAAGGGAGTCTTAGATGACTCAAATGTTGTCATCATAGAAGAAAGGACAGCCCGAGAGGAGCAGCATCTTGGGGAAGGTGATGTTTCTGTTTGCTCAAACTAAGATGCCCTCACTTTTTTTTCTTTTCTCCATTCATTTATTTTTACTTTCCAACCATTTTATTGGCACAAAATTTACACACCATATAATTGAAGAGTTCACTGGATCATAGCAAGGGGAATTGTCGAGTCCCCACCACGTCTATCTTAGAGCGTTCCCTCTCCTCGTGGTGGGATCGCCTCTGAAATGAGCTTTGTGTCCTCACCTGTATAACCCTTTTCCTCGGGGTCATCCTTACACTCTGTCTTACGCAAGCCCTAGGAACTACCCTTGACCCCTTTGCCTCCTCAATCAAACTACTTCATACTGACTGCCACCTGTCTAACACAGTCACAGCTCACTGGAGTGCTGTACTAGTCCTGTGACTGGTCTTCCCTTGACCCACAGGTGCTCCTTCCACTCCATTCTCTACACTAAATTGAAAAGAATACTCTTTTAAAACTACCACTTTTATTTTATCACACCCCCAGACACACACACACACACACACACACACACACACACACACACACACACACACGCAGACTCATAACCCTTCCGTGATTCCCACTGCCCTTAGGTCAGGGACTAAATCTTCAGATAACCCTGTAAGAGTCTATCTGGACTGAGGGCCTACTTGGATCTCTAGTCTGAATTTATACCACTCTTTCTTCCCCCGTGACTTCTATGCTTCAGTTCCATATGCTGCCTCCTCTCTCTGGAATACTCTTCACACCACTTTCTGGCACATGAAGAGTTTATCCCAAACATCAGCCTTCACAATCTGTTCCAATGCTCCCTGCCGTGTTCCTGAAGAACAGTTTCCTCTATTATATCATCTCAGTGATCTGCGTTCCTTTTTCACACCCTGCATCACAGTTTGCAATTATTCATTCATTGGATTCTTGGCTTTCTTGTTCACTAGACTGTGAGCTTCTTGAGAGCAGGGCCTGTAGATGATTTTGCTCACATCTGTATACTTAGCTCCTAACACAGTGGCCATCCCATCAGACGTTCTCAACCAGTGACTGCTGAATGGCTGATGGGAGGCCGCAGCAGAAGGAGCATGGAGGGCTGTGAAAGTGTGCGCAGGGCACCCTAGTACTGACTCTGGGGATTGGGTGGGAAGAACGCTGCGTTTAGGATTTGGACAGAGGAAGAAGAATCCAAATCAGTGAGGTGAGACAACAAGAAGCCAAAGGAAGAGTGTGTTCAGAGTGAAAGTGTGTGGTCAGCTGTGTTACATGCTACTGAGCGGTCAATGACAATGTGAGCTCAGAGGTAGACATTAGGTTTAATAACGGAAGTGACTGAAGAACTTGCAAGGACAGTTCTGGAGATAAAAGCCAGACTGAATTAATCTAAGAAGGCCCTAGAGATCGAATGCACACGGTCTGTGTTTTTAAAAGATGAAAAGTGAGATTTGAATATCTCATGCTGAGAGAAGACCTGGAGGTAAAGGAGACAGGTAAAATAATGACTAGAGGGGAGTCCCAGAGGGGCGAGGGCTTGGATGGCACAGTTCCTAACAGAGACGAGAAGAGGAAGGGGTGGGTGCAGATGATAATTGAGAGGTTTCGTGGCAGGAAGTTGAGAGTGTTTTCTCTTTTCTTCACGGTGTTACAGAATTCCTTCTGGAAGCGATAACTAGAAAACAAATTTTGCCAGTGCCTGCTCCATTTTGTTATGATTACAGTCATGCTATTTTCAGAGTTATGGTCTGAGGTTTGTCATGCATAATTATCAGATTACAAAACAGCTGTGAGCATTTGAGGCCAGGACTTGGTCTTCTCCTCCATTTACTGTGGAGCCTAGCACATTGTTAGTACTCGGTCCATGCCAGGTTCTCAAAGAATAACGGCAGAGGGCCGATCTGCTTATCCTTGGGCTTTGCAGCATGCAGGCTGAGGCTGAAGAGTCATTTTGATTCTCTGGCTCCAGCTGGGAGAAAACCACTTGAAACGTTTTTCTGTCCGTTAGGAATCTGTACCAAGTGCTCAGTCAGTCGCCGAACACTGGCAGAGTTGTATGGAGAAGCAGCAAAGGCAGGTTGTGGATCAAACTTTTTGGTTTCCCAGTTTCATATCTCACAACACTTTGTCCTGTTCCGAGAGCTCACTGGATTAAGGTTTGAATGGTGGACCTTCATCCTCCACTTAGCCGCTTATCTCTCCTCCCAGACTTGAGAACCTTGGGAATGGGAACCGATTCAGTGTTGATGCTTCTTGAGCTGCCTCCTTAAGAAGTGGCACCATCGTGATGGTGTAGTTGTGTGTCGTTGAGTCAATGCGGACTCATGGTGATCCTGCATGATGGAGTAGAACAGCATAACAGGGTTGCCGACGCTGTAATCATTACAGGAACAGACCAAAAGGTCTTTTCTCCTGCAGACTACCCTTTAGTTACAGCTGAGCACTGACCCATTGGCACACGCCAGGTGCCTAATAAATATTCAGCGAATGAATGATGGAAAGATGTGTCCTACAATACTCTGAAACAGAAAGAAACGTTTCTTTCTGAGTTTACGGGTGAAGATGTTCATGTTTCCTTTATCCTACCCAAAGAAGCCCAATTCTCTTAACAGCCCAAATTCTATCATAGTCCTACTATCTAGAGACCCTGCTCCTGGTGCGGGGCCACTGACCAGAAGGTCAGTTCAAAACCAACCCTCAGGGAAAAGAGGTTGTCAGTTCCTGTGAAGATTCTCAGTCTCAGAAACCTTAGTACGAATTAAACATCCGCTTGAAGGCAGTGGGTTGGGTGGGGTTCCCCTGGTCTTAACTTCATTCTCTATCTTTTTTTTTAAACCTCACATCCAGTTTCATGTTGACTATTTTCATTTCACTGTACCATCATGAGATTGTCCTGAATATTTTTAAAATAAATTAACATATAAGTGGATGCAACAATTTGTTCACCCCTGGGCAGCCCTGGATGTGACCTGTCCCACAGTTCAGTCTGCTGGTTAATGATTGTGCTCCCTCTGCCTGGGATACTCAGGTCTTTGCTACTCCTCTTTCTCCTTCTGGGCTTGACAAACTCTAAACCAAACCCAAATCCCAAACTACTGCTGTTGAGTTGATTCTGACTCATAGTGACCCTATAGGACAGAACAGAACTGCTCAATAGGGTTCCCATGGCTGAAAAGTCTTATGGAAGCAGACTGCCCCATCTTTCTCTTGCAGCACAACTGGTGGGTTCGAAACATGGACCTTCCTGTGTGCTAACCTGATGCATCACCCACTGCATCCCCAGGGCTTCTGACAAGCTCTACTTCTGGCCATTGAGTCGATTCTGATCTGACTCACAAGGACCCTACAGGGCAGAGTAGCACTACTCCTTTATGTTTTTGAGGCTGTAAATCTTGGGAGCAGAGAGCCTCAGCTTTCTCCTATAGAGGAGTTGGTGGGTTTAAACCCCAGACCTGTAATTAGCAGACCAACATGTAGCCACTATGCCTCCAGAACTCCTGGACAAACTCTAAAGCACATGTATTTTAAATGAACTCTTTAAGTTGCCAAGAACACAGATCAATCAAGTTAGCTCAAGTAAAGGGTTGCAGGGGTGAAGATGAAAGATGTATGTGTGAGTGTGTGTGTGTGTGTGTGTGTGTGTGTGTGTGTGTGTGTACTGTATTGGAGCTCTGGTGGCATGGTGGGTTACACACTGGATTGCAAGGTCAGCAGTGCAAACCCACTAGTCACTCCTTGGGGGAAAAGATGAGGTTTTTCTGCTCCTCTCATTCTACTCTGTCGTATAGGATTGCGATGAATCAGAATTGACTTGATGGCAGTGAGTTTTGTATTGTACAGACCTATGTATTATAAATACATTGGTCTAGACTTGGAGTGATAAAGCTGAATCTGTTGCTTCTGAAATAAATCTGGGTTAACACATTACTCCATATAGCTCATGGCATCTTTATTTCTCTTAGCAGCTCTATCTTATTCCCTGCTCTTAATCCCTAACTCGTCCCTTTTCCCGTGATTTCTGTTGTCTCATAACGTGTGTGTCCAGCTCATCCTGGTCTCTCTCTGTCTCACAAGCATGTCCATCAATATTTCTATCCAACTACTGGTTCTTTCTGTCACCTCAGTTCAGATTCCTGGAATGGGAATCTGGTGGACTCCAGCTTCTCAGTTCCCCGCTAGCCCGTGTCAGGAAAGCATGGCTGTCTGAGCAACCCCAGACCTCAACCAGGCAGGTTTCCTCATCAGGAGGGAGGGTTTTCCCTGGATTCCTCCAGTGCCAGGGGCTTTACTCCACATGAACTTCTATATGGTTTCTGTTATACCCCGTTCTCATACATTGTGTTAGAAGGGGCCTCAGATTTCTTCCAGTTCAGTGCTTTCATTCAGGGCTGATATTTACATTACAAAAGGTTCTGGCCTTTACAAAAAGCCTTTACTGTGGGATTTTTTCCCCTCTGAAATAGCACATTTCTGCAATGAATTTAAAAATACAGCACACTTTGTATATCGCTTTTGAAGACCTTTCAATAGAAGACTTCCACATCTGGCCACAAGGTAGCAAGTAGTTCTGGCCTAGCCAGACAACTATCAACCTGGATACAATGTAGGAGGTGACAACACAGGAGCTGACTGTGGTTCAGTGTTGGGCAGTAAATAATAGTGGACAATGCTTCTTGAAGGCAGAAAACACCCAACATGAGGCACCTATTTGCCTTTTATCTAGGTTTAGAGAACATTTCTGATGATGGCTCTGAGAGCTAGGACAACAGGAGGATCCGGAGGCTGGAATCAGCAGACCATGGCTTTAGAGAAGTTATTATAAATGTATTTGAAGACTTAGAGAAATGTTAACTTTTTTTAAAACCTTCAGCTATGCTTTTCTTTTTAATCATTTTATTGGGTCTCTTACAAATCTTATAACAATCCATCATTCCATGGTATTAAGCACACTTGTGCATGTGTTGCCATCAACATTTCCAAAACAATTTCTTTCTCCTTGAGCCCCTGATATCGCCTCCTCTTTTCCCCACTCCCTCCCGCGCCCTCCCTCCCTCATGAAACCTGCATCAATTCAATATTATTATTGTTTGTTCGTGTTTTACCCTGTCCCTTACAGGTGTCTCCCTTCACCCACCTTCTGTTACTTGTCCCCTGGGTGGGGGTGGGGCTATCTAGCCAGAGAAGTGTTATCTTAATGGATGGACACATGGGTGATCTAAGCAGAAAAATGGGAAGGATAAAAAAAAAGCACAATTTTGAAAATGAAAAATTAATTGCAGGATGTGAAGATGGGCTCATTAAAAGGTCTAATCTGATGAATAGATAGCAACAAGATTAAAAAATCAAGAGTCTTTTTAATTTTAAAAGATCATTAAAAAAGATCATTTTGATTAGGGCAAAGCATGTACAGATGTGCTCTATACAATTGATGTATTTATGGATTGCGATAAGAGTTGTATGAGTCCCTAATAAAATGTTTAAAAAAAAGATCATTTTATTGGGGGCTCTTACAACTCTTGTTACAATCCATACATGGATTGCATCAGGCATGTTTATTCATATGTTGCCTTCATTCTTTTTTAGATATTTATTTTCTATTGAACCCTTAGTAGCTCCTCTTTTTATCCCTCCCCTCCACCCATGGCCCCTTGATAGATTGTAAGTAAACTATTATTTTTATCTCTCATACCAAACACTGTCTCCCTTCCTCCATGTTTTCTGTTGTTCTTCCCCCTGGAGAGGGGTGTATGGTTGTGTGTCCGTCAATGCAATAGGCTCCCCCTTTCTCCCTTCCTCCCCGCTGCCTTCCCCCTACCCTTCTAGTATTGCTATCGGCCCTCCTGTTTCTGGATTCTGTGTGTCGTGAGCTCCCATCTCTCTTTTTTTTAAATTTTTAACATTTTATTAGGGACTCATACAACTCTTATCACAATCCATACATATACATACATCAATCGTATAAAGCACATCTGTACATTCTTTGCCCTAATCATTTTCAAAGCATTTGCTCTCCACTTAAGCCCTTTGTATCAAGTCCTCTTTTTTCCCCTCCCTCCCTGCTCCCCCCTTCCTCATGAGCCTTTTATAATTTATAAATTATTATTTTGTCATATCTTGCCCTATCCGGCGTCTCCCTTCACCCCCTTTTCTGTTGTCCGTCCCCCAGGGAGGAGGTCACATATAGATCCTTGTAATCAGTTCCCCCTTTCCAACCCACTCACCCTCTACCCTCCCAGTATCGCTTCTCACACACTTGGTTCTGAAGGTATCATCCACCCTGGATTCCCTGTGCCTCCAGTTCCTATCTGCACCAGTGTACAACCTCTGCTCTATCCAGGCTTGCAAGGTAGAATTTGAATCATGGTAGTGGGAGGTGGGGAGGAGGAAGCATTTAGGAATTGGAGGAAAGCTGTATTCTTCATTGGTGCTACGTCGCACCCTGACTGACTCATCTTCTTCTCCTCTAGACCCCTCTGTGAGGGGATCTCCAGTGGCTGACAAATGGGCTTTGGGTCCACTTTTTAAAAAAAAATAATTTTATTGGGGGACTTGTACAACTCTTATCACCATCCATCCATCCATTGTTCCAAGCACATTTGTACATTTGTTGCCATCATCATTCTCAAAACATTTTCTTTCTACTTGAGCCCTTGGTATCAGCTCATTTTGCCCCTGCCTCAACCACCTTCCCTCCCTCATGAACCCTTGTTAATTTATATATTTTTTTCATGTGTTACACTGTCCGACGTCTCCCTTCACCCACTTTTCCGTTGTCCGTCCCCCAGGGAGGTCGTTATACATAGACCATTGTGATTGGTTCCCCTTTTCTCCCCCACCTTCCCCTTACCCTCCTGGTATCGCTACTCTCATTATTGGTCTTGAGGGATTTATCTGTCCTGGACTCCCTGTTTCCAGTTCCTATCTGTACCAGTGGACATCCTCTGGTGTAGCCGGATTTGTAAGGTAGAATTGGGATCATATAGTGTGGGAGGGGGGAGGGGGGAGCATTAAAGAAGTAGAGGACAGTTGTGTGTTTCATAGGTGCCACACTGCACCCTGACGGGCTCATCTCCTCACCATCTGCTTTCTCTTCTGTTGAGGTTTTTCTCAGTTTTAGTTGGTCATTGTTGTTGGGTCTCTTTTTGTCTTTGTCTTTGTTTTGTGTGATTTTCTGTATAGGAAACACAGGATAGGTAAATCTATAACTGGACAGCAAATGGATCAAAAATGTCCTAGGGGCATGGCTGGGACAAAATAGGAGTCAACAACAATGAATACAATAAAGAAGAAAATGTTCTAAGGTTAATTATGGTGATGATTGTACAACTCTTAACATGATTATATGATTTAACTATTCAATTGTATAGTATGTGAATTATCTCTCCAAAAACACTTTTTTAAGGAGAACGAATAATGATATTTTCAGATAAACTATAGCTGAGAGAACTTGTCATCAGCAAACCTTCACTACAAGAAATAAAAAACTCACTACCATCAAATTCATTCTGACTCATAGCAACTCTGTCCTATATTTACAAGACTACAAATCTTTATGGGAGTAGAAAGCTTTATCTTTCTCCCGGGGAGCAGCAGGCAGTTTTGAACTGCTGACCTTTCCATCAACGCCAACCCACTATGCCACTGGGGCTCCTCAGTAAAGAAATACTAAAGAAAAATATGTAGGCTGAAGGGAAATGAGACCTGATTGAAACACAATCTATAGGAAGGTCCAAAACTTACTGGAAACATGTTAACACATACAAAAGACTATTTTTATTCTCCTATTAATTTTCTTTATCTTAAAAAAATATATGGAGTGCTTCATGAATTCGCATGTCATCCTTGTGCAGGGGCCGTGCTAATCTTCTCAGTATCGTTCCAATTTTAGGATATGTACCACCAAAGAAAGCATTCCTATTAGTTTTCTCAAGAGACATTCCTGTGACTATTGTCTTTATTTTTTCCCCTCTGTGACTATTTTCAAAAAGATTGTTAAGATCATCTGGAAATGAGTTAGAAATGAATATTTTCAAATGTTAATGCAGAACCATGGACCTTAAGAGTCTATTGGGGGAAAAAATGTCTATTGAGTTGACCAAGTACCCATTGAAATTTCTAAGAACACCCATGAACTCTCAGAAAGCTAGAAATATAAAGGAACTTCCTCAATCTGATAAAATGTATTTTAAAAAAAACCCATAGCTAGCAAGAGCATAAGGAACTCTGGTGGCTTAGTGGTTATTTACTGGTCTGCTAGCCACAAGGTCCACAGTAAAAACCACCAGCCACTCCCCAGGAAACTCACAGGGGCAATTCTACCCTGTTCTGTAAGGTCACTGAGAGTAGGAATTGACTTGATGGCAGGAAGTTTGAGTTTGTAACATGCACAGTCTACATGCAGAAAGGAACTGTATTTCTGTAAACATTTGACTCGTAAAATCAGAAACATTGAATTTTAAAAAATAATTTAAAATAGAATGAAAAATAAAGCATGAAAGAGCTCTGCACTGAAACTAGAAAATATCAATTAATGAAGTTAAAGAAAGCCTAGATGGAACCTTCATCACTGTTTCCTAAAGTAGACAATACCGCCCCCTGTGGGGCACTGGACCAATACAACAAACAAAACTGCCAAGAGTCCTAGGACAGGGTGGAACTGCCCCGCGGAGCTTCTGCGACTGTAACTGTTCTGGAGTAGAGAGTCCATCCTTCTGCTGAGGAGCTGCTGGCGGTTTCAAACAGCCAACCTTTTGGATCACACCCAATGCTTAATCACTAAAGCACCAGGGCTCCTGGACCAGTACAGGAGAGCTGCAAAAGTAGATGCCTACACTTTGTCCTGGATTATGAACTACAGTACCAACATTTTTAATTGCCAGGGAGGCACTACGTAATTATTTTTCTGAAAAGGGGCAGTAGGTCAAATAAGTTTGGGAACTTATGATCTACATGATGCAAAGAAAAACATTTGACAAAAATCAACCAGTCTTTTGATTTTAAAAAATTCAACACATTAGGAACAGAAAGGAACTCCTTTGGCATGATACAGGTCATTTATCAAAAACTCCAGTTAGCATCATGCTTACTGAACACTTTCCCCTGCAATTAGCAGCAAGAGAAGGAAGCCTGCTTTCACTGTGTACTCAAGATTGTATTGGAAGTTCTTACCAGAGTAAGTAGGCAGGGAAAAGAAAGAAAGGATATCAGGATTAGAAAGGAAAAAAAAAATCTCTACTGTTGATGATATATATAGGAAATCCCAGAGAATTCATACAAAAGCTAGAAATGATAAATTGATTCAGCAAGGTTGCAGGATATAAGAGCAACATGCAAAAATGAATTTTAAAAAATGAATTTTATGTCTATACACTAATGATGAGCCATCTGAGAAGAAGTTAAGAAGATAATTCCATTTATAACAGCATGAAAAAGAACAACATGCTTAGGAATAGCAAGGTGGTATAAGATTTGTACACTGAAAACTGTAAAACTACTGATAGAAAATCAAGAAAGCTTAAATAAATGGAAAGACATCCTGTGTCTGTGGATTGGAAGACTTAATATTGTCAAGGTGGCAATATTCCCCAAAGCAACCTGTGTATTGATATAATCCCTATCAAAGTCTCAACTACCTTTTTTTTTTTCAAAATTGGAAAATCCAATCCTAAAATTCCTGTGGGATTTCAAGGGACTCTAAATAGTTAAAACAATCTCAAAAAAATAACAATGAGGAGGACTCACATTTTCTGATTTCAAAATTTACTATAAACCCACACAAATCAAGCATTGTATTACCAGAGTAAAAATAAATGGCTAGATCAATGGGAACGAATCGAGAGTCCAGAGACGCTATACGTACATCTGTATCAATTTATTTGTGACCAAGGTGCCAGGGCCATTCGCTATGAGGGGGTAATGATCTCTTCAGCAAATGGTGCTGGCTCAACGACATCCATATGCAAAAGAATTGAGTTAACATTTATCTCACACCATATACAAAAATGAGCTGAAAATAGATCAAAGGCCCAAAGGTAAGCGCTGACGCTACAAAACTCGTAGAACGTAATAACTTGCTCTAGGCAACTGCAGTCTCTAGGCTGCCTGCTCCTTCCGGAAGGAGTCGAGCTGCCTCAGTAACTCTTAAAAGGCTCCATTCCTTTAACCTCCCCAAGTCACTGCACCACACACTGTATTTAAACTTTGTACCCCAACAGACAGTTACGAGGGTCAAATGAAATGATGTCCTCAAACATGTTTAGTAAACAGAACGCTGCTTTATAAATGGAGGGTAGTTTTACTGTCGTTCCTCTGCTGGGACACTCTGAACTTTCCAGGCTCCATTCCAAAAAGGATTTTTTGGGACCTCAGGAACACACCTTTCGACTATTCATAAATTGCCCTGGAAGTGGGGCTCAGTAGCATTGCATGGCAGACTAAGATGGGATAATAAAATAATTACAACACAAAGCCCACTGTTCCTTATGGGCTTACTGTGCTCTTGGCTGCGGATTAGGTGCGATTCAAGCATTATTCCATTTTATCCTCACAACAATGCTAAGGTTTACACTTTCTAGGTAAAAGAATGAGGCATGGAAACCAAGACTCCTGCTGCTGGGCTCAAATGTAGTCATGACAGAGTCATGCATTGACGAGATGGAGGGTCACAGCCTAGGTTTTCTCTAGCGCACCAGCGCCAGCTTTATCTGGAGAAGGCCTCATCACACAGTTAGCTAGTGTCCTCCTAGGCTTCCCATCCAGGGAAGGATGGGGTTGGTCTTTTATTCTTTCTGCCTTGTGAGCAGCAGGCCAACTCTAACTGGCACTGTTCATGCTCTAATTCGTAGTTACATTTCAAAGGAGTTCTTGTGGGTTGGGCTGCTAACTGCAAGGTCAATGGTTTGAATCCACCAGTTGCTCCCTGAGAGAAAGGTGAAAGGTGAGGTTGCTGATCTCATAAAACTCCAAAGGGCCAGTTTAGATCAGAATTGATTCTGATAGCAATGAGTTTTGGAGTTTCTCATTATATTTTAAACTTTAAAAAATAACACACATTCCCATTACAAATATCAAAACCATGGTGATAAGTGTACAGCATTGGCCCTTTCCCCACAAAACCACTCACTCTCAACACTCTTAGATGCAAATACACACATAGTCTTAAAGTCACCAGGTGAGCCATCCATTGTAGCTGACTTTCTTAACTAACAATGTACTCGATGTACTAATACATAAAGGTCTATCCCATTCTTTAAAAAACATGCATAGCATTTCATTGAATGGCTACACCATGATTCATTTTGTAGGCCATTTTCAATTAATATTTGGATTATTTTTCCAGTGTGAGGAAATGTTAGAAATTGTAGCTCTGCAAACAAATTTTTAAAGCATTTTATTAGGGACTCATACAAATCTTATCACAATCCATACATACATCAATTGTATAAAGCACATCTGTACATTCTTTGCTCTCATCATTTTCAAAGCATTTGCTCTCCACTTAAGCCCTTTCAGCAAACAATTTTGTACATTTCTTATGCACTGTGCATGTCCTTAAAAATAAGTTATTGGGGGCTCATACAACATTTATCACGATCCATATATGCATCCATTACGTCAAGTACATTTGTTGCCATCATTATTCTCAAAACATTTTCTTTCTACTTGATCCCTTGGTATCAGCTCCTCATTCTTCCCCTCTCTCTCCACACCCCCCTCCTTCACAAACCCTTGATAATTTATAAATTATTATTTTTTCATGTGTTACACTGTCTGACATCTCCATTCACCCACTTTTCTGTTGTCTGTCCCCCAGGGAGGAGATTATATGTAGATCCTTGTGATCGGTTCCCCCTTTCTAGTCCACTCTCCCCTTACCCTCCTGGTATTGCTACTCTCAATAATTGGTCCTTAGGGGTTTATCTGTCCTGGATTCCCTGTGTTTCCAACTCTTATCTGTACCAGTGTGCATCCTCTGGTCTAGCCAGATTTGTAAGGTAGAATTGGGATCATGATAGTGGGGAGGGGGGTGGGTGGAAGCATTAAAGAACTAGAGGAAAGTTGTATGTTTCATTGGTGCTATACTGCACCCTGACTGGTTCGCCTCCTCCCCGTGACCCTTCTATAAAGGGATGCCCAGTTGTCTACAGATGGATTTTGGGTCTCCACTCTGCACTCCTCCTCATTTACAATGATATGATGTTTTGTTCTTTGATGCCTGATATCTGATCCTAACCTCGTGATCACACAGGCTGGTGTGCTTCTTCCATGTGGGCTTTGTTGCTTCTGAGCTAGATGGCCACTTGTTTACCTTCAAGTCTTTAAGACCCCAAATGCTATATATCTTGATAGCTGGGCACTATCAGCTTTCTTCACCATGTTTGTTTATGCACCCATTGTCTTCAGTGATCGTGTCAGGAAGGTGAGCATCATGGAATGCCAGTGTAATGGAACAAAGTGTTCTTGCATTGAGAGAGTATTTGAGTGGAGACCTGATGTCCACCTGCTACCTTAATACTAAACCTATAAATATATGCACATAGATCTATTTCCCCATCATCGTATATAAATGTATTTACATATGTACATGCCTGTATTTAGACCTCTATAAATGCCCTTTGCCTCCTAGTTCTTTCCTCTATTTCCTTTTCCTTTCCTCTTGTCCCACTATCATGCTCAGCCTTCATTGGGGTTTCAGTAATTCCTCTCGGTTACATTGCCCTTGATCGCGCCCTACAAGGCCTCCTACACTCTCCTTACCACTGATTTTGGATCAGTTGTTGTTCCCTTGTCCCGGGGTTTGTTAACACCACTTCCTCTCTCCCGCCTCCCCCTTTCCCGTGTCCTCCCAAATCATTGGTCCCGTTGTTTTCTTCTCCAGATTGTTGACCCCACCTATGGACACTGTCTGTGTATTTCCATAGGAAAAATGGAAGCAGAATTACTGAACTGAGGAGTATGTGTATGCATTTTAAATTTCAATAGGAGGAAGACCATCAGTGAGCTAGATGGACCCAATGGCTGCAGCAGTGGTCCCAAACATAGCACCGATGGTAGAGATGGTGCCGCACTTGGCAGTGTTTCACTGTGCTGGTCACGGCGCTGCTCCGAGGCAGAGCCGATTTGATGGCACCGAGCAGCGATCGCAGCATTGCAGATGACCAGCGGGAGTTCGCGCGATTGTGCCCGCTTCTCCGCATAGCACCGTTTCAAACTGGCGAGGTCTCTTGAAACTAGAAACACGCATCGAGTGCATTCCGTGTGCTTTCGACGCAGATTTGAACAACGCTTAGTGTAGCTGGAGGAAGATTTGTTGGTGAATTACCGTTCCTCGGGGACTGAGAGCTTTTACCCTTTTAGAAACGGAAACTGCATGCTGGTGAGGTATTTAGTTTCAATTTAGCTTAATGGAAACCTGTTAGTGAGTTTTAAAATAAGGACCAAGACGACTGAAATGGTAAACGAAGTCTCCTGGGTCCCCGGAAGGAGGATGCAGCATCTGTGGCTTTGCATGCCTCGAAGAGGCCTCTTTCCAGGAGGAAGCACGTTTCAGCCTTGAAACGTTTGGTGGAGGTGTGAGCTGCTAAAGACTCCAGTGAGCTTCCCTGGGCGGAGCTTCCTCTCAGGAAAGAACCGCACAGATACTATGTGGCTGAGGATAGAGCAGCGTCTGTGCAAGGGATTTAATGTTTACAATCCTCTTTGACTGGGCACAAACTCTGACCAGGCATTGCATGATTCACTTATGTGTCTCAAATTAGTGAATGTTCTTAACAAGGATTTCATTTTGCTTGGCGCCACAGTCAATGTGCATGGAAGCAGCTCTTGAGAAATCAAACGACTCGTGGCATTTGGCAAATCTTCTGCACAAAAGCCAGTTTTAAACAGTGTTGAAGAGCAAGGATGTTACTTGGAGGACTGAGGTGTGCCTGAGCGAGGCGTGTTTCTCAGTTGCCTCATGTGTATTCCAAAGTTAGCATGAAGAAGGAAGCCCGTAGAAGAATCAATGTCTCTGAATCATGGAGCTGGCGAAGAATTTTAAAAGTACCATGGACTCCCCGGCCCCCTCCCCTCTCTGTCTTCTCTGTACTAGGAGCAGCTCGCCTGTCACAACCCCTCATCCCCTAAAAATGTACACCTGTGCCAAATTCATCTCCACCCCTTCCCTTGTCAGGAGCACCTCCCAGCTGCTGAGCCAACCACTATCTGTGTTGTGCAGAAACGGCCAGAGACACTGACAGACAGCATGACAGCAGCTTGACAGCCCCACGTTCCCTGACCTCATTTATCCCTAGTCGCAGCTTCCAAATCAGCACCGTCTCAAGGGACATTGAGACAGCCGCCAAGTTCATTGGGGCCGGGCTGCCACAGTGGTGGTGGCAGGCTCTGGAGCCGGCATTGGGACTGCATTGGGGAGCCTCGTCCTTGGTTGTGCTGAGCACCCCTCTCTAAAGCAGCAGCTCTGCTCCTGCGCCAGCCTGGCTTTGCCCTCTCGGAAGCCATGGGGCTTTCTGCCTGATGGTGGCCTTCTTCATCCTCTTCGCCATGTGAAGGAGCCTGCTTCACCTCCCAGAGTTCTCTGTCCCGCGTCTCCTCGTCCCTATATGTTGCTATCCCTGCACCTCCCCAGGCAGCCCAGGGAATGAAATTGGCTCAGGGTTTGACAGGGAAGACAAATAAATACTGTATTAATAAAGATGTTTCTTGAAAGAACAACAAAAAGTACCCTGGACTGCCCGAAGAATGAGCAAATCTGTCTTGGAAGAAACATAGCCAGAGTGCGCCTTAAAGCAAGGATGGCGAGTCGTGGTCTCACTTGCTTTGGAAGTGTGATCAGGAGAGATCAGTCCCTGGAGAAAGACAGCATGCTTGGGACAGTGGAGTCAGTGAAAAAGAGGAAAACCCTGGAGGACATGACCCGACGCAATGACGACAACAATGTGAGGATGGCGTAGGACCACATGGAGTTTCCTTCTGTTGTGCGTGGGGTCCCTGTGAGTCAGAACCTGCTCAGTGGCACCTAACAACAACAACACTCCTGTGATCATCTGAGGAGGTATCAGTATGATACTCCTTTTGAAACTAAGCCTGTTGAGGTTCTACTTTGTAGAGTAGTGATTGGGGTCTGAAAATCTCGTGAGCTGTTTCTGTGTCCGCCAAAATGGGAGTGCGCATGCAGACCCTACCATGGTGGCCAAACTTTGAGGGCAATGTAACCCCATGGAGCAACTCATGAACAGAGAGGGCGACAGGGCTGGCCCCAGTCAGAGCCCAGCTGATTCTTTCCCTAGAAGCATGGGCAACAGAGCACAGCACTAAACCTGCAGGTTGGGGAGAGGGGCCGGCCAGTCATTCCCACATGGAAGCAAACCAAGAAGGAAAAAGAGAAAGGGATACTGGCACACCAAGCCCTGAGGACAACGCCCCTTCACGGAGCTGCTAAGGCACAGAGAGGACTGTGGGGCCCACAACAGCTCGAGACATGATGCCCCCTCCACTGGAGCATACTGTGACAGAGGACAATACTAGGGACACATGGTGGGGAGTGAGCCCAGTCTGAACTGCGCCCCCCCCGCCCCCCTCAGTGGGATGAACAAAGAAGGGAATATAACCGATCAGCAATGAGAAGAAAACAAAGCCACAAAGCCCCCGAGGAACCCCCAAAACAGTCTTCTAGCTAGGAGGGGAAGTTCCCAGAATGCCCCAAGACCGGTAGGAGATAGTCATAAAGGTCAGCGGACAGATATTGAATTGTGTATACTTTTTCCTGTTTGGGGTTTTTATTGCTAGTTTTTTTTCGTTCTCTTTTTATTTAATCTTTTTTTCTTTCCCTTTTTTTGTCTCCATTGTTGTTGTTTTGCCTACCTATGTAAGATAAGTATGGAAAGCAAGCCCAAGGAGAAAGCAATGGAACCAATGGTTCCGGAGGGACTTGGGGGGAGGATGAGGTGGGGGAAGGGAGCAGTGAACAAACCATGCCAGAGACAGGGAACAACTGGGAAATTAAAAGAAACAATGAGGAGGACATAGAGATCCTGGGGGTGTTGGAGCAACAGTAATCTAGCTGAGAGGAATTGCTAAGAGGCAGAGGAAGGTTGAGTGTGATGGTGGGGCAGGAAGAAGGTAAAAGGAAACAGGAAAGATCTAGGAAGCAAAGCTATGGGCTAGAAGTATAAACATAGGTGTGTACATATGTAAATATATACAATAGAGATATTGGCCTATGTACATATATTATATGGCAATATATTGAGAAAGTGGATAGACTTTGGACCTCTGCTCAAGCCCTTCCTCAATACAAGAGCATTTTGTTCTAACAACCTGGAATTCTGTGAAGCTCACATTCCTGACATGACCACCAAAGACAAAATGGATACATAAGCAAATGTGGTGAAGAAAGCTGATAGTGCCCGGCTATCAAAAGATATAACATCTGGGGTCTTAAAGGCTTGAAGTTAAAATAAGTGGCCATCTATCAGAGAAGCAACAAGCTCACATGGAAAAAGCACACTAGCCTGTGTGATCATGAAGTGTCTACAGGATCAGGTTAACAGGCATCAGAAGACCCAAAACAAAACAAAAAACCCATATTGTTGAGAATGAGGGGGGTCAGAGCAGAGACCCCAAGTCCATTTTTAGACACTAGGACGTCCCCTCACAAAAGGGTCACAAGAAAACAATGAGTCAACCAGGGCACAGTATAGCACTGATGAAGCACACACTATTCCTCTGGTTCTTTGAGGCTTCCTCACCCCCACTATCATGAGTCCTGTCTTTCAGTTCTGGGTAGACTGGAGTATGTACACTGGTACAGATAAGAGGTCACAACACACGGAATCCAGGTCAGATAACCCCCTCAGGAACAGAAATGGGAGTAGCAATACCAGGGTAGGACGAAGGTGGGGAGAGGAGGGGTGGAAGGGGGAACCGATGGCAATGATTGACACATAACACATACACACCCACCCAGGGGGGGCGAACAACAGAAACATGGGTGAAGGGAGACAGCAGACAGTGTAAGATATGAAAATAATAATCTATAACTTATTAAGGGGTCACAAGAGTGGAAAGGGGAAGGAAAAAAGAGGAGCTGATACCAAGGGCTCAAATAGACAGTAAATGTTTAGAAATAATGATGGCAACATAGGTACAAATATGCTTGATACAATTGATGTGTGGACTGTTATAAGAGCTGTAAGAGCCCCCAGTAAAATGATCTTTTTAAAAAAAAATCATGAGCAACCATCTGAGTTGCACCTATTGGTCTTTTCCCATTCAGAAGAAAGAATAATGATGAAAGCCAGAACATACATGGAAACATTTAGTCCAAATGGACTAATGGACCATGCTTGCATCGGCTAATGGCTCTAGCTTCCATGACCCTGAGACCAGAAGAACAAGATGGTGTCCGGCTACCACTACCAACTGCTCTAGAAAAGACCACATTAGAAGGTCCTGGACAGAGGGGGGGAATGGGGAATAACACCCCAAATCATAAAAGACACCAGGCTTACTAATCAGACGGAGACTTCTAGAACCTCCCAAAGATTATTGTCCTTAGTCACCCTCCTGAACTCACCCCCACGTGAGAATAATCAACAATGTTCTGTTCATTAGGCTTTCAGTAGTTGAAACTGTTTGAGGCAAGCCGTAGCGTTTTCAGCGGCTAATTTCTCCAGAGTGGATGGATAGCCAATCCCTTCTCTGTAGTCCGGTTTTCGTCCGGAAGCTCTGCTGAAACCTGTTCACTTTGGGTGAGCCTGCTGGTCATTTGAAATATCATTCAGCATCACAGCAAAACACAAGCCATCACAGTCCAACAAGCTGGCAGAGAAGTGCTGGATTGAGTCACATACCAATTTGAAGATCGCATCTTTACGACAGGGAGCAGCTTAAGAATTTTAAGTCTCTTGATTGCAACATCAAATGCGCTCAGGAACTGGGGAGTCACAGACACTGCTCAGTGGGGCACGTACCAAAACAGGTCAGTGAGCCCACTCCCACACACAGTGAGCTCCTCTAGAGTTTCCAGGCACGTGCGTCTTTATGGGGACAGAGAGCTTCTTTCTCCAGGAGAGCAGCGGGTGTGTTTGAACCCCCGACCCGGCAGTTAGCAGCTTAGGACTCACACAACAGCACCACCACCAGGGTTTCTTAAAGCAGGTCTAACTGCAGGTAATGCTCAGAAGGTGGTAACGATCATCTCTCATGTTTACCAGGATGTTTGCTTTCAGAGTGCCCTCCCGTTTGCCATCTCATTTGATCTGCAGAATTCTGTGTGTGTGTGTGTGTGTGTGTGTTTTCCCTTAAAATGAGAAAAATATATCTATTTTGCAGAAAAACTGTGATGATTAAGTATGATAACAGCACGTCGCTTAGTGGAGTGCTGAGTCTTTAAGGGAGTACTCTTTAAACTGTAGCTGGGGGTTGGGTCGGGGATCAGCCGGCCTCTGCCTGCCTCCATCCCTCTCATTCTCCCTGCAAGTGGTGTAAGGCTGGTTGGACTTGTCGCACCTGCTTTAGTTGTGTCACTCTTCTGCTTGAAATTGCCCCTGGTCAGCTAACCTACTGTTAGGGATGGGCCAGACTAGGAAGAACATTCACCTAAAGGTTGCCTCAAAGTATGAGCTCAGGAAGCAGTCCAGAGGTGTGCTAAAAGAGCATGGTGGTTAGGAACCTAGAAAGACAGCATCTTTACTGGGTGGGGTGACTGTCGGGGGAGCTGTGGAGACTGGTCTATTTACAGGGTGTTATTTTCACCAGTCACCATGCATGGTGGTCTTGAGAGAAGAAAGGATGTTTGGTTTACATAGGTTCGGCCAGGTTCTTCAGCAAAGAAATCTACATATGCCCAGATGTGTAGCCCCTCCTGAATTACTAGCCACTCACCTGCCCAAGGTTATGGTGGCATATTTGACAACCAGGTACCCGGGCTCAATCCCCCTGCTTACCTGGATCTTTCCTATATAAGCTTACAGAGACTTGTAAGTGGCTAAGTGTGGTTGTGGGAGGGAATGTGAGGGATAGGACACAGGTGCTATGTGAGAGAGCTTAGACTGCATCCCCGGGCTTGTGAGGAGTCCTTGCAGGCTTTGAGTCAGGAGAGTGACATCATCAGGTTTAAATTATTAGAAAGAGCGCTTTATAGATGTCACTAAGAGTTTGGAGTGTCAGATCCTGGACATTTGGGGCCAGTTTCTTGATCTCTTTATTCCTGTTTCTTTATCTGTAAGATGGGAACTAGAATGGGACCTAGCTCATAGAGCAGTTGTGAAGATGAAATGAGATAGTTACAAATATAGCTAAGTAAATGACTGACCCAGGATAACTGAAAATCATAATACTACCATTACTACAAGAGAGAGGGGAACTGAAGGCAGGAAGATGGAATGTAGGTAGGCAAGAGAACCTAAGTCCTTGAATGAAGAAGGGCATAAATAGAGAGGGTAGTTATGAAAGATATTAAGAGCTAGAGTGCTTAGATTTTGTAATCTAGTGCTCATTAGAGGACAAAGAAAAGGCAAGCATCTTTCATGACTCTCAGGTTCCAACCTGCCATGGCTAAATTCATGTGGGTGTACTTGAAGGAATGGGGAATGTTGGAGGAAGTGGCAGGGTGAGGTGGAAAAAGGGGCACAATGAGGCTGACCTTCATGATGCTGGGTTTGAGCATTCTGTAATCAATTGGAACCTGAGGTTCTGGGAAGCCTAGGCTATAGAACGAGATCGTAGCTTGTGGTCATAAGGCAGAAGGTGAAGCTGTGAGTGACGAGGATGCATGGGGAGAGGAGCACCGGCATTCTGGAGGTTTCTGGTGGAAAATGAGCCAGTGTGGGATATTGGTAAGAAGCCACTAGAGACAGGGGTGACGTGAAATTGTAGGTAGCTGAACTCCATCCAAAGGAAAGGCTCTGTGCTTGAGGCCTAAGCATCTGCCCTCAGGATGCTCAGTGAGATCTGTAACAAGGAGAATAATAGACACATGTTCTACAAAGGAGTTCAAGAAGGGAGAGCTGCTATTCCATTGGTGGCCCGTGTTAACTTGACTGCCTTGGTCATCTGCGTGGGTTTCCTCTTCCTCCTGGATTCCTCAATAGACATCCTGTCTTGACCAAAAAGAATGAGCTACACAGAAGAAGAAGACCTTCTTTGGTCAAGAGTATAAGAATGCTGGGCCTCTCCAAACTGTCTCCCATATGTACTAGAATATTTTGTTTCTTTTCATAATAGTATCACATTTTATAGGCCCAAACCCAGAGACAACAGTAAAGATTCATAAAAATACATTTCATCGTTAATCTCACACTAGCCAATATCTGTGGCCATGCTGGAAAGCAGAGGGGGGAGCCATGCTCAAAACGAGGAAGGGAAGAGCAGAGGGAGGTCAGAGAAAGGTGGTCTACGTCAGGAGAAGTTAGACGAAGGACCAGGCGGACAGAGATGGAGTGGTACAGAGGTGGGACAGCAAAGGCCAGGTTCAGGGATTGTAAGTAGCTCCATTGGGCTGCATTTGAAAGTCCTGGCGCATGAGGGTAGGGTAGCAGGCTGGAATGGAGACGGGCCAGATGATGGAATTCTGAGGGCCAGGGGAGGGAGTTTGAACTTTTCTTCTGTGGTTTGACGGCTTCTGGGAGGAACCATCAAAAGCTTTTCAGGAATTCAGGCTTGTCTGCCTCAGGCTTCTCCTTCTGGAAGACCAAGGGCCCGGAGTGGCAGCCTGACAGTCGATCTCTTTCGCCATGGTCGGGAAGTCAGGGCTGTAGCTGATTTCATTGGCCTGTTTTGCATTTATTATAGTGTGGCTTTTATAGTGTGTTAATTGAAATATTTCCAACTGCCAAAAACAATTACACTCAAATTGCCTTGTCAGTTCTTTTATTGCCAGATAAATGTTTTACAGACTTATTTACGGGGGGCAGTGGGAACTGGATCTCATTTTCTATTTAAGGCTGGTGGTTTAGGTTGGGACTGGCCCTCCAGTGCTCTGTTGTGGGCCGGAAAGCTGTTGGACATTGTGACTCTCCCATCCCGGTTACCTTAGGGATCAGAGGCTCTTCAAAGGGAAGCAGCTTTCTGGCCTCAGAGAAGGCTTCTCATCGCTGGAAACCTTGGAAACCTGGCATAAATCTGACTTCTGCTGCCTGCCTGCCTGCCTGCCTGCCTGACAATAACCCAGCCCATGCTGGGACCTGCTTTTGTCTCCCTCTGGAGTCTTTCCTCCCTCCCGCCTGTCAAAGCTTCTCCCAAAGACCCTCGCATGTCTGGGCTGTGAGAACCCATCTAGTCTGACTCTCTCACTTGGCATTTGGGAAGTCCAGGCCCAACAACTTCTCAAGAACATTGAGCGACAAGCACTGGTCACTCCTGCCTTTTCTCCATGTGTCCTAAAGCAAGCTGAGATGGGAACCTCATCTTTCATTGTTTTTATCCCATTTATAGGCTGCTGCCCAGCACACAAACAGATGCTTGACAAATATGTATCCAATTTAATTGAGCGTGTTGCTCTGGGGAACATTCCATTTTCCCATGTTAGACCTGAAAAGCTCATCATTTCGAATCCTGTGTATTTCATCGAGAGGAAACTGAGACTGAGAGAGGAAACCTGCTTTGCCCAGGATCAAGGTTATCGATGGTTATTCTGACAGCATTCCTTCATTTATTGAATAAGAATTTTGAACACCTACCATGTCCATAGCACAGCTTTAGATTCTGGGGCTCCAGCAGTGAATGCTATAAAGTACCTGCTCATAAGGAGCTTACATCCACCCCCAAGAAGTGTCTAGAAATACAACCTGACCTCAAACTCCCTTAAATTCCTGATACAGAGAGGAGTATTCAGAATATACTCATATTCTGAATATAAAAACAAAACACAACTGTTTGTTGAGCTAATGACTAGAACGAAATGTCTAGTGTTAAGGTACTTGGTTGCTTTTCATGGTGAAACTGAGGCTGAAATGGGGTTGTCCCAGATACAGGTCCCCCTTGGCTGGGCCAAGAAGCTCATGCTGTTGCTGAGAGTCAGAATTGTATCTGCAGTTGCTTGTCACCAAGTTGTGACACAGAGTTGTAGACCCGCTCTCAGACAGGTAACTGTTCTCCGGAGCTTTGTGTAGCTTAGCACCACTCTGGAGGAAAGGACAGTGAGCTTTCCTAAGTCTTTCAGTGACGGCATGTGCTTTTATTCCTGATTTTGTAAATTACTTGTTTTTAAAACAAATTTTCATTGTAAATTAGGTAGGGGGTTACATTTCAGATAAACAACTTTGTATTCAGCAGTTTAAACAACTTGGCAAGCCCTCCAATAGTTTATCTTACACACACACACACACACACACACACACACACACACACACACACACACCCTGCTCCTTGATTTCTCCTCTCCCTCTTGTGGACTCTCATCTTCCACTTCACTTCCACTTCAAGTTCATGCCCATCCAGGAGCCCTGGGAGTGTGGTGGATTATGGATTTGACTCCTAACCTCAAGGCCATCAATTGGAAGCCACTAGCTGCTCTGTGGGAGAAAGATGAGGCTTTCTGCTCCTGTAAAGATTTACAGACTCAGAAAGTTCAGCTCTGTCCTTTAAGGGTCGCTTTGAGTCAGGAGTGACTCAGTGACAGAGAGTCTTCTTTTTGAACACCATCAACAGTCTGTCTCATTGCTTATCTTCTATCCCTTGACTCCCCACCCCTCCCCCACCATTTGGCAATCTCCGAAGTCTGTTCCCTTTGGTGTGGAAATCGTCCTCTTGTTTGTATTTGTTCATTTGTTTTGTTTTGATCAAGACTTAGCTTCTGCCTCTGTCCTTCCTTCAGAGCATCCCTGGGAGCAGAGGAACCAGGAAAAAAGTAAGTGCTGAGGTCACCACGGCCTCTTAATTCATTTCTAAAAGAACGGTTATTTTTCTGTTACAAATAGTTCCTATGTATGTTCTAGAAAATGCAACGAGTTAAAAAAAATATATAAAAGAAAATGTAACGAATAAGAAGCATGCCATTAAATTCACCCTTAAGCCCACCATCCATGAAAACCCCTTAACATTTGGTGTTCTATGCTTCTGGGTATGCTTGTACATCTATTAAAAGGACATGTATTTATTTTTAAATTAAATCAAACTGTGTATGTCATTTTATAACCTGCTTCTCACCTGCTTTCAATTTATGTTGACAGTAAATACATTTTCATAGCATCGTTTGACATCATTACTTTATCATACGCTCCTTAAAACCACAGCCTAATTTGTTCAGCCATGCCCACTGATGGATGTTTAGGCGTTCCCACCTTGTCACTATTATAATGCATCCTCCAACAAGTGCTCATGTGCCCAAATCATTGGACAGATCCTTGGCTGTTTTCTTAATAAAAACGCCTATAAATAGAAATTCGGGTCAGAGTAATTTTATGAGTGCATATTTTTCCCTCACCAAACTGGATGTTAATTTTGTTTGGCTGATTTCCTCATGTTTTCGCATTTTCCAGTTTTAAAGTGAAAATGGCACTCCTCCATTTCGCATGTCTTTGGTTACTAGTGATGGGGAACGTTGTGTACCGTCTCGGGTAAAGCAGGACGTCTGGTCCCTGCTCTTCGGACTCTTCTTCCTCACACAGACCTAATGGGACTGTGAACCTTAAAGTTACTAAGTTTAAGAGAGCTTTCTTTTAGAAAGAACTTTTTAAGGTTGGAAGTTGGAAGATCAAATACAATGTTGAAACAGGTTAAAACAGCTTGGCCTCCTTTCTTGATGGATAAGCCATTTTGTATAAGGTGCCTTTGATAGTTGACCCTGGACATGAGCTTCCAGGATATATGAGATGCAGTAAGGGGGTCGGGGGAGCTAGTTCTCCTAGTCCCACAAGTTGGGCCAAAGGCCCATCCTGATGTTCTGGGACGGAGGTGGCTATGATCTTCCAGGCAACCAGAACTCTGTTCTGAGCAGTTCCTTTGGGCCCTTCCATGATTGAGCTGTTACACAGTTTGTCTACCCTGTGAGGGACAGAGCCCAGCTTCTGGTAGGATCTGTGGATGAAGGATCCTCTTACTGTACCGCTTGCTTGTCCAAGTAGGATCAAATACTCCACACCTTCAATGAGGTTTTTGTGTAGGAGGAAGATTCAGGGACTGATGTGGGAGAAGGAGCAGATGAATGGTCCCAGTCCAAAGCCACAGTCAGACCACCTGACCAACTGGAGTTGACTGATGCAGTAAGTGAGCAGCACCCTGCCCTGGCCCCTTCCTCCACTCCAGCATCAGACCTATATCTTTCCATTGTCCTGGTAAGGAGTCTTCACAGAACCTGGGTGTGTGATCCCTGTTGACATCCTGGGTGGAGGGTGGATCCTCCCAAGCCTCACTGGGCCCGGGGTGGGGGTGAGGCTTTTACGCAGGACCCCTTTGGTATTTCTGCCCCTCAGGAGCTAAAGGAGGAGTTCACCCGAATTCTGACAGCCAACAACCCACATGCACCCCAGAACATCGTTAGGTACAGCTTCAAAGTAAGTAATCCCCTTCTGGGCGTGACCCCTAGGTGCTCCTGGCCTTGGAGGTGACTTGCCACCTTGCAGAAGCCTCTCAGCTACTGGACAGCTTGTTGTTGTGGGGTGTCATCCAGTTGATTCTGACCCAGAGCAACACAATGCACAACAGACAGAAACACTGCCCGGTCCTGCGCCAGCCTCACCGTTGTTCCTACGCTTGAGCCCATTGTTGGGAACCTCAGAGTCGGTCCTACACGGGAGGTTGACTTTAAACTGAAGTCCCTGGCTGGGGCCCTGGGAATTGACTTGGAGTTTTCCAGAGATTGAAAAAAGAAAAAGGTGCTTGTTTTATTTAAAACTTGTTTTGTTTTGTTTCTTTCACGAATCTCTCCTGCAATCTGGGATTGAAAGTCTCATTGCCTTGCAGAGCCCACGCTTTTCAGGAATTCCCCAAGCAAATCCTTTGGGTTAAAAACAAACAAACAAAAAGAGCAACCCTTTTCAAATGTGTACAAAATGTTTTAACTAGTGTCAGCTTTTGGGGCCTGAGCTTCTGGGCTTTCCTCCAATCTGACATCTGGGTGAAGTACCAACTCCTTTGTGGACAGAGGGTAGGCGCTTCCCTGTCCTTTCAGGCCACCGCCTGGGGAAAGCTCCTCACCCATGGTAGCAGCCAGCCAGGCGCGTGACCCCTCAGGCCTTTCTTGTGTCCCCATGGCATGGGTGCACTGTCACTTGGTAGGCAGGCGTGTGACACGCCTTTCACAGGAACAACACCCCTGTGGGCATCCCCTGAAGAGAGTGTCAGAGTAAATTTTGAGCTAGCATGACAATAACACCTGTGTTTTTTAAATTCCATTATTTTAAGACACGTTCATTCCATGCTTCCTGTGTGCCGGTGTCAGATCCTAGATTAGACCTCTTATGTAGGACACCTTATTCAATCCCAACAATTCTCGCTAGAGAACTATTATTATCTTGATGTTATAGAAACCGAGGTGCAATTAGATGAAACAAATTACAAAAGTCACGCAGCCGGGATTCAAAGCAAGATTGGGACCAGTTTGACTCCAAAGCAACATCGACCTGCTTCTTAAGAAAAACTTCAAAATGTGCATATAATTATTTTGAATATATAATAAAAAGCCATGGTGTAAATTTCAAAAGATTCAAAGGAGCATGAGAAATTAAACCTGTTCCCCCCCCCCCCCGTTCCCTTTCTACTAGTAACAGTGTCCTTATTCTTTTTTTAAGCAGCATTATTGAGGTATATTTTACCTACCATACGGTTCAGGCATCTGCAACATACAATTCCATAGCTGATAGTATCACCAGAGTTATATTATCACTGCAACCGATTTTCATACATTTTCATGATTCTCCAGGGAAGGCCTACATCTCTTAGCTGTCAACCTCAACTCTCCCCTGCACCAGTCTGGGCAAACATGAATCGGCTTTCTGCCCATAGATTTGCCTCCTCTGCCAAGGAGACCTGGTGCATAATGTTTAAGTGCTCCGCTGGCACCTGAAAGGTTGGCATTCAGAACCCACCAGCAAGCAGTTCCGTGGGAGAAAAGTCCTGGCCATCTGTTCTTGTCCAGATCAGGAAACCCTATGAGGCGGCACAGTTCTGGCCTCTAGGGTCATTTTGGGTCAGAATTCAGTCATTTCATCTGATTTCATCGGATGTGGTCTTTTGGGACTGGTTTCCTTGACTTAGCATGTTTTAAGTTTCATCCATGTAGTAGCATATATCAGGACTTTCTTTTGATTATCCAGCGTGGCTCCGTTTTATGAATCTTCCACATTCTTTGGTTGATTCATGGGTGAATGGGCATTGGGGCTGCTTCTACTTCTTGCTTATTATGAATAATGATATTATGAGCATTCAGGCACAAGAACAGTTTCTCCAATACACTACCGCTTATTTAGGACTGAGTAGCCAATCCCCCTGCAAAGAAGTTGGGAAAAATCAAGATGTGTTTCTTTAAAACATGTTTAATGCCATTCATTGTCATCGTTAGCTGCTATTGAGTCAGTTTCAGCTCAGTGACCCTCCGCACCACACAAGAAAACACCGCCTGGTCTTGCGTCACTCTCACCACTGCTGCTGGACGTGAGCCCATTTTTAAAAATCATTTTATTAGGGGCTCATACAACTCTTATCACAATCCATACATACATCAATTGTGTAAAGCACATATGTACATTCATTGCTCTCATCATTCTTAAAATATTTGCTCTCCACTTAAGCCCTTGGCATCAGGTCCTCATTTTTCCCCTTTCTCCTCCTTCCCTCCTCCCCCCTCCCTCATGAGCCCTTTATAAATTATAATTTTGTCATATCTTGCCCTGTCCAATGTCTCCCTTAATCCTCTTTTCTGCTGTCCGTCCCCCAGGGAGGAGGTCATATGTAGAACCTTGTAATCCGTTCCCTCTTTCCAACCCACTCTCCCTCTCCTTCCCAGTATCGCCACTCACACCACTGGTCCTGAAGGGATCATCGGCCCTGGATTCCCTGTGTTTCCAGTTCCTGTCTGTACCAGTGTACATCCTCTGGTCTAGCCAGACTTGCCAGTTAGAATTTGGATCATGATAGTGGGGATGGGGGGATAGGAAGCATTTAGGAACTAGAAGAAAGTTGTATGTTTCATCGTTGCTGCATCACACCTTGACTGGCTCATCTCCTCCCCTAGACCGCTCTGCAAGGGGATCTCCAGTGGCTGACAAATGGGCTTTGGGTCTCCACTCTGCAACCTCTCCCCCCCACACACATTCACTATGGTAAGATTATTTTTGTTCTGATGATGCCTTATACCTGATCCCTTCGACACCTTGACGCTGTATATTTTGATAGCTGAGCACCATCAGCTTTCTTCGCCACATTTGCTTATGCACCCGTTTGTCTTTAGCAATTGTATCATGGAGGTGAGGACACAATGATATGATTTTTTTGTTCTTTAATGCCTGACAACTGATCCCTTTGGCACCTTGTGAGCACATAGACTGGTGTGCTTCTTCCATGTGGGCTTTGTTGCTTCTGACCTTGATGGACGCTTGTTTACCTTCAAGTCTTTAAGACCCCAGATGCTCTGTCTTTTGATCGTCTGGTACCATCAGCTTTCTTCACCACATTTGCTTATTCACCCGTTTTGTCTTCAGTGGTTGTGTTAGGAAGGCGAGCATCATAGAATGCCAATTTAATAGAAGAAAGTATTCTTGCATTGAGGGAGTACTTGAATGGAGGCCCAATGTCCTTCTGCTACCCTAATATCAAACCAATAAATATATGCACATAGATTTATTTTCCCATCCTAATATATAAATATATTTACATATGTACATGTCTTTATCTAGACCTCTGCCTCCCAGCTCTTTCCTCTATTTCCTTTGACTTTCCTCCTGTCTCACTATCATGGTCAGTCCCCAGGCTTTCAGCAATTACTCTTGGTTACATTTCTCTTGATGGGGCCCTACCAGGCTTCCCACACCCACTTCACCACCAATTTGGATCACTTGTTGTTTCCTTGTTCCTGGGTTTGTTAACACCACTTCCTTTCCCCCCACCCCACCCTCTCCCATGTCCCCCAGAACTGTCGGTTCTGTTGTTTTCTCCTCCAGATTGTTCGTCCAGTCTATCTTACTTAGACAGACCTGCTGAGATAATAGCATACACAAAAACAAGACAGCGAAACCAAGCAACAATATACAATAAAACAACAACAAACCAATGACAAAAAAACAAGACACAAGACACAACAAAAAAGAAAAGCTTGTAGTTAGTTCAAGGATTGTTTGTTGGCCTTTATTTAGGAGTGTTTTCCAGTCCAGTCTGTTGGGGCACCATGCCCTGGCCCGAAAGTCCACCTTCAGCATTCCCTGGGGACCTCGCCTCTCCATTCCCTTGCTGCTTTGTTGCACCCCTTTAGTGTTTTGCCTTGGTGTGGCAGGATCTTATCAGGTGCAATTCCAACACTGTGTCTCTGGTGTTGTCTCCTCTGGGGCTATGGGTCAGTGAGGGGCGTCTTGTCTCATAGTGGGACCAGCCATGTGGTCCTATCTGTGGACTGGCTGCTCTAATTGGGAACATCGTCTTCATGGCCTGGTGGGCCAGGATGTGTTCCACTCTCTCCTCCTCCCCCTTCATCTGCTCCCGTGTGCTCTGATCATATATGTCCCTCTCCCAGAGCTGAAAATTCAATGCCGTCCTTTGAAAGAAATTCTTCTGGGGGGAGGGGCAGGTGTCCACTTAGTAGTTTGGATTGGGGCCGGCCCCCCCAGGCCTTTCCACTGGTTCCGTACTCCATGCTGGCATGTTGCGTTCACATCTTGGAGCACTGGGTTGAAGTCTGGTCCCTCTTTCCCTGAGGAGATATAAGCAATAGCCTCCCCTTGGGTGAGATAGTGCCCTGTGCACCCCCTACACACTTCTTTTTTATTATTATTACTTTTTCCTTTCTCCACCTCCTTTTTAGTTGTCTACCATGTGTATCCCCATATTTGGTCTGGTCTCTGCCATACTTGAGCCCATTGTTGTAGCTGCCGTGTCCATCCATCTCGTTGAAGAACTTCCTCTTTTTTGCTGACTCTCTGTTTTACCAAGCAGGACGCCTTTTTCCAGGGACTGGTCCCTCCTGACAACATAGCCAGTGTGAGACTTTGAGATCCTATTTCTCATACATTAGGATGGTGATGGTTCTAAAAATAAAAACAACCGACAGCAGCAGGTATTGGCAAAGCTGTGGTGACACTGGCAACTTCAGCCAGTACAGATGGGATTGTAAGATGGTACAGCCTCCGTGGAAAACAGTGTGGTAGTTCCCCGAAAACTCAAACATGGAACAACCATACGATCCAGCAATTTTGCTCCCAGGTATCTGACTAGAAGAATTGAAAGGCAGGAATTCAAACATAAGAAGTGTACACCAAATGTTCATTGCAACATTGCTTACAATAGCCAAAAGGTAGGAACAACACCAATGTCCATCAGCAGATGAATAGATAGACAAAACAGGGCATATACGCCTACAAAAGGAACCCTGATGACGGAGGAGGTTACACATCAGGCTGTTAGCCGCAAGGTCAGCAGTTCAAGACTACCAGACACTCTGTGGGAGAAAGATGCGCTTCCCCCCCCCCCCATAGAGATTTTCAGCCTTGGAAACCCACAGAGACAGTTCTACCCTGTCGTTGTCAGGTCCCTGTGTGTCAGAATCTACTCAACGACTGTGAATTTTGATTCTTAAAAAAAAAAACATAGACATGCAATAGAATATTATTCAGCCACGAAAAGAAATGAAGTCCTGATCATGCTACTGATCATGGTAAACTTTGAAATATGATGCTGAGTGAAATATGTCGGAGACAACAGGACAAATACAGTCTGAACCCACTTCTATAAAATATACGGAACAGGCGAATGCACAGCAGCTAGAGTTTGTCCGTGGCTGCCAGGATGAGAGGTGACGTGGTAGTTATCCCTTAAGGGGTGCTGAGTTTTGTTAGGATGCGGCAAACCTTTGAAAATAGTGATGATTGCACCCATGGGGAATGTAATTGATGTCACTGAATTGTACGTGTAAAAAATGGTTTGAATGGCAAATGTGTTGCTGAACATATTTCACCATAGCTTTTTTTAAAGTGTATTTGAGAGGTGCCACTGGTAAATTGTGCTCCTGGCCTCCTTGGACAGCTCCCAGGGGCCAGTTGCCCCTTCTGGGGTTATGCTAGAGAGCCATGCATTCTATGGGCTCTTGTCCTCTGCTTCCTGAAAGCAGGCCCTCTGAGAGGATGTGACAGGCCGAGAATTCACACTGCCTTAGTGGTTAGCAGTGCGCTCCTCTGGACCTCCTGGGAGTCCCACGCCTTAGAAAAGTCAACTACCAGCTGGGTAGCCCCAGACTCCCAGGCAGGTTCCCATTATACATTCTCCAAGCTGCCTGACATCCTCTCACAGAGCTAGCCTCGATCTTGTTGGCCTTTTGCTCGGGTCCAGCGCTTTGGATTTCTGAAACTGCTCCTTCACTTGACGTGCTGACGGGAGACAGCTGGTTCTGATCGAGGCGCGCCTTCCCTCCTTTTGCAGAAGCAATGGCATCTGAATTTCATTCTGAACTGAAGAGGAAGGTCCTAGTCAACTTCTGGGGACAGAATTGTATTGTCTTAATTAATGTTCTCTATTTTTCCTCTCTAGGTTCTAATATTGCAATGATTACACAGAACTCACAGACAAAATTCATGATTAAAGGGTTTTATTAAGAAACTTGACGGATTACAATGCCAATGAGAAATCCTCAGAGTGTTGTTTATTGGGACATGTTCAAAGTTCTTTTGGGTCTGTTCAAAAGTGCCCAAAGGGACGTGCCGCTTCAGTCAGTCTCAATCTGAAGGCATTTGGCTCAAGCCCTATGGATCGGCAAGCCTAGCTCCCTGGATTAAGCACCCAGAGACACGCCACTCCAGTACGCCGCAGCCCGAAGGCACTCAGCTCCACATCAGTGGGTCAGCAAGCCCCCCTCTTTCCCAATTGGGTATCCAGAGGCACCCCACTCCACAAGCACAAAAGTGCTCAGCTTTACTTGCTCCGTGGGTTGGGAAGTCCACCACTCTGGTCCATGCTCTGACTCCTGGTTCTGCTGTTCCTCTGGTGCCATCGCTGTCTTCTGGACCCAGGAGGTTCACTGGGTAGGGACCTCAGGCCCAGAGGACTCACTCCACTCCTCACTCTCGCTGGTATTGAGATTCCCCCTCCTGCTTCTCAGAAGGCTCATTGCATACACAGCAAGCTGGCATTCCAGGGAGTCCTGTGCACAGTGACTCAAGGGGAAATCCTACCATTATCTTCCCCCACCTTCGTACCAGAGCCATACAGGAAAAGGTCTTTTGGTGGGAAGTAGAGTCTGGAAGAGCCCCATTCCATAATTCATTGCTCCTGCAGGAATGAAATCAAAGTCTCGAATTACAACTATTTGGATGATTCCTATTTCCATAGAAATGGACATAATAGTGATCATGTATCGAACACTTATTATATGTCAGGCACTATGTTAATAAGTTATTGTTTTATGACTTTCAGTGCTTGCATTCTTGTCAGTGCTTATGATATCTGAACTCACTGCCATGAGTTGATTCTGAGTCACAGCGGCCTTATCGGTCACGGTAGAGCCACGCATGTGGGTTTCCAAAGTAGTAACTTTTTTCAGAAGTAGAAAACCTGTCTTCCTCCTGAGTAGTAGCTAGTAGTTTCGAACTACCGATCTTGTAGTTGGCAGACCGAGTCAGAGCCGCCGCTGCCACCACCCCGCCCTGGGACCCTTTATAATATCTCCTACCTGAAAATCAGATATTATCACCCTCATTCACAGATGATGAACTTGGAACTTAGAGTGGTTAAACCCAAGGCCCTGGAAATACAAAGGGGCAGATGAAGATTTGAACCCAACTGTGCCCATCCCCAAGGCCTGGCCCTTAATGATTGTGCTATCCAACCTCCTCATCCATCTGAGCTACTGAGAAAGGCAGGAGTCGTGTTGGCTTTCTAAGGGAGTGATTCCCAACCTGTGTGCAGAAATAATGGCCCTTGAGGCTCATCAGGGTCCAGTGGATGTGGACGAGTTGAACCCCCCCACGAGCTTGGCTGCCTTGGGCCATGGGTTCCCTGAGCATGCCACACCAAGATCAGGATTTGCGATATGTGCCATGGTTTGAAAAAGATTGAACATCACTGCTTCACAAGAAGAGAGTGGCCCTTGGACTCGGAGTTCGGTAGAAGTGGGTCCTAGGATGGGGCTCCCATGCAGTCTGGGGCGATCCGACTAGAGACTCTGTGAAAGCATGCATCATGTCTGCTTGGCTCCGATTTATATTCACATGCACCTGAAAAGACTTGGCATAGGATGACTACACACACAAACAATACTTGTGGAAGAAGCATTTTAATTCATTTGTTTTCCTGGGCTTTTCATTTGCTGTGTGACCCACACTAGTCACATGCCCAAACCTTCTCTAGATGGCTGCGATTGTCTCTAGACCAGGGGACTGTGTCGTCTCGGAGGGTTTTTCCAGCACTTTCAACAACAACTAGGCTCACTGCTGATGGGTCCATTGTGATCCCTGTAGGACTGAGTAGACTGCAAACCTTTATGGGAGCAGAAAGCCTCCTCTTTCTCCCTCGGAGCACCTGGTGGGTTCAAACTGCTAACCGTCCAATTAGCAGCCCAACGCGTAACCCATTACACCATCGGGGCTCCTTTCCATGCCTGGCATCCACTAAACAGAGTGGGAAAAGGGCCATGCTAGGTGTATTTGAAGACTATCTGACCTGCTCAGCCATCTGGAATGAGTCAGGCAAGCTAGAATACCTTGGCGTGGATATAGGGAATAAGGCATCTCATCCTTGAAAGATCAGCTCAGAACTGCTCAAGGTTGGAAGGGGAAGGTGTTTCAAGACAAGCCTGTGATGAGAAATTCCAAAACAAAAGCAGCCTTGGTTTCCTTGGTCTCCTCCTCCTTAACATGGACCACAGTGGAAACTTCATTTCAATGAGGCTTTGATGAGTCAGATTCCTATGGGCAGAAATGGATTGTCTTTGGCCTTTGGAAATGAAGGCAGAAAGTAGATTCTGATTCCAGTCATGATTCCAGACCAATAGTCCTCCCCCACCTCTCTTCTCAGGAAGGCACATACAAACTTATTGGCTTCGTGAACCAACTGGCAGTTCACTTCAGCCAAGTCGGGAACCTGATTCCTAAAGACTCAGATGAAGGACGGCGGCAGCACTACCGTGAAGAGTTAGTAGCAGGTAGGATTGCAGGCTGACTGAAGCTGCTGCCCCGAGCCCAGTCCCCAGTTCACTCTAAGGAGTAGGTCCCTAAGCCAGAACTCGGAAGAACCTCTGCTTACATAAGGTCCAATATGCAGGTGGCCCCAAATTGCTGTCGGAATTAACCTAGCCTTTCTGATTCATCATGAAGGTTCTTGTCTTAGGGGTGGGGGTGGGGGGTGGAGCCAGGGGCATGGAGGGTCTGAAAGGCAGAAACCAAGAAGCCCACCTTACCAAGGCTTGGGAGAATGGGCTTTGACTGGAGATTCATCAGCTTCATTTTATCAAGGTTCTCAAGAGTCGGCCAAGGTGGTGCATTCAGAAACAGAAGTGCCTGAAGAAGACGAAGAGCCCAAGGAAGGAGATGCAGAAGACATGCCTGCAGCTGAGGTGCAGTATCACATTGCCCTACATCCCTTCCCTTCCAGCTTAAGTGATGGATTCAGGAGTGACTCGGGGAAAAGTTAGAAGTTCGAAGTTGCAGGTGGCAATGTGCAGACGGCAATGAGCCTCTCCTGCCTCACTCCTACCCTGGGGGATAGGATGCCCTCATGTCCCAGTTCTTACCATTGAGTTCTGGTCCTCTGAATCTTCCCCCGCCTCCTCCCATAGGCAGCAGACAAAGTGACTGAAGAAGAGTTCATGACTCCAATGCAGCCCAAGGAGCAGAAGCTCACCAACCAGTTCAACTTCAGCGAGAGAGCCTCCCAGACCTTCACCAACCGGCTGCGGGTAGAGCAGCCCCTGCCCCAGCCCCTTAACCTTGCCTCTGCCCAGTACATGCCCCGGAGCAAGCAGACCTGAGCCCTCTGCCAGGCCAGGGTGATAGGACAGCGGCCACAGTTCTCTCTCTGGGGAGAGTTGGGAACACGTCTTCAGGGCTCCATCCAGAGAGTTCAGAGGGAGCCATAAGGACACCCCAAAACTCCACAGAGAGGTTGAAACCTGAAACATGATTCCAGGAGGAGGTGTGACTCAGGACTCAGGTGGAGGGGAAGGGGAGGCCACACTGTGCTGGGGAAGGGAACTGGGAGCCAGTTGGACTGGGGTCGAAGGTGTCTGTGAGACAGTAGGTAGAGAAGGCTAGAAAAGCTCTCATGCTCCCAAACACAGAGGATCCCGGGTGCCAGGCCAAGGAGCCTCACAGGGTTTCAGGTGGGAGGCTCACTTGCATCACGGAAATGTATGTGTGGTGGCGGGGGAGGACCACGGTCTACCAGATGAGCATCTCCTCATCACCCAGTGACTCCTGCGCTGCTCTTTGGTGATCTGGTGACACAGCACGGGGAAGGGCATGCTTCTCCAGTGGAGCCAGAGAGCACGGTTGTAGGAAGAAGGCTCCCAAGGGAAGGGGGACCTCAGAGGGATGGCAGTGGGCTGATCTCTGTGCTCTGTGTCTGCAGGCTGCCCTCAGCCCGCCTTCCTGCAGCTCAGCCAGAGCTCCACTGCACGTTCAGCTTTGTTGACACTGGCACCGTCCGGCCTCACTATCTCTACTTTCTAGCCTAGGCTTCTTCAGAAGAATGCCGGGATAGGGGCGGAAACGTCAGCTTGGTGCATGTGGGCCTTCTGCCCAGGCTCCTCTTTCCTTCTGCTGTGTCCCATCCTGCTCTCTTAGCTCGAACCACTGTGTCTCTCCCAAGGGTTAAGTGAAGAGAAGTGAAGAGTTGCCTGTGGGCTTTCTCTTGTCCTTGTTATCTAGGACCGAGAGTGTCAGATGGAGCCTCCTCCCAGGACCAACTTTTCGGCCACAGCCAATCAGGTAGGACCCTGGACCAGCCTGAAACCCATCACTGCTTCCCACCTCCCGGGATCCTTGTTTCATTCTGTAGCAAGAGAGGCTGGCCTGGTCATGGGTTCCTCTGGCTGTCTGCCCGCCACCTGCATCCATTTCCCTGCTCATGGCCCTGAGCATCCAGGCACAGACGCCACGCACATGAGTCACCACAACTCCATCCAGTGAGCTCTGGACCAGTCCTCAGCCTCCTGGCAAGATCGTGCAATCTAGAAGCAGGCTTGGCTTCTACAACTTTCCCTAAGACCAGGAGAGAATACTTGTCTACATGGTCTCTCCGAGTGGCTGACTTAGACCCTGCCCTTTCTGCAGCCTGCAGTAATACTGCCCTCCCAGTCCTCTTGGGTAGCCATGCTGTTTTGGCTAGATATGGTACCAGGAGACCTAAGCTCGGTCCACAACCCTGCTGCTCCTACTGTAAGATACTGAGCAAACTGTGCCGTCCATAAAACCTCAGTTTTCTGTTCAGTCAAGCAAGGATGACAGCAACCTTGGTTGTTGGGGGACTCTGAATTAAATGACAATTTCTGCAGCATTTGGTGGCTTGCAGTATTGGTCTGCAGGTGAATGAAATGACAGGTGTGTGTATCTGGCCTCCAGATGGCAGAGTGCCCAGCTCTGGGGAGTGCACAGTGTGCGCTGGGGGCATCTGCCCAGCCCCGGATCCTGGCTGCCTCTGCTACTGCCCCCGTGGGCTGCATTGGCATCAGATCCAGTTAACAGAGGTCCCCTTCCCTCTGGATGACTCCTCTGAGTCAGTATGTTGATCCCATCTCCATGGGCAGCGGGGTGGGGGGGAGGGAGTTGTTGGGTGTTCATTTATTTTATCTCCTAATTCAGAGTCTTATAAATCACCTATGAAATTGTGAGCTAGCCTGATCTTTGCCCATTTGTACTTCCTGGTGGGAGTTTTTGGTCACAATGATGCCAGTTTCCAGATGACAAGCCAGCCCTTGGGATAAGCCCAGCCCAGAAGTGCCCTGAGAGCTCCTTCATTCCTTCCTCAAGCTGATGGCTAGCAGAAAAGACAGACACTGGATACATAACTAGGAGGGAAGGGACCAAGCAGAGGACGCTCTGAAGGCAGTTGACAAGGTTTAACATAATCAATCCCCCAAGCCCAAAGGCTGAAGAGGAGCTGGTTGAGGGAAGCTTGTGCCTGGTGATGATGCTTCTCTTCTTGCCTTTGTCTAGTGGGAGATCTACGATGCCTACATAGAGGAGCTTGAGAAGCAAGAGAAGACCAAGGAGAAGGAGAAGACGAAGACCCCAGTGGCCAAAAAAATGGGGAAAATGACCATGGGGAAGCTGACATCTATGGAGTCCCAGGTTTGATGAAGGCTCCCATGGTTCTGTTACAGAGAATGCCTGAGTGGGTCCTTGAGCCCTGCTGGGCAGACACATGGATATCTGAGAGGAGCTCCCAGACCCTTAAAAGGGGGCTCATGTTGAGGTGTGGAGTTGATTCTCCTTCTTTGTGGGTAGCTGTGTAGAAAGTTGAGACTGTGTCTGGCCTTCCATACTTCCTCCTACTTTGATGTAGGCCTGGAGGCTAGCAAAGACTCATGACTGTTGGGCTAAGGGGCAATGGAAGGTAAGAACCTTTTTTAAAGGCAGCTTTAGGCTAGGTAATCTTCCCAGAGCCAGGTAACATGTGAAGATAAAGCACCACCTCCTGGGGGTGAAGGCTCATGAGGTTCAGCATGATGAGCTGCTCTTTGTCTCTCAGTTTTTTTCATTTGGTTTTGCCAATACGTTGGGTGAATCTGTAGCTCCAGAAGCCAGATCAGAGATGATCACCGGTACCAGCAATGCTAGGCCCAAGTATGTGCTGAACATGGGCTGGATTTACCATGAGGAGTCATGTTGAAGTCACCAAAGAATAGATACTGTAGAAGTCATGATTAGCATGGGTCTTGGTATTACCATGTAGTTACAGTGCAGGAAGATGTGAAGGGGTCCGGTGTCCCAGTGTGGAGGTCAGGGTGTTGTGGGAGCCATGAGGTAGGCAGGAAGGTGGATTCAGCACCGTGGAGAGCTCCCATGGCAGCTCTCTGGGAAATTGTCGCGTTCCACCCCATTACAAAAGCTAAATCAGTGCAAAATGGTGTTTCTTTGTCTAGAGTCTGCCCAAACCTGTTGCTGTCAAGAGACCCCATAGACAGAGAACTACCCCGTGGGGTCTCCACGGCTATAATCTAAACGGAGGGTGCCCTAAGATCCACCACTTTGGAAACTCCATTCTCCTGTGTCCAATATGTTCATGATGAGTCAGAGTCGACTAGATGGTAGTGAGTTTGATTTGGTTTCAGTTCACCTATCCAGAAGCAGACTGCTACCTCTTTCCTCCAGGAAGGAGCTGGCGGGTTCAAACCACTGGCCTTTTGATGATCTGCTGAGCATTTCTCTTGCCCACTTCCATATTGAGAAGTGCCCCACGTCTCAATTCCTTTTGCACTCAGGCCACGTTAGGGCAAGTTTGAGGGGCCTGTGCCTGGGTTTAATAGGAACTGCCCCAATTTCCTTTTACTCAAGCACAGGTCAAGTACCTTGAGATCGTGGCCCATGTTGGTGGCTTAAGTGCTGAGGGAAACTGTGGAATTCCTGCCCCTCCAGACCCTGGGCTCCTGGAACCATTCCATAGAAGCAGGGGTCTTCAGAAGGGGCAGTGGCCTGGGTCAGGATCCACATGAAGAGCCACTAGAGGTTTAGCTATAGGCTCTGTGCTGGAACATAGGTTACAGAGATCCCAAGACCCAAGAGAGGGGAAGAGAAGTCCCTGGGACTGAGCCATCCAACAGACACATGCCCAGCGAGTGCCTCTTCCAAAGGAAAGGCAGGGTTAGTGGGGCGCCCTAGTCCTGAGCCAGGCTGCTCCGGATTGGAGTGTGAGTGGCGGTAACCACCACCTTTGGGCAGGCCCAGCACCACAGCAGAGTGGTGCACCTTCCTCTGGGATCCAAGTCTGGTTCAGTTGCTACAGACTTTGGGATCCAAGTCTGGTTCGGTTGCTTCCAGTGTGGGGAAGGAGAGGACTCAAGGTAACTTCGTGCTGTGCCGCAGGAAGGTGTGCAGTGGCGAACCTCAGACCTCAGATGGCTCTCTTGTGACCAGGTACAGCTACAGACGTGAGCACAGCCTGTCTGCCCTGAAAGATTAGGACAGGAGTGAAGGAGAGGCTCAGGCCACATGTTCATTCTGCAACAGACAGGTGGCGGCTCCAGAAGCACTGAATCCAGAGCCACCCACTGTGCCCACTCTTCCTCGGTGCCCATCTGGAGCGCTGAGTTTCCCATGGGCAGTGGAGGGCTGGGGAGGGCCTGACTTCCTGGGGGGTTGTAGGAGGCACAAGCAGGGGCCCTGGAATCCGCAGACCTGGGTTTTCATCCTGGCTTTGCCACTTACTGGCTGGGTGATCTTGGGGAAATGTCGCAGTTTCTCTGAAACCTCCATTTCCGTATCCTTGTGATACTTACTTTGAAAGGTTGAAGTGAAAAGCTGATGGCATGTGCAGACCCCAATTAGCCACAGCTCTGACGGCAGCAGGTTTTGATTTGGGGCTATGTTGTTGCTATGAGCATGCCAGGTGGCTGGCGACCCTGGGCACATTACTAATTTGTGTCTTCGCAGTCCGGTGATCGAGCGGGGATGGGTTGCGGTCCCCAGCCCCAAGGGCTATGGTACAGAGTCAGTGTGCCACACTAACAATGTGGGGTGAACACAGTGTCCAGTCACGGGGGCGTCAGAGGAGAGATGAAGAGCAGTGTGGTCACTGCCACCGAGTCCTGTGGGACAGAGTAGAACTGCTCCTAGGCTGTAAAGCTCTACAGAAGTCGGAAGCCTCGTCTTTCTCCTATGGAGCGACTGGTCACTTTGAACTGCTGACCTTGTGATTTCCAGATCAGCTCATCACCCCCTGGTAGATGCCTGTGAAGTCACATCTGGGGAACCACCCTCTGAGGGAAGGGGATGTCAAATGGACTCCAAGTTAATGCCAGGAAGCCGGTCCATGGATTCCTAAAGCCATAGTCCTTAGAGTTCATCTGGTCCCCACTGCCCCCCCCCAACTCTCTGACCCACCCCTCCCCTCAGCAACTCCCAGGCAAGCTCAACTCCCCCACATTAGGCAGCATCTTCTGTGGCCACGTCTAGCATTATCCAGTCACTGCCATCTACCTCCCTAGAGAGGCAGGCACTGTCCTCAACCCCAGAGAATGCATGCTGGAGGCCAGTCTCTGGTAGGAGGCGGTGCCCCCTCCTCACCCCCTTCCCCGAGTTGGCACTCCCTGACGAGGGACTCCTGATGAGGGATGCAGGTCTGTGAGTCTCCGGCAGCCCTTCTCTTAGCCATTGCCCAGACCACAGGCCTGGTGCCTCTGCCCTGTCTGCAGGCTGCTAGCTTGCCTGGTCCACCTCTCCGAAAGCTCTTTGCTCCTCTGTTGACTTTCCAAGGGGCTCGCCTGCTGTACTTTATAAAAGTTCTCACAGTGCCGAGCTTAGTTTGGGGTTCAAATGAATCTTCTTTCCTCGATGTGGAAAGTCTTGCTCTCTCTTAGGTCTGGGGCAGTGGGCAGGGCTCTGGATTAGGAATTTCAGTTCTTGTTCCTCTGGGAACCAGCCTGTCTCTCTTCCCCTCTCTGAGCCTTTGTGTCTTCCTCAACTGTCAACTCACTAAAGAGGTTGGACCAGAGGTTGCACCAGAGGCCTTTCATGAGAGTCCATGCCTTCTCCTACCGGGAGCCCTGGTGGTGTCGTGGTTATGGGTCTGGCTGCCAACACAAAGTCAGCAGTTCAAAAGCACCGGCTGCTCCATGAGAACAAGAGGAGCCTTCTACTCCCACAGAGTTTCATCCTCTGAAACCCACAAGGGCAGTTCCACTCTGACTCAGAATTGATTTGACGGCAATGGGTCCTGAGCAAATCCTCTCTGTCTTGACCTGCTCTTGTTGGCTCCTGTTCCAGATACCCTCCCTGGGCTCTCCTTGATGGCCTGTCTTTCTTTCTCCTTCTCCCCAAAGAAGCCCAGGAGAACCTGAAGGAGACGATATCTAGAGCCAGTTACTGCAGTGCAGAGCTAAAACCCCCCACCCCACACATAGAGCCACTTGTGAAGGGGAAGGGGGAGAAGGACTCAGAAGGGGTGTGTGTGGTGAGCTGAAACACACTGCCGAACCAGTTGGGTCAGGGCTCACAACCTTTCCAGGCGCTGGCTGGTGAGGATCTCTGGCCTCTGTGTCCCCACAGAGTGATGACATCACCAAGGTGAGCCAAGCTGCTAAGATCGTGGAGCGGATGGTCAACCAGAACACGTATGATGATGTCGCTCAAGGTAAGACATGAAGGGCCAGGACGGTTCTTGAAAGCAACAACTCCCATAAACAAAAGAAATCAGTGTTTGAGCGTCCCAGGCCAAGTTCTGTGGGTGCAAGGGGAGGAGAAAGAATCCCGCCCACTTCAGGTGTGTGTGGTTGGGGAGACAAGGCTTATGCAAGTCAACCATGAACAACAGCATTTTGAAAAATGGATGGAGTGATGTGTTCTCACACTGGCTCCACCCACACCTACACTTGGCATGCAACATGCTCTTCCGGGCAGTGCTGGAGGCAGGCAGAGAGGATTGTGGGCGCCTGCTTGACACGCGAGGACAGTAGGGTCAGGGCCACCTGGCCAGTGGATTGCCATGAGAACCTAAATCTAAGTCTTGAGCTGCCTCATTCTGTGCTCTGTCCTCTCAGAAAGACACTCGGGGCAGCCTCCCGGGGGACAAGGCAAACAAGGGGTGTGTGGGAACAGTCAAGAAGGGTCGTGGAAGGGAGTTGGAGGCCCCGGGCCAGAGGATGAAGAGGCTGTGAATGGGAGGAAAGTGAGGGAGGCAGCCCTGCTCTATGACGTGGTGGTGGAACAGCCCTGGCCCATGGCATGGTGGTAGAAATGAACAGGAATGGGGACTCGGGGCACAGTGGCTCAGAGGATGGGCAGTGGTGAGTGTTCAGCCTGGAATTCCCCTGGGAATCTGAGCTTTCACCGAAGAAGGTTCAGAGACCCTGAAGCTTTCCAGGGAGGGGCGCAGCCCGAAGAGAGGAGGGTGTGAGTGGGCCGAATGCAGGGACAGAGACAGAGGGAGGTTCAGGTGGAGTGTGGGGCAGAGCAGAGCTCAGTACATAGGCACCCGGCCTGCCCCATCAGGGAGGAAGGAAAAGGAGTAGTGGGCGTGCCCTGCTCCCTCCCCCTGGGAAGGCTTGAGGTGCGTTCTATAGCACGATGTGGTCTGTCTGTATTATGTTATCTCGCTGGGACCAGAAAACTCACTGACTTACAGGGACCCTCTAGGGTGGGGTAGAACTGCCCTTGAAGGTTTCTGAAACTGTAACTCTTTGCTGGAGTAGAAAGCCTGGTCTTTCTCCTCCGGAGGAGCAGACTAGTGATTTCGATCTGCTGCCCTTCTGGCTAGCAACCCAACGCATAGCCACTACACCAATGGGGCAGGCACCATTATCACCTTCATTTTCCAGCTGATAAATAGACTGGGATGTTGCTGCCACGTGTCCAGAATCACAGCTAGTGTAAATGGTGGACTCAGGTCTTGACCACAGGCCCCTTGGATCAGCAACCTCAGCACTCTGGCAATGCAGCCTCAGAGCTGGAAGAGACGCCTCAAGTCGACACACTCAATAGGTCTCTACTGGTAATTAATTAGTGATGAGGTGAAGAAAGGGAGTGATTCAGAACGGCATACGTCCTGGGGGCCTGGGAAAGGCTGGTGGGCTTTAATAGAACCAGGGAAAGAATCCTTCCCAGGGCGTGAACAGTGCATTCCCAAGGGGTGTGCATTTCCCCCCAAGAGGCGGAGTGTTTATTTGGAGCCGCTACCTCCCCAGAGCTGGCAGCCCCTTGCTGCTGGCCGGTCTCCTGAGCCGACAGCTCAAGACTCTTCTTGGTGACTCGCTGCTCATTGCTCACCCAGGGGACATACAAACCAGGGCTGCCAGGACCCGCAGCCGAAAACAAGCCCCCTCGTTATCATTCAGGCTGGAAGGCGACCTTGAGTGCTTTTGAAAGCTGTCAAAGTACACAGCAGCTGCGAATGAATTTGTCACTCACACAGCTTGCCTCCCTGAAACCCAGCTCTGCAGCCAGCCCAGCAAAGGGCTGCAAAACCCGCCTCACAGCCGTGGAGAAATTGGCCTTGGTGAACTGTTCTCATTTATAAGAACACACAGTCGCATAAAAATGCACTGAACTTTGATTTTGTTTTAATTGCATACTCATTTTCCCTTTGGGGAAGTGTAACCATGAAGCAGACGTGAAAATTGGGAAGTGTTCCCAATTAATCTCCTCTCTGAAGGGAGGGCCTTTCCGACCCAGCGCAGGCTCAAGGATGTCTGTCTGATGTGGCCTTGGTTCACGCCGGCCTCTCTGACCACTCAAATCCTTCTTGTTCAGAGGTGTTTCTGAAGTTGAATGTCGTCCCCAACTTCAAGGTGTGGGGCATAGTAAGACCGGCTGGGGTTGGTGCCAAAGCATGCCATTGACCCCGTTAGATAAGAGGAGTCGTTTTCTAATGAGTCACCCTCGCTTGGAAAGAGGACCAAGGACCATTTTACTTCTGTTGGCTTATTGAATTGCATTCTTTGAACGTGCCCTGGGTGTCTGCTCTCTGGCTGGCCCTTTGAACATTCCCTGGGTGTCTGCTCTCTGACGGGACTTGGGCCACAAAGATGTGTATGACATGCTTCCTGCTCTCCCCACAGGGCCTGTCTGTGGGGGAGACAGGCAAAGGATGACTGGAGGCAACACGGTGTGACAGACATTTCAGGAGAGGGAGGCAGGGTTGGTACAGAGAGGGGAGAAATGAACACTGAGCAACTAGGAAGTACAGCCCTCACCCAGGGCAGCGTTTGACCTGGATCCGGAGTGAGAGGGAGTTTGATGGGAAGCTGGGTCATCTTAGACATGAAAGAGCAAGAAAAAACTCAGAGGCCTCAGACCATGTGACTATTTGACTCAGAGGGTCCTTGTGCAGAGGACTGGAGATGGCGTGGGATTCATGGCCAGGAGTCTTGGTTTGGCCCAGGACCCAAATGTTCTTCCTGGGATAACAGAAGCCAGTGAGAGGGTCTCTATGGGGTGGGAAGAGCACAGTGCTTCACATGATTCCCGAAGGTCCTGTTGTCCTTGGGGTGGGGTGGGGGTGGGGACAGCTCTGTCAGACAGGAGCTGGAGGAGAAGTGACACGGTAGGGAGATCTGGGAGGGGGGTATTGTTAGAATCCAGGTTAGGATTGGATGAGAAAGATGATCCTAAGGGAAAGGTGAGAGCTGATGGACAGAGATCAGTCAAGGCAGAGCTTGGGCCTAAGTGGCAGAGCGTGGGACCCAGACATGCATTTTAGGCCTGGTAGTGAGGAACAGTCTGCAGAGCCCATGGGGATCTAGGTGGCCTCACTGTGTGGAATTGCTGGGGAAGTTCCTGGGGGCTGGGATTGTACTCCAGGATGCAGCCGCATTGTTGTGACTTAGCTCCAACAACAACGAGGGCAGTAACAAGAGAAAACTCAGAGAGGCAGGTACTTATCTGCCAGGCAATTTTCTAAGCACTTTACATATATTGCCTCAATTAATTTTCACACTAATCTCTGAGGTCGATTTAAAATCAATCCCCCCGCCATTGATAGAGTCAATGCCGACTCATACGTAGTGACCCTATAGGGCAGGGCAGAACTGCCCCTGTGGGCAGCCCGGCTTTTCTCCTGCTGCGCAGCTGGTGATTTTGAACTGCTGACCTCGTGGCTAGCGCCGACAGCATAACCACCACACCAGCAGGGCGCTTACGGAGACACAAAGAGGTTCGCCGCCAGTGAGTGGCGGATCCGGGTTTGCCGTGAAGTGGCCGTCTCGGGGTTGACTCGGTGCGTGTCCATTTGCGTGTGTAAGATTTCAAGTACTATGAGGACTCCGCGGACGAATATCGAGACCAGGAGGGAACTCTGCTGCCGCTCTGGAAATTCCAAAACGACAAAGCCAAGCGCCTGGCCGTCACCGCCCTCTGCTGGTGAGTACGGGCACTGCCGCAGACCCCGCGCCCCGCGGCGCACTAGGAGGGCACTGAGCCACCTTGACCTGGCCCATGGCGGACAAGTGAAAGTGGGAAGACACCTGTCGGGGCGGTGGAGGGGTAGGGGGGGGTGGGAAGGACGTGCTCACTCCACAGGCCGATGGGTTGGTTCCGAACTTCTTTTGCAGGAATCCAAAGTACAGTGATCTGTTTGCAGTGGGACACGGCTCCTGTAAGTGACCCCGCTGTTGGTTCACTCGTTTCTCCACCCAACCAGCACACACCAAGGGCCCGGCTCGGCGGCGTGGAGGGCTTGGCCTGGAGGGAGAGACACAAAGATGACAGGGGCTCAGGGTCTGACCGAGAAAACAAAGACAGCCCCACAAGGAGTCCCGGGCAGAGCCTGAAACGCACTGAGCTGAGCCTTGAAGGGGGTACATGATTGAGAAAGAGGAGAATCGAGGAGCCTGCACGTGCCGCAGACCGGCTGTGAGAGAGGGGGCGGCAGTGGAGCTGTGGGGGAGTGGGGGCTGGCTAGCGGTTTGGTAAGCCTTTCCAAAGATACAGGGAAAGCCCCAGGGGAGTCCAAGAAGGGCAGGGACAGACGTGGTCAGGGCAGGGAGGGAGCGCAGGGCCGGAGCCAGAAGGACTGGTGCAGACATCCCCCAGGGGAAGCCAGGATGGAACCGTGGGCAGCAGTGGGGAAGGATGGACAAGTGACTTGCCTGTGGGTCTGAGGGAGTGTGGGTGCCTCTTTCTGCCTTCCCTCCCATCTAGGGCCCTTGGGACAGGCAGGGTGAGGGGAATGCTTGACTTCTCTGTTCTGGGGGGGTCTTTCCTGACCCGAAGGTCCCCGGGCCCTGCAGGCAGAGACCCAAGCAGTTCCCTTGCCTGCCCTGTCCTTCAGCCCGAGGGCAGCGGCTGCCTCAGCTGGCTTGGTTGTTCTCCTGTCCTGACGGGAGAGGGCCCCACACTTCACGGAGCCGCAGCATCCTGACTGGCTCAGCCACTGGGGCTTTGGCTGGGAGGACCTGCTTCTTCCAAGAGAAAACCCCAGGTCCAGTCTCTAAGCTGCTGCTTGGCTGGCAGGCAGACAAGCTCCTGGTCCCTGCCCCCCAGACGCCTGTCCACCCATTCTTTGACCAGGGTGGGGAATGAGGGCGGGGAGGAGGCGGGGGTGGGTGTTTGCTCTACTTCTCAGGGAGGAGGCCTTGGAGCTGCTCCCAGCCCTGTTGTCGGGGTGGCCTCTGGAGGAGTCCCTAAATGCCTGCTTTGTGCCCCCACTCCTGAGTGGGGGCTGCTGCCAAGGGAAAGTGCCCTCCCCCTCTGGCAGGGAGCTAGCACATTCCTCCCCCTTTGCTGCAGCGACTGGGCCTAAACAGGGCCTGGGGGAGGGGAAGGCCCTTGGAGCATTGGCTGTGGACCCCTGTGTGGTCACTCTCTGTCCAGACTTGGCCCAGGGCTGGGGTTGGAGTGAAGTGGAGGGCCGGGGGGGGGGGGGGGGATGGGGGGCGGGGGGAACGGGGGGTGGTGGAGAGGGAGCAGGTGGGAGGGGGGCCTCCTTAGTTCTGGCTCTGTCCTACTAGGCCCAGCACCAGCAATAGGCTTGGTGGGCAGGGCCTTGACCAGGCTGCTTGGCCAGGAGCAGGGACCTGGTGTACCCAGAGGCTTCCTTTGGGCAGGTACTTGCCCAGGGTCTCTTTGTCACACGTTGGCCTTTTTAGCCACATCTACATGCCTAGGTGGTGCCCATGTCTGCAGACCCTCTGGCTGGATGGTCCTGTTCAGTGGTACAGCCTGGGCCCAGAAGCCCCCAAGCCTTGGTATCTGCTTTGGTGACAGGGAGAGGCCAACACCGGCCAAGCTGCCAGGCCGGCACTGTTGTGAGGCCCACTTGATAGAAAGGGGCGATGAGTCCCTAGGAGCTGTCTGAACTGCCCCCTGTAGAGGCCTTCCATAGCTGACTTGCATGGCTAGTTCCCCTGGCTTCCCTGCAGCGTCTCAGGGGCCCAGGCAGAGAAGGGCGAGAGGAGAACCCCTCTACCTCTCCCCCCCACCCCCTCTGTGCTCTCAGAGCTCAGGCTCAAGGGCATGATGGTGTCTGCAGTTGCTGCTATGGAGTTGTAGGCCAGTTCTCAGGCGGGCATCTGTTCTCCAGAGCCTGGAATATCTTGGCACTGCTCTGCCGCAGTGGCCAGGGGGAGCTAGTCCTCAGGAAGAGCCCTACACTGGCTCCTGGGTTGCTTCTGGGCGTTCCATGTGCCTGAGCACCTCAGGGCCTCCAGAGCAGAGAAGAGGCAATGCTGAGGCAAGCTGGGAGCACCCTAGTCCTGCTGGGGTCGTGAGAGCTGCAGAGGGGCTCACCAGCACATGTCATACCAACCACGTCCACCTTCCACAGGCAGGGCAGGCCTCCCAAGGGCAACACAGTTCGGTTTGATTCTGGAGCGTTCAGCCTGGAACAAAATCCAAACTCACTTCCATTGAGTCAGTGATGACTCACAGCGACCCTAGAAGAGGGAGGAGAAATGCCCCTGTGGATTTCTGACCCTGTCACTCTTGATGGGAGTATAATGCCTCATCTTTCTCCCTGGAAACCGCTGACCTTGCAGTTAGCAGGTCACCACTATACCACCAGGGCTCCTGAGCTCAGTACAGACCTAATGAATCTCCTCTTGCCTGGGACGCCTAGATATTTGTGCCATGGCCCAGCCAAGCAAGACCTCCCCAGGAGTAGCATGTCCTCTAGGAGGCCCTAGGGACAATCTCCTCCTTTGGACCCAGGGCAGGATGACTGAGGTCCAGCCAGGAGGCTGGCAGGTGGGGAGCAATGAGCACTGAGGCTGCAGTGCTGACCTGCTCACCCTGCCCCATCTCCAGATGCCAGGGCCCAAGTGGTGGGGCTGCCAGCCTGCTCACTGATACCCCAAGAGCCAGGCTCCCAGCAGAGGAAGGCACTTTGGAGGCCAAGGGTACTAGTCCAGGGCAGAGACTTGGAACTGCTGGGATACAAGGTTGTCAGCCTGCTGTTCCAAAGGGGTCATCCCAGTCCAGAAACCAGTTCATAGCAGGGAAATGAGGGTTCCTCACATCTGCCAACCAGGGAAGGAGGACCAGTCCAGATACTCTGTGTGGCTGTGATTGGTTGACTCCCGCCCCCTTGGGGTTAGGACAGGCAGGTAGGATGCGTGTGCTGCCTCCTAGAAGGACAGGGGGAGCTTGCAGTCCCCAGCCCAGCCTCCCTCTGAGGGCAGCCCCCAGAGTCCCAGCCCTACCCCCTCCCCGGCACCACCCCCTCCTCCGCGCCCTCTCATTCTCCTCTAGGCCAGAAGCCACACTCTCAGGGATTTAAATCTTTCCTGATCATTTATTTGTCAGCTTCACTAATTAAGCAGTGTTAATTTCATTTACCGAAAATGAAAATTCATCCACCTCATTTCTCTCCTTTCATCCTCCACACACAAAATCCATCACTCGTCGGCTGCAGGCTGCGCCAAATTGACAGGACTAATTATGTTGCCGGGTCTCTTTGTAAATACAGCCCATAACGGCCACTGGGCTCGCCGGGTTGTAATGCAAGGGCATTCCCGGTGTTGGCTTAATTACTGGTTAGTTATTTAGGTTCACAAATGTTTGCCTCATTTTCCCTAAATCAAATTAAATGTCCCACTTGACATGTTCTGCCTGCGCGGCCTTGCTCTTCCTCCCCACCCACTTTCCGGGGGCCTAACAGAGCCGCACAGCCCAGCCCAACACCAGGGCCCTGGACCCTGCTGGGGGCTGGGCACCCTCTGGGAATGGATGCCCTCCCTTGGGCCCACCTTGGGCTAGTTTCCTGCCTTTGGGGATGGTTGAAAAATCCTGACACAAGAGGCATTTTTGTCTCTGGATGTCAGGTGGCAGGCCTGAGGTACGTGCAGTGGTTTTGTTATTGCCATTGGAAGAGTAGAGGGCTGTTGACTCTGGTCCCTCGACTTCCAAACCATCCCAGGAAAAATGACCATCAGAGGGGGCCTCTCCCTCTGCTTCCTAAAGGTGAGGCAAGGTCACCTTCCCGGAGTGAGTCCTCGGGGGCTGCCGTCACAGATTACCTTACACAGAGTTGCTGAAAACCTCACAGATATATTATCCTACAGCTCTGGGGAGCAGAAAGCCAGAATGGGTTTCATGGACTGACATCAAGGGGTCGGGTCGGCAGGGTGGCATTGCTCCCGAGGCTCCAGGGGCATCCACATCCTAATCTCTTCCAGCTTCCGCCGGCCACCCGCACCTTATGGCTTGTCACAGCCCTCTGGCCTCTGCTTCCCTGACTCCCCTTCCTCCCTCTTATACGGACCCTGTGGACAGAGTCCACCACCTGCCTCTCAGTGTCTGCGACCATGGTGGCTGCTCTTGGAAGAAGGAAGGCCAGAGTGCGCCTTAGAGACAAGGGTGGCGAGACTTTGTCTTTCATAAGTCGGACGTGTTGTCAGGAGAGACCAGTCTCTGGAGAAGGACATCCCACTTGGGAATGTAGAGGGGCGGCGGCAATGAGGAAGCCCTTAAGGAGATGGACGGGCACAGTGGCTGCTACACTGGGCTCAGGCACGGGAACTGTTGTGAGGGTGGAGCGGGACCGGGCAGTGTTCCCTGCTGCTGCAATTGGGTCACCATGAGTGGGCATAAACTCAATGGGACCAAGCTAAAGATTTAATTTCAGAAGCCTAGGGGCAGTTCTACTCTGTCCGTCTGGGTTGCTATGAGTCAGAATCGACTCCACGGCAGGAGTTTATGGTTGGATTGGGCTCACACAGATCATCTGGGACCTGAAGACTTTTCATGTAATCACATCTGCAGTCTCCTTTGCCTGGCTTTCATCTGATGTCTCCACTCCCCTCTGCCTGCCTTGTTCTCCCGGAAGCTCCAGCAGAAACCCAGGATTCTCTCAATGGCCAGAACTCCCCAAAGTGGCCCTACACAGCCAAAACTGTGACCTGCCAGGCCAGAGGTGCCAATCCTTCCACCTTGTTATGGTTCGAGTGCAGGACGCTGAGGTCTGTCGACAGGGGCATTAAGCCACTCCTTATGCCTGAGACCCCAGTGGCCTGAGAAGTCCTAAGTCAGGGTCTACGCAGGGTTCACTGAAGGAGAGTCAGGAAACGCCTCAGAGAGGACCCTCTGAGCAGGGTTGGCCTGCTGGGCCACACCAGACCATGCCCCCTCCACTCTCTGCTCACAGCCAGTCACCTGGGCTCATGGGAGGTGGCTCTCCACCACCTGGGACAACAGGCACTCACAGGAGAGCGGGTCCTGGTGGCCGGGTGCCCTGGAAGGTCACCTGGAGGAGTGGCCCTCAAAAAGGAGTGACTCCCCCAGACAGAGTGTGGGAGGGGAATCCACTACAGCTTAAGGAAGGAGCCTGGGCACAATCTCAGTGGATGCAGGGAGCTGAGACCAGGCCAGCAGATTGGATTGGGGGTGGGGGTGCAGGGGTGGGTCCCGGTAGTAGCTGAGTGCTTGCCGACTCACCAACCTAGATTATCTCTGAACCCAGCCTTGCCACTTACTCTCTGGAAGAAGGGCAGCCTTAAGACAGAGGGAACAGTTTAGCAAAGGTTGTCAAACAGTTGTGGATGCCCTCAGTCATTTCTACCCACGGACTCTAGGTCCCAGGACTGGCACTTGGCTAGGGGCCCTGGAGCCCGGCCCTGCTGCTGTCAGGGGATAGAGGAAGCAGCTCTGGAGATGGGAGTGTAAGATGGGGAGGGGGTTTGCCTTTGCCAAAAGTCGGCTGCACCACAGGGCCCCAAGATGGGACACTGCTCCGGCACCCTCAATTTCTTCAACTCCAACTCTTCTGACCTTGGGGGAAGGGCTAGGAGGACTGGCTGGCTGGTGGCAAGAGAGGTGAACTTGAGGGCTGGGACTGTGTTCTTCTCAGTGACAGATGGGCACCAAACGTGCAGAGGATGAAAGGGGGGCACTCCCACGACACGGGGCAAAGCAGGGAAGAGGCTCTCTGCCAAGCGGTTCATTGTTGACCCCCGAGCTTGCCAAGAGCTATTGGTCTGGGACTCAGAGCTGGGCTGGACAGAGGAGGACAATGCCCACAAGTGGTTAACTAGGGGCTCAATATGGTCAAGTCCACTGTAGCATCAACTGACCTCTGTCCTGAACAGTGGGGGTTGATTGGGGTGAGAAGGGAGCATACGGGCATCATCTGGACATCAGCACCTGTCACAACCTGCCCGGCTGGTGTCTGATCTCTCCCGGGAGGCTACAACCCCATCCCAGGCCCAACGCACTCACAATTCCATGCTGAGCACCCCTGTGAGCCCAGGTCTGCGTGTCCTGTGCCCCAGGGAGCAGAGAATGACTGCCCACCTCTCAGATAAACCTCTCACCTCTGCTGACTCTTGGATCTAGATAGACCCTGCCTCATGGTTCTGTTCCCCAGGCAGGAAAGCCCAGCTCCCTGACAAGACATGGAGCAGGGCAGGGCGGTGGCCATGTGGGGGTGGGTGGGTGGTGGGGAGTGAGGCAGGGGCGGGGGCTGACTTCCCCCGCAGGGCCGTGGATTCTGCCACCAACCGGGCATCTCCTCCGAGGGCAGATGACTTCATGAAGCAGAGCCGGGGTATGCTGCTGGTTTACAGTCTGAAGAACCCCAGCTTCCCAGAGTACATCTTCAGCAGCGAGAGTGGCATCATGTGTCTTGACATGCATGTGGACCACCCCTACCTGGTGGTGGTGGGCTACTATGACGGCAATGTGGCCATTTACAACCTCAAGAAGCCCCACTCCCAGCCCTCCTTCCGCAGCTCCTCCAAGTCTGGCAAGCACACGGACCCTGTGTGGCAGGTCAGCCTCCAACTGGGATGGGACATGGGGGTGGAGGCCGAGGCGGGGGGTGGGGAGGATCTTTGAGGAGGAGAAGGATCCGGGACTTCCAGGCACCTGCCTTGACTCCCAGGAGCTGGAGTTAGACAGGACAGAGAAAGGCAGAAGGTGAGGGTCAGGAGGGAGCAGGGTCTCTGGTGGGAGCTGGGGGTCTGCTGTCCAGAGCTCCCCAGGGGGCCCCATCTTTCTGCAGAGTCTGCTGCCTATGGGGATGGTGATTCAGGAGCCGTTGTTGGTCATCCCCAGGGCCTGGTGGTCCCCGTGTGTTCTCAGCTCCCCACAGGACTTGGTTGGGCCTTCTGGGAGGCCCAAGCTTGATCTGGGGGAACTCTCAGACAGGAGTGGGTGCTGCTGGTCCTTTTCAGCTGGTCCCAGGCAGGTGGATGTAGTGGCCGGAGCTGGGAGGAGAGCTGAGCAGGTGAATGAGATGGCAGAGACACTGACGTCTAGTTCTTCTTAAAAGAATCATGTCAGAGGTATTGGTGGGAGACCAGAGGCCAGAGGGTCTGCTAGGAGAGACAGATAGGCTCCGCTCTATTAGCAGCAGGGAGCCATGGAAGGTTCTGGAGACAGAAAACTAAGGATGCTGGGCTCCTGTCCCATAGTCCAAGTTACTGCCCTAAGGATTGGATGGTGCCTGGGCAGCCCAGTGTGTCTGAGCCAGGGGGCAGGAGGAAGGGGCTGGGCATGTCCCCTCCAATCAGAGCAGAAAGAGAAGAGCCCAGTTTAACAGGCTCCACCCGCCCTAACCACCTGCTCCCCGGGCAGTAACCTGTTCTCCCCACCCCTCTCACTGTCCTGCTTGCACCTCCCCTCCCAGCTCTGGAGCACGTATCACTGTACACGCACATACTTTGGAATATCTGTGCCATCCCCCAGTGGGTATCAGGCAGTTAAGTGGGGTGTGAAATACAATTTCCATGCAAACAAGCTCCTTAAACACTTCCCTTAGCAGCTCCCGGGTGCCTCTTACAGCCTGGCCTTTGACACTTCATGTCCCCAGAGGTGGCCCTAGGATCCGGAAGGTATGGTGCATGCCATGGGCACCACTTGAGGGGGCACCAATGAGCCGTTTCTGTTCTCCATCACCATCTGCACTGCCAGCTGTGAGAGATCAGACAACAGTTTAAAACGAATTGCCAGGGGCGCGCTTTTCCATGGATTCACCGCTGCCTGTCCATCCCTCCCCCCTTTAAAGGGACCACCTTTACACGGAGTGGGCTGTGGTCTCAGCCTCTGAGCTGGCTGGCGCTGACTTGTGCTAGCCCCCTCCCTCGCCCCCCCCCCATCCAGTGACGGCACAGAGAGCCCATGTCCAGGCAGGCCCCGGCAGGCCTGGCTGCCCTCCTGCAGCTCTGCTCCGCCAGGCCTGGGGGTGGCTGGGGAGGGGCAGCCCCTTCCTCCCTGAGACAGCCATGGTGACAGCTGCGGTTACAGACAGCAGTGCTGGGCTCCTGGCCTCCCTTGCTGGGCCTCTGCTTGTGACAGGGGGAGGGGACAGTGGTCCCAGCCTGGGAGGTCTGGAGGGAGCTGGAGGGACAGAAAGCTCGGGGCACCCAACCCCACCCCCTGCTCTCCAGGGCATGGGCTTGGCCAGGCCTCCACATCTGGCAACAGAAACTTGAGCCTCCAGCGTGTCATCTTCATAAGACAACAGCTCTGTCTCCAAAACACTTTCCCATATGTTCCCTTCCAGCCCTGAGAAGAGGGCGGGCCGGCAGAATTGACTTGGATTTGCAGATGGAGCAGTGCAGTTCAACTCTGGGATTTGGGAGCAAGATCCTGGGGGCTGGAGCCAGTGGCAGAGGGAAAGTGGGACCAGGGGTGGGCAAGCCTGGAAAAGGTGGACAGAAGAGGGATCCTCCCCAACTCCACCACCCACCACACACACACACACACACACACACACACACAACTGGGGAAAGGCCCCTGCGGAAACATAGACTTAGTCCCCCGAATCTTAGGGGAGGGATGCTGATGTGGATGTGAGCAGATAACACGGAGTCAGTCCGGTCACATGGTGACTCCGTGTTTTCAGTGACTTGCCAAGGCTTTGTTCTAAGTTGCCTCTGGATGGCCTCGATCCTCCAACCTTTCAGTTAGCAGCCAAATGCATCAAGCCTTTGCACCACCCTCTTAGAGACCAGTGAGGCTATTGGCTCATGCTTGTTGAACACTCAATCTAGATGCGGTTCCAAACTAAAAGCTTCCCATACCTTCCCATTCAGTCCCCCCACCAGTGAGCCTGTTCTATTAGGATTCCTGTCTTATCAGTGGGGAGACGGGTGAGTGTTCTCTATCCTGTCCAGGTCACGGCTATATAAGGGAATTAGCCATCCTTTTCTCTCTGCAATCACGCTCTTGTAACCCAGCCCGGAAGGAATTGGGCACCTCCCTGCCAAGCCAGGGGATTCTGGAAGAGCTCCCGGTGGGCACTGGTGCCCCAGGCTTGGCTGGGAGAGAGGGGCGAGGGAGACAGAGATGGATGGAAGGAGGGGAGGAGGACCAATCCTGGGATTCTGGGAAGTAGACTCATAGAACTTGCTCTGAGCCTGATATGGGTTCATGGAAGATTCCAGCCCTCCTCACAGACCCCAGCTTACAGCCTGACCTCCACCCTAGCAGGGTTCCACCCAGAGCTCACGGTTTGGGATATTTTAGGTCAGGTGGCAGAAGGATGACATGGACCACAATCTTAACTTCTTCTCTGTGTCATCTGACGGCAGAATTGTGTCTTGGACACTCGTGAAGGTACCTGCTTCCCAGGGAGGTTCATGTCGGGATGGATGGGTGGGTGGGTGCCCAATGGCAGAGGGACGGGTGCCCAATGGCAGAGGGACACCCCACCCCAACCCCACCCAGCCCTCTGACTTCCCCAGCCCACGGGCATCCCCCTGCACCTCGTCCTTCATCCACTGCAGAGCGAGCTGGTCCACACAGACGTCATCAAGCTGAAGGTGGAGGGCAGCACCACGGAGGGTCTGGAGGGCTTCCAGCTGCACACCATAGGTAGGAAGCCCAGCCTGTCCAGAGTACGCCAGGTGCCTGGGAGCCAGTGCTGGGGCCCTCGCCTTCGCGTCAGATTGCCCAATAAGCAAAGTAAACATGTGCTTATTTACGAATCTGTTGGGACTAATTTTACCGTTTTCGCCACAGCAAAGGTTCTGCTTCTTGGTCTGGCCAGCATCTGTCTCTCCGCCAGCCCCACGGCACCTTCCAGAGTCAAAGCCTCTTTTCAAATGCACAACCTCTGACAGGAACAGAATACCCACTAAACCAGGGAGGCACAGGCTTACTTGTGCTTGCTTATGAACCTTGAGGTGGTCACTACAGAGTAGTAGTAAGCACACGTACGCCTGTGCTTCCCTTGTTTACTGGGTAATCGGCCCTGTGCCTCCTGAGCACTCTCCTCCTCAGTCATGCTGCTGCTGGAGCACCACAGAAGGTCAGAGGAACTCTGTGCCTGGCTGTTTGCAGGCCCTCCCGGCTCCATTTAGGCAGCTCGCAGCTTGGAACCCTGGTGGTAGTGGGTGATGATTTTGGCTGCTAACTGAAAAGCCAGCAGTTTGAACCCACCAACTGCCCCACGGGAGTAAGATGAGGCTTTCCGTTCCCATCAAGATTCCCAGTCTCAGAAGCCCACTGGGGCAGCTTGATCCGTCCTGTGGGGTCATGATGAGTCTAAATCAATTCGATGACAGCGCGTTAGGCTGGCGTTTGGGTTTTTCCTTTTGAGCCCTGTGTACAGACCTTCTTCCTGTTTATGCAGATCCAGCCGTTTATGCAGATCAAGCCCTGTTTACCCAGATCCAGCCCCCGTTTACTCAATCCCCACCTTGTTTACGCAGCCCAGATCCTGTTTGCACAGACCCTGACCCTGTTCTAACTCATCCGGGCCTTGTTTATCCACACCCTGGGCCTGTCCTCAGAACCCCAGGCCATTTCCGGAGTCCTGAGTGCCTGGGACCAGCAGCTGGGGGTGGGGGGTTCCCGTTTGTCTGGACTGCTCCCAGCCCTTACCGGGCCTGGCTCAGTCTGACCCAGCTGTCTGCTCCGTGGGCAGGGGTGCTGGGAGCGTCCTCCACCCCCCCCACCCCCCCCACCCCCGGGCCTGGCTAAAGGCCCCTCCCTCTTCCCCCAAGGCTGCGGCACTGCTTTTGACTTCCACAAAGAGATAGACTACCTGTTCCTGGTGGGCACAGAGGAGGGGAAGATCTACAAGGTGAGCATACACCACCCATGCCAGCTCTTTACAGGGCACCTAGGACTGAGCACCTCCCTGCTGTGTGTGCGCGCGTGCACAAGCACACACACACACACACACACACACACACTGCAAGCTAATCATTCTCCACAGACCCCGTTCAGACAGACCTTAGTGCTGATCACTTCTGGAAGGCTCCCTGGGGGAGGAGGACACATTCTTGACCTACTTTTGTGGCAAGAAGGAAGGGAAATGCAGAACAGGAGAATAGCAATCTGGGGTTGTCATTGCCCCGGCGGCATCTTTCCCTTCGGGCCCTCCCTTTCCTCCGAGACCCAGGACCAGGAACAGAAAGCGGAGAGGGAGAGAGTGGAGGCTGGAACATTCTAGGAGGACTTCCTGGAGGAGGTCTCTGAAGGCCACTAACAGGCAGATTTATTTTGGAAAGCCTGCGGCTGGCAGGAAGGACCGAGGTCATGGCTGTCTGTAAGGTCCCAGTGTTAGTAGGTGAGCATCCTCTGAAGCGCCATCTATCCAGAAATAGCTTGGCCACAGCTTTTCTTGGGCCCAGAGACTGGGAACATTAATTACAGGCAGGCTCCCGGGAGCCCCTGAGGCCCAGCCAGCGCTGGTCTGAATGCAAAGGAGGTCCCCCCTCCTTCCCTTCCCCCAGGCAGTCCCTGGGAAGCTGGAGGAAAGAAGGGGGCCTGGCTACTTTGTCTCCTAGAGGCCATACGGGTCCCTGCCAGATCCTGAGTCTTTCACCTGCTCATACCTGGGCACACTGTACTGTTGGGTTCTGTGAGCCTTTCATAGGCCAAGGTTGTCTGTCTGTTCACGGGTCTTGGCCTGGAGAGATGACTAGGTCATGCCTGACCCTGGGTCCCCTGACCTCCTGGGCCCTGGTTCAAGAAGGGGCCTTTTCAGCCTGGCCTGGTATCCTACAGGGTTCAGTCCTCGCCCTCTGCCCATCTGAGGCCCTAGTCCTTTAAGCCCCTCTTTTCTCTCTGGGTGTGTTAGGGGTAGAAATGGCAGCTAGTGGGTGGCCCCAGTTCAGTCAGTAGAAGTGATGTGGTGGGAGGACAGGGGTCTCCCTCCAGTGCTGGTCCTCCAGGACCCTCAGAGAAGTGCTGCAGTTGACTCATCCTATTCCTGACCCCCCACCCCACCCCACCCCCGACTCCAGTGCTCTAAATCCTACTCCAGCCAATTCCTCGACACCTACGATGCTCACAACATGGCGGTGGACACTGTGTCCTGGAACCCGTACCACAGCAAGGTCTTCATGTCCTGCAGCTCCGACTGGACAGTGAAGATCTGGGACCACACCATCAAGTGAGGGCCCTGCCCCTGCTCCCTGCCCGGGCTGGGCCCGTGGGGCTCGCCCCACGTCCCAACTTTCCCATTCCTCCATCCCCACAGGACTCCAATGTTCACCTATGACCTGAACTCAGCCGTGGGCGATGTGGCCTGGGCACCATACTCCTCAACTGTGTTCGCAGCGGTCACCACCGACGGGAAGGTGAGCGCCCCTTCCTGCCCTGTGGAGCCTCCCTCTGGCCCAAGTCAGGGAGAGGAAGGTGGGCCCTCAGGACTCTGTATTCTCAAGGGCCAGGTCATCAAGAAATCATTCATCCCAGGAGGCCTGGAGGAAAGAATGGCAGCTGTTCATCTTAAAGGAGAGACCACTTGGGAGGCACAGTCGGTCACCTCTGAGAGCCCTGGACAGACGGGCGCTATGTAGGAGCCAAACTTCATCAGTGATGGCATTTCTGTCTGCAGAGTAGTGAGGCTCCCGCCCCTGCAAGAAGGCAAGCTGAGTCTGGAAAGGGATTTCAGGGAGGATGAGAGTGAACTGTTCACTAGTGAAACTCGGTGAAAACTCAGAAATCAGCATTTTTTTTGTAGGCACACACCAATGCTTTAATCATTAGGAGTCTGGTCACCTTCCATGCCACAGCACCTCTGGGGCAGCACCCTGGCGTGGAGCGGGGGTCAGAGCTGCAGAGGGCTCCTTCAGGGTCGCTGGGTGAGTGGCTCCTGCAACCAGACGAAGCTGAGCCTCCTCCTGCCCTTCAGAGCAGGGTGACCTTCCTAGGACGGTTGAAGGGCCCACATTGGGCCAGACCTCGGTTTAGAAAGTTCTGGGACAGGTGCTTGGCTCTCTGCTCCAGGAGCCTCCAAGGGGACATGGCTAGAGATCCAGGGGACATTGCTTCAAGTGCCCAGTAGCCAGCAGAGGGCCAGGCAGCACCTGTTACAGGGGCAGTGGGAGGAAGGGAAAAGACAGGTGCTTGGGTCCTTGCCGGGTAAGCGAGCACAGAGGCTACCAGCTACCCAGCCTCAACTCGATGGTCTCTCCATCCCGAGGTGTGTAGTCAGCAATGCCTTGCAGCAGTGGGGTGTCAGGGGCTTGGATGATCTGCCAGGACTCCCGTTCCCCAACCTCTTTGCCCATCACGGAGGTCAGGTAGGGCCTGGACAAGGAGGCTTGTGTATCATATGTGAATCCTCCTAGCTCCTGGGCCTTATTCAGGACGTCTCCCAAGGAGGAGCCAGCAGGGACAGAGACGGAGTGTTGATATGGTGGCAGGAGGCTGGGGACCTGCAGCGTGACCCTGATGGCCTCTGGAACTTGGATCTCGGAAGGGGTTTCCATGGCTGGTTCCAACAGGGCTCTTAGTGCCAGGCAGTCTGGGGAGAGGAGATCCACGTAGCTCTTGTGGTTCAACGCGGGCAGTAGTTGGGAGAGCACCATTGTGTTTGAGAAGGCTCCATCCAGTAGGCTGGCCAGCAGGGCAGCCTTCGCCTTGTGGCACACTGCGCCGAGCCTCACCCCAGGTACGGAGGATGTCATCAGGAACTGCAGTGCCAACAGGGTGCTGTAGATACTTCCAAAGTGGCCTTCAGGCATCTGGGCCTGCAGGATTCTCTCACGCACCATCCCGATGGCCAGGACGATCCTTTCTCTCTGCTTGGGGTTCAGGTGGGAGCATTTCAGGCAGGTGAAAGCAAGCCTGCCATGGCTGCCGTGTCCACAGAGAGGTGGCCCTGCTGCAGGGGCGAGTCTTGCTCCACAGCGTGCAGGAGCTGGCCCACCACGCTGTCGTGAAGCCGCTTCTGGTGGACACACAGGGCCAGCATGGCCAGGCCGTACTGGTAGTAGGTGGTGTGAGGGTATCCCTTGTGATTGTGCCCTATGGCCCGCTTCTCATCCTCTAGGAATCTCTTGAGCTGTGAGACCAGCCTGTCCCCCTTGCGGCCCCCGACAGTCTCGCAGTTGGCTCTGAGGGCCAGCAGGTAGAAGGCCAGCTGGCCCATGGAAGGTTGAACCTGGAAGCCACTGTCTTCATCCCCATTACTGGAGCCAGTCTCCAGGAGGCTCTGCTGGTAGTAGAGCTTGAGGTTGTGCAGGTAGAGGGCCTCTTTGGTCTCAGCCTGCACGCTGGAGAGGCGTAGGCCCACGTAGATGCTGGGGTTCAGCTCCTCCGGGGAGAGCCGGTCCATCCAGGGCAAGAGGTCCTGGCCCAGCATTTCTACCAGCTTGCTGTCCACCGCTGGCAATTCACAGCGCTCAGCAAGAGCTCCCAAGCCGCCCAGCAGGAAAAGGAGAGCCCCCAGGGACCCCATGGCAGGAGCAGGGGACCGGCTCTGCAGACCACAGCGGGCCCCTCTTCCGAAAAAGAGGTAGCTTCCTGCAATGGAGTAATCTTCCCCGCCGGGCAGCGTTGCTGCTAAGTCCCAGAAATCAGCATTTTGTGAGCAAACGCATAGATGTAAAGTCCCTTTCTCTGGAGTGCGATAGCAACCGAGTGGTCCCTGCTGCCCAAGGAGAGAAGACCGGGATTACGGCGTCACTCGAAAGCTAGTCACAGGTCTACCGCGTGTCAACAGTGGTGCTCAGCTTCAGGCTGGACCCTGAGCCTGGAAAAGACAGAAAGCAACCACAATAACCAAACCCCTCGAGTGCTGAGTGCTGGCCAGAGAAGGTCACAGCAGCATGGCCCATAAGAGCCGAAAAATGGAAGCACCCCAATACCCACCAATGGACAAATGGCTACATAGGACATGGCACTCCCATACCATGAGATGGGTGACCAGTGTGACAGATGGCTACCACGACATGGATGGACCTTGAAAAACCATCATGCTGCGTGAAAGAAGCCGGACACGGGGATGCTATATTGTGTAACTCCATTTCGAATACGCAATGCTCAGAATAGGCCGGTCCCTAAAGACAGAGGTCGATGGATCGTGGGGCAAGGGGGGAGTGACTGCGAATAGGCGCGGGGCTGCTTTCCGAGGTGACCAGAGTGCTCTCGATGTGGCCGTGCAACTCTGGGACTAACTGGAAACAGCTGACTTGTTGACTTGCCCCCTGTAAGTGGGAGAAATGTAACTCAATAAAGCTGTGTCATCGTAATCAAAGACCGTGATGTGAAAGAGCGCAGGTGGGTCCATGGTGAGAGTAGTCGAGGAGGGCTACTTTGAGGAGCTGACACCCCACTGCGCACTGAACTGAAAAGGAGCTGGCTGTGTGCGTCGGGGCAGGGTGGCAGGGTGACCTGGCAGAGGGACAGTCGGGGCAAATGTCTGAGTGAGGAGAGCTTGGCGTGAATGCATTTCTAGAACAGGAAAGCAAGTATGTCGGGGTTGTAGTGAGCATGAAGGACAGAGGAGGTGGGCCAGGGTAAGGAACCTCAATTTTACTGTATGCCCAAGAGAGACTATCAGGATTTACAGAGTTTAAAGGCAGGTCTGGCCACTGAGTGGAGAGTGGATTGCAGGAGGTCAGACAGAAGCCAAGAGACCAGTTAGCAGGCTGCCACGGTTGTTTGTGCAAGAGCCAGTCGTGGTTTGGACTAAGATCACACCTTTACTGGGCACTTATGTGTCAAGTACTGCCTACACTCTGTGTATTGGCTGCTGCTGTGGATCCTACCTCTGCCATTGGCTCACAAAGTGGTCTGTGACTTGGTAGATGATACAACCGTGTCCCGTGCTTGCCCAGGGTACATACTCCAAAGTCACTGTCATCAGGTCAGCTCTGATGTGTTAGGACCCCACAGAACACAGTAAAATTGCCCCTGTGGGTTTCCAAACTGCAACCCTTTCACTGAGTCTGGGAGAGACCTGCGTCTTTTTCCCACAGTGCTGACCTTGTGGTCAGTAGACTAGTGTGCAGCCACTAGCCCATCAGGGTTCCACAGGGTGCGTAGTAAGTGTTCAATAAACGGTAGCGATGGTTTTGTAAGGCAACGATGCTTGGGAAAGTGGGGGTACAGCAAAGAGGACGGACCTCCACAAAACGGACTGAAGCAGTCACGGCAACAGCAGGCTGAAGCACAGGAACAATTGTGAGGATGGTGCAAGACCGGACAGTATCTTGTTCTGTTGTGCATCGGGTAGTTATGGGTCAGAACCAACTCAGTGGTACCTGACAGATAGATAACAGCAAGCCTTGCTTGCCAAAAGTGAGAAAGACATGAAGCACTTGCTGTGGTAGCCCCAGGGGTGCAGCCTTCAGTGTGGATTACAACGCGGCGTAAAGAAGACCAAAACTCTCACAACTGGACCAGTAGGTGACATAATAAATGGAGAAAGGGCAAAGCTACTGAGGATATTGCCTTGCTCAGATCCACAATCAATGCTCAAGGACACAGCAGTCAAGAGATCAAGTGACAACACTGCATTAGATAAATCTGCTGCACAGGACCTCTTGACAAAGGGTTGAAAATAAATAAGTATATAAAGTGTTGAAAAGCAAGGATGTTACTTTGAGGACGGAGGTGCGCCTGAGCCAAGCCATGGTGTTTTCAATGGCCTCCTATGCGTGTGAGAGTTGGACACTGCGTGAGACGGGCCAAGGAAGAATCAGTGCATTTGAATGAAGGTGCTGGTGCAAAGACTACTGAAAGCACCGTGGACGGCCAGAGAACCCACAGATCTGTCTTAGAAGAAGCACCGCCGGACTGCTCCTTAAAGGCAAGGAGTTACAAGACTTTGTCTCACGTACTTTGGACACGTCAGGGAGAGGCCGGTCGCAGGGGAAGGACATCGTGCTTGGTAAAGTAGAAGGGCAGAATAAAGAGGTAGCCCCTCAGTGAGATGGATCGGGGGCCACGCGGGGCTCATACTGAAGAACAATCGGGAGGTCGGTGCAGTTCCATGCAGTGTTGCGGTCTGTCACACAGAGGGTCGCTATGAGTAGAAACCAACTCGAGGGCAGCTAAGACCATCGGGACGGTTAATTCTGCCTAGAATGTCCCTTAAGGGCTCTTTATTTCCCACGCCTAACCACACAGGAAACATCAGTAGAGTCGCAAGTCTCTCCTAGTGCCCCTTAAGTCCAGTGTGCTACCCATTTTAGCCTTCTGCACGGTTTCCCCAGAAAGCCCCTGCGCATGCTGGCATTGACCTCTCCACAGGCCCATGTGTTCGACTTGGTCATCAACAAGTACGAGGCCATCTGCAACCAGCCTGTGGTGGCCAAAAAGAAGAACAAGATCACCCACGTGCAGTTCAATCCCATCTACCCCATCATCATTGTGGGCGATGACCGGGGACACATCACCTGCCTCAAGCTCTCACCCAACTTGCGCAAGATGCCCAAGGTACAGGGGGTGGGGCGGTAGGGGGCGAGAGGGAGGGATGGAGGGAGGTACGGCCCCTGGGTTCTGGCTTGGGAGATGCCGATGGTGTCATCGCCCAAGTGTGGAGCAAGGAGAAGCCAGCTTGTGGGGAGACAATGAGACCAGGTTAGACACGGAGTCTGAGTTTCCGGGGCCTGGGGGTGCAGGTGGGGGTGCACGATGCCATCCCATAAGCAGGAGATGCTCCAGCTCCGCAGCTTTGGTACGCTGCACAGGCATTGTGGGCTGTGGACGACACCAGGGGCTCCAGCCTGGTACTGCTTCACTGGCAGGGCTCACAGAGGCCACAGCTCCTGTGGTCCCCGAGTGAGCCATAAGAAGGCTAACGAGGTCAGCAGCCCTCCTTCTCGGCTCTGATTCCTGGGTCTTGGGTTAGTGATGCTTCAGCCACCCTGGCCGGAACCCAAGGACCTCAAATCCAGGCCACAGAGCCCAGAGCTCCGAGTCTAGAACTCAAGAGTCCAGATTAGAACCCAGAGCTCAAGAACCCAAGTTGCAAAGGGAGAACCCGGGAACCCAGAGGCTGGCCCCGCCCGTTTGGGTGGGAGCTAAGAGAAGACGTGAGATTCACTTATTGCCAGGTTCTGGGTCAGGATCAGACTGGACCAGGGCTAGGCCCTGTTGCCAGTGGAGCCATCCCCTGCAGTTGGAGCCTAGGACAGAGGCTTGTCTCTTTTCAGAACTGACACCCCACCCCATCCCCCCCAATGTCCCTCTACGGAGGCAGGGCACTGCCCCTCTGCTGCCTGGCTGCTTCCTTCCCCACCTTGGCCTGGGAGGCCAGGGTTGGGCGTTTGGCCGGGCCTGTAATTGTAGCCAGCTGGGGGAGGGGTGGACTTGGCTATAAATACTCAGAAGGCTGCTAAGCGCCAGCAGCTGTGGCCCAGAGGCTGTGGTGGGCTCAGGGGGAGGGGGCCGGGCGTGGTCTGAAGCTGCTGAGCCCAGCTAGTTGGCCCCAAGGAGGGGGAGGGAGGCAGCAGGATTTGCGAACAGATAAAATCTGTTCTTAATTTAACTGAGAAGAGACCCAGGTTTGAGCTGGCAAAGCTGGCCTGTCTTCAGAGAGGGATGCTGGTCACCCCTTGGGACAGAGGGTATAGCCCTGGCACCCCAAGGCAGGTGGCCTGCCCCTTGATCCCAAGTCTTCTCACAGCAAAGTCAGTCCTGACTGCAAGCTAGCTCATCTGAGAGCCTAGGGTTCTGAGGCCCTGAGCAGGTCACTTGGGATTGAAAGAAACCCAAGCCATTGAGTCTTTCTCGGCCCACAGTGATCCTCTAGGACAGAGTAGAACTGCCCACTTGGGTCTCCAAAACTGTCACGATTTACTGGAGTAGAGGGCCTTGTCACCCACAGAGTACCTGGTGGCTTTGAACAGCTGACCGTACAGGTAGCACCTGCTCCATGCATAACTCACTATGGCCACCAGGGCGAAAGGAAGTCCTGCAGGCACCCCTGTGGTCCCTTCCTGGGGGCTGCAGCTCCCATGCCCTCACCAGCTGGACAGCCAGGCCCACGGAACTTCCACGATGGGGGTCACAGTCCCGGCCTGTCAAAGGTCAAGGACTAACTTCCCTAATGCTCAAAGTTAATGACAGCTAGGTCATCTAACTCTCCGGGCAAAGGGTGAGGCCCGGCAGGGAACACAGCCTCATTCAGGAGAGGGAGGGACGTGGATAAGGCCGGGGATGGGGAGAGCTTTGATGGCAGGTGCAGGGGCCACGCAGGAGGAAACCTGAGCCCCATAATGTGTCAGCCGCCAGGGTACAGGGCCAAGAGGGGGCCTGCTGGCCCTGCACTCTCCCCCTACCTCACAGCACAGACAGCTCCAGGCCGGGCCCTCAGCAGGCATGGCTGGGGCAGGTGCCAGTGAGCAGTGGGCACAGGTGGCTGAGAGGAAGGGGGCCGGGAGCCGAGGGAAGGCAGGAAATGGCAGCTGCCCAGCCTGTCCCAGCACAGCCCACACTCCACTGCCCAGGCTGGTGCTGGGCTGCTGGAGACTCTGAGAAGCGTGAACAACACACACCCAGCGCCCCAGCAGAGGCGGTGGCGCTCCAGGGACTGGGGGCTGGTCATTGCCATCGAGTTGACTCTTGCACACACGAGGTGGTCTCGTGTGCAGAACAGAACTGCTCCGTAGGGTTCTCGGGGCCGCAGCCTTTTGAAAGCAGATCACCAGGCCTGACTTCTCAGGTACCTCTGGAAGGAAGGGTTTGAGCTGTCAACTTCAGGGCTAAGGGTCGAGCTCTTAACCAATCCCACCTAGGACTCCCCTAGGTTGAGGTGAGGTCATAAAGTTGGGCTCTGCCCTTGAGGGACAGCTCCAGCCACAGACCCGTGGGGTCACACAGACTTATCCCATCTGCCCTCATGGGTCTCCTAACACTCTGTGACCCTGGGTTTGCCAGACTAAGCAGGCCTGGGTCCAAATGGCACCTGCCCACCCACCCCCTGCCTGACTTGAGGGCACCAGGGAAAAGCTACAGAGACTCCCGTACCTGCCACCCTTCTCTCTCCCTAAGCAAGCACCTCTCAGCTCCGTGCTGGGCCTCAGCCAGTGACTTTCCAGCAAGAGACCTGGCCCCTCCCCGGGGCCTTTGAGGGTCAGAAGGCAAATAAATGCCTTTCCCCCTGGTTCCCAGCACAGAGACGCGGTGTCTGTGTGAGGTTCCAAGCTGGAGTGAGTCAGATGCCTCTACAGGCCCTGGGTCACTTCACTAGCCTGAGACCCAGGCAGGGGAAGTGGGCAGATGAAGTAGTGCAGAACCTGGAGAGAAGAGGCCGTCTCTCACCGTTTCTCCTCTCCACTGGCAGGAAAAGAAGGGGCAGGAAGTGCAGAAGGGTCCCGCCGTGGAGATCGCAAAACTAGACAAACTGCTGAACCTGGTGAGGGAAGTGAAAACCAAGACCTGAGGGCTGGCTTCAGAGCCTGGCCCATGTCCTAAGCCCATTGCTTATAGCCCCTGACCCCGGGGCTCAGCCAAGCCTCGGCATTCAGCTTGTGACCCCAGCACCTTACCCCTGAACCCCTTGGCCCTCAACCACAACGATTCCTTTCTACTTGGCACAAATAAACCTATGTCTGGAAGTGCACCCGCTCCCTGCCATCTCCCGGCTGTGGGGCCCTCAGGAAAAGGAGAACATCGCAGGGTGGAGCCACTTCATTCCGTTTATTAGCCAGCAAACAGCAGGACCAAGGGAGAGGCCCCGGCAGGACACCCTCCCATTATTGCTTCCCCAACGAACGGGCCTGGAGGCGCTCAGCCAGGGACCCAGCCCCTGGTCCCTGGGCTGGCGCAGCATCCATCACTGGCCCTAGCACCAACTCATGAACCCTCACCCAGGCCCATCTCCCGAAGGCCACTGAGCTCCTGGCCAAGCCAGGCTGGCCAGCCTCCGGGCTGCCAAGGCCAGTTCCAGGCAGGCTGGATGGGGAGTCCGGGACCGTAGAGGGGACTTAGGTCCCAGGATCTAAACTAGGCCAGGGCTCTTCAGGGCTGCAGCAGGTAGCTGCCTTCATGGCTGGGCTTCTGGGGAGGGGGCGCCTTCTCAGGACAGGGGCCGGGGCTGGAGTTGGGACTGGATTCGGAGAGGGAGTCAATGTCAGTGGATCGGGAATGGCAGGCCCAGCAGAGGATGACCCAGAGCAGCAGCAGCAAGAGGCCTACAAGGCCATTGCAGACGATGGCGATGAGGGCCCCCTGGGAGATGGCTGCCCCCATGACGGGCAGCACCCTCAGGCCAACACAGACAGTGGGGCCGCCTTGATAGCAAGGCCCATGCCGAGGTGGGACTCAGGGATGGCTGCAGTCCTGATGGTTTCCGGCCACTGGAGAGGTCCGCCTGCAGTCCTGGGCCTGTGCTGGGTACACAGCAAAGGAGAGGGTGGTGAGGAAAGAGGGGTTGGCTAAAGCCTAGGAGCATAGAGAGAGAGCCCAGAGTCCCCCTCCCACCCTCCTGGCCTCCCTGGCAGAGGGCCTGGGGCCCCAGCAGGCCCATCCTCAGGTCTGGCTCCAAGCACCTAGGTGTAGTAGCTAAGTGCAGTCAGGGTGGTGGAACAGGCTGCCAGTATCTGATTCTCCTTGCAACCTGTGGGCATGGCTTGGCCCTGGAGGAACACTGTGGGGGTGGCACTGAGGTATCCTCCGTGGACGTGGACGGAGACTGTGGGCGGCTTTGGTGTGGCCTGTGTGCCTCCCATCTCAGGACTCCGGCGCCAGCTCGCACAGAGGGAACTTTGTGGAGGCCCTGGCAGGCGTGTGTGGGCTCTGTGTGCTGAGCTGGCCAGTGGGGTGTGCCTCCCCGGGGGTGGGGTGCTTGTTCCAACTCAGGTGCATGTGTGCGTGCCTCTCTGTCCCCTAGCCCGGATGTGAGCCTCTGACTCTGTTTCCCCATCGCCCCTGTCGTTGTGTGACTGTCCTCTGGATAGCTGCTGCGGCTGTCTGAGTATACCTCCTCCCCTCCAGGTCGGGCTGTAAGCACCCTTGGGTCCCTTTCTCCAGTCTCTGTGGCTGGCGCCTCCTTGGGGGCTCTTCTCCTGCCCTCGCGGGGGTCCTGGGTCTCTCTCCCCGTGGGGGTTCTGTGTCTCCGTGGCTCTCTGAGTCTCGCGTGTGTGTCTTTGTGTCTTTCTCCGGGATCGAGAAGTGTCTCTGTCTCCGGGGGGACGGGACGGGGTGGTGGGGGTGGGGGTCTTCGTCCCTGGGGCTCGGCCCCATGCCCGTGCCCATGGGGGGACGGCGCCCCTTACCTGAGTTGAGCCCCGAGCGCGCCCGCGGGAGGGTCCCGGGCAGCAGGATGCTGTACGCCGACGGAGGCTCCAGGGCGAGCTGGCGGGCGGGGGGCGGCGGGCGGGCAGCAGGGGCGACGTGCCCTCCCCCGGCCCTCCCCCTGACCGCGCAGCCTCCGCCCGCCGCTCCCGCCGCGGCGCGACCGGCGGGGGGCGGGGGGCGGCCTCTGCCGCGGGCGGTCTGCGGCGAGCCGGCACCTCCTCCCCCTGGGGCGGTGCCTCCTCCGCGGTGCGGCCGCTCGCTCGCTCACTCGCTCGCTCGTGCGCTCGGCCGGCGGTGGCGCGGAGCTCGGCGGCGCTCGGCTCAGTTCGGCTGGGCTCGGCTGCGCTCGGCTGGGCTCGGCCGAGCTCGGCTGTAGGCGAAAACAGCTGAGACTCCCGCTCCTGGAGAGGCCAGCGGCGGGCGGTCTGTCTGAGGCGGGGCCCGCTCCGCGCCGCTGCCGCCACCCGATTGGCTGCCTGAGAGAAGCCCCTCCACCATTGGTTGTGTACTGGGGCGGGGAACTTGCCTGCCCCTTGGGCAGGCGCGGGCTAGAGGGCTGAAGATGCTCCTGCCACTGGAACCCGTCCAGGGAAGGCGCCCACCTTCGGGATGAGCCCTTAGCCCTTTTGCTGGTGCCTGGAAGAGCGGCACGTCCAACACCTGAGCAAGGCCTCTGCACCCCACATCGGACTCAACCCGAGGTCACCTTCGTCCAGAGGAAAGTCTTGCACCCCCTCCCCGGAAGGAGACTGAGCCTCCCCATCTTGGAAGGCCTCCCACCCCCGCCCTCAGTGGCCTGCTGGTCTCCAATTAAAAGGGTTTGTAGATGGCACCGCATTTCTTGGCCCCAGAGGTGGGAGAACCTTCAGCAACACCAGTTATTTGCCAGCCAGTGTTGGCGGCAGACTTGTGCTTGGCTGTGCTGCTGGGGAGGCCGGGACATAGAGGACTGAGTGGAATAGGGCTGGGCGTGTTGGAGGGCTTGACTCCGTGTTGGCAGCTCCAGGGGGGCGGTGGGTGGGGGCAGCTTGGTCTGCACAGCCAGTGATAAGGACAGGTTCTCCGCCGGCCCTCGTCTCACCCATTCTGTCCATTCGCCATGGCAAAGCAGCTCCGAAGCTCTGGTGAAGACTTCCAGGGTTCCCAGATCCAGCCCTAGCGTCTCCCTGCCATTCTAGACTCCAGTGGCCAAGTGCCACTACTTAGTAGCTTTGTGAGTAGGGTCAAGTTACTTGACCTTTCTTAACCACAGCTTCCCCATCTGGGATACTAGCTAGCCTTCAGGGGTGCTACTCACGAATGCATCAGACCAACCAGACTGACCACATTTTGGTGCCCATCGCAGTGACCTAGCACTACTATAAGGGAAATAAGGACAGTGGGTGGGAAGACTTCAACAAACAGATACTCTTAAGAGACCCACGAGTGACATTATGCCCTTTGTATACCCCCCCAAACAAAACAAAACAAAAACCTCATGTTCTTGAGCCATGCAAAACAGCACCATATCATCCTAAGTGTCGTAAATCAACTCCAAGTTCCATCTGGGCAAAACTGGTGAAGTCCAGAATACAAGTTACCTGCTTCCGGAACACACTGATGACAGAGGCACAAAGCAGACAGACATTTCTTCCCTCATAAATGGATAAGTGGCACTCAGCAAATGAAACCCCAGCAGAACAGTGTGTATTAGCACTTGGGACTTGAAAACCACCCTCACTCCGAGTGGATGATGTCAACAAACATAAACCCGTTCTCCCATAGTCTGGGAAGCTAGAAGGCAGAATCTCGAGTGACAGCCCTGGGGGAACGTCCCCCATCTGTCTCCTTTCAGTATCTGTGGGCCCAGTGTTCCCGGGAGATCTCCAGGTGTCTTAGCAGCAGCTCTTCCCTAGGTATAGGAGGTTCTTGGCACAGGCACCCCAGGCCCAAAGGATGCAGCTCTTCTCCCTTGGCGACACTAAGGTGTCTCTGTCCCTTGTAAGATAAAAGGTGATAGGACACTCCCCAGAGAAACTCCGCTTACATAGGACCATGGCTGTGATCTGAGTAAGGATGTTACAACCCACCCTAATCCTCTTACAACTGATTGGCAGATCACATCAGTTCCTATCATGGGGGATTATTATATTATTACATAACTTCCAAGACACTGAGAATCATGGTCCAGCATCGTTAACAGATATGTGGAGAGATGCAATTCAATCCATGACAGTGCCCTTAGCCACATGGTCCCTGAGTTCTCCATAACTTCTGCCTCAGCCCCCTCCACCTACCCCCCGACCTCACCAAAGTAGGATCACTAGAACTTTATTCAAGAGACCTCTGTGTGGGCTCAGACTTCTAATTTTCAGCCAACCAACCATCAAGTGGATGCCGACTCTGATAGGGCAGGATAGAACTGCCCCCGTGCATTTCCAAGGCTGTTCATGGTTCACAGGAGTAGAAAGCCCCAGGAGCAAGGAGCGGCTGAGGTGGTTCAAAATCAGACTTTGCAGCTCACAGCCCAACTCATACCCTCTGAGCACACCAGGGCTGCTCTCTTCAGCTGGAAGCCAAGCACACGAACCATTTGGCCATCCAGACATTAGATGAATGCTCTGGTCCACTGGGTGGGAGGGAGACTTGAGGGGGGTGAACGTGAAGGCCAAGAGTAATGGAGAGGGATGGGATGATGCAGGGGAGTGGGAGGGGAGATTTGGGGACTACAATGGGTAGTAATTACAACCCTATAGGATACTGAGGGTTGGGTTAGGGAGGGAAATGTCCGAGAGATCTCCTGGTTGGTGCACCAAGAGAAGTGAGTTTCAGGGGGAGATGGGGGATGGTGAGTTCAATTTTGAATCTGCTGAATCTGCGGTACTAACAGGATATCCAAACAGAACTGTTGGCCAGGCAGATGGATAAACAGGTCTGAGGTTCCAGAGAGAGGTCCAGGTTAGCAATTAGCATTTTATGCATTATCAAGAAAGAACTACATGGTCATGAAATCACAAAAGTATGATTTAATATGAGAGCATGTAAGGTAGATTAAGATCAGACACTGAACTCCTAAGGCCAGGGCGCATCAGGAACAACTGGAACTCAGCAACTCCGAGGCCAACAGGACTCCTCTTCGTTGCGCTCCTCATTCATTTCTTCATCTTCATTCACTTCTTCATTCTCGACCTCCTCTGCGGCCCAGCACTTGCCATCCCCTCTCAGACTGCTTTCCACTGTCCTTCTGGTCCACGTGGCGAAGCAGATGGCTTACGCCATTCTACCGCTCACCATCGTATGATCTAGGCATCTGAAGTGAGACCGCTTCTCTTTCCTGGTTGTGGTACTTGGTGGGAACGTGGCTTGAAGTTCCCTGAATGGCTCCACTTAGTGACAGGCTTACTTCTGGGCGAGTCAACTAAGGGATGATTCAAAGGGATGAGGGTGCAACTGATTAACATGGACCACAAGGTAAGCCTTTGGACAGTGTGAGGGCAGGGGGAGTTTCCATGGAGGGACCCTGAATAAGCAAAATGGCACATTGAAGGCATTCGTTGTCTAGCCCCCCCTCTCTCTCACACAGCCCTACCACCCTTCTGCACATGTATAATAAATTCACCTCCTTGCCAACTTTGTTTGGACTGCCTTTTAACTTCTTTGAAACCACTCCCACCCAATTCCCTGGGCCTCTGTGTATTGACTCATTTCTTCGGTTGTGTAGTTCCTTGATTATGCAACTGGGCTGCCCGGGGTCTTGTCCACAGGTTCTGAGAGGGCCAGGGTGGAGGGTTTCTTCATGGGGCACTATTGATTAGCAAGGGCTCCTGTCAGCATCATGGGCTACGAGTTGAACTGGGAACGGCGGGGTCAGTAGTTCAAACCTCAAGTAACTGCAAGGGAGAAAAAGTAAGCTTTTTGCTCCTAAGAGTACAGCCTTGGGGACCCACAGGGTAATTTGCAACCTGTCCCACAGGGAGGCTGATTCCACTTGGTGGCGGTGGGCTTTTCGGTGTGTACTGATTGACACTACACCTTCTGATGGCATCTCAGGCCTCAGCCTAGTTTGTGCAGCCACAGGTCTGCACCGGGGCGGATTACGTGAGAGTGGTTCCCCCACCTCCCCACCCCCAGCTGGTACAAATCTCTTAAAACCATAATCAGCTGCCTGTCAATCTCCTTCAGGGAATTTCATTTGCTAATACCATATTTCATTGATTCTAAGGCACATTGTTCCCCGCCCCACTAATTTAAATAATGCTGAAATCAGAATGTGTCTTTCAGTTAATGGTGTGTGATAATTTCTCAGGAGCCTTCCTTTTCCTTCGTAGTTCATAAAATAACTTGTTTCTTGTACATGTTCAGATCTCACATTTACTAAAGATAGTCATTTTATCAGTCAGGGTTCTCTTCACAAAGTCATGGAATCCATTCTGGACAGCTGAAGCAGGAGAGGGGTTGCTTGTAGCTCAGAATTGTTAAGGCAGGCTGAAGAAATAGACATGAAGCTAAGCTTTTAGAAACAACATCCAGACCAACCATCCAACCCGGCCAGGAAACCACAGCCACTGCCACTTCAAATACTAAGCACAGTGAGCTCAATTTGACTGTCAATTGTTAGACATTATGGTGGCCCTTCTGTGGCAGGAATTAAATATTATAACCACTAAAAAATGCCCCTCTGCCACTAACCCAACTGAAAAACCAAACCCACTGCCGTCAAGTCAATTCTGACTCATAACATCCTATAGGGTTTTCCAAGGCTGTAAATCCCTATGGAAGCAGACAGCCTCATCTTTCTTCCACGGAGTGGCTGGTGGTCTTGAACCTCTGACCTCATGGTTAGCAGCCCAACGCTTACCTGACAGCACCACCACCGCTGCTGACTTACAACAACCCTCTTTACAGGAGTAAAAAAGCCCAGTATTTCTCCCGAGGAGCAGCTAGTGGTACTTGAACCTCAGGCCTAGTGATTAGCAGCCCAGTGCATAATCCCTGTGCCACCAGGGCTGCCACTACCACCTCTAAAAGTGGGATATTTCTATCACTGCCAATCACATCAGAAATTGAAGCCCATGCCCAACCTGCTTCCTTCCTCCCAGTCAGGAGGAGCTAAGTAACACAGACTGTCGAAGAAGACCGCCATCTTCCTGGCTCGTAGAAACAGCGATGGCGGTTCACTCCTGCTGCAGCCTGGCCTGGGCCAGGAGGAGGGTCTTGCGCACCGTAGTCATTCAGGGCTTTTGGAGGTTCTCCCCCTCGCTGATGCCTCCTCCTCGGCAGGAGCCTTCCAGGTTGACTGAGGCAGGAGAAAGGCGCAAGGAGAAACACACACTGGCTGTGGAATGCTTCTGCTCAAACGGCACCGATGAAAGCACTCCCTCGGCCGCATCTGTGTCAAGGGCCAAGGGTAAGGAGGGGCTGGTGCCTGAAGGGAAGGAGAATCTGAACTGCTGTATCGGTAAGCCTTAGTAATGCCTGCCTCTCGCCTGCTGCCCACTTCCACACGGAGGTCTCACCTGGGTGATCTATGCCTATAACCAAGCTGCTTGGGGTGCTGGGAATTTGAGTTCTGACGTTTGTCCTGAGCCAAGCCCATTTTTTAAATGGGCATGCTTTCCTACCAGACAACGATTGAAATAAACGATGGGCACCCAGGAATACCACAGATTTCCACTACGAGACTCAGTAAACAGAATTTTGTAGGATGGTGCTCTTTGACTCTCCAGACTTTTCCAAAAGCTCTCTCGGGTCAGACCAAGCTCTTGGGGTGAGGGCAGTGGGGGCTATTCTCTCGAATCCCTCATGGCTTGATGCCAACCACAGCCTGGGGTGCTAGGGTCGGAGCCTCTCTTCTCCGACCTGGAACGACGCGCTTGCCTCACCCTCCTCCTAGTGGTGTGCTTTACTGTGGGAGGCACCATCCCGTTTGGCAAGGTAGAGAAGGCCTACTCCGTTCCCCTGGATCTTCCAGCAGAGCCCGCCTTGGTTGCTAGGAATCCTATTGCCGTTTCCTTGAGCCGTGCACGGACATTACCAAAACACCGAAGCCCACTGCCACTGAATGGAATGTCATATAATGGGATGTCCTACCCTGTAGGGCAGAGTAGAACTGCTCCTTCGTGTGTCTGAGACAACATCTAGATGGGAGTGGACAGCCTTCTCCTTCTCCCACAGAGAGACTGGGGCTTTTGAACTATCGACCTGTTGGTTAATAGCCCTGCGCTCAACCCGCGATGCCACCAGGACTCTGCATTCTCAGAACCAAACTCACTGTCATGAAGCCATTTCCAACTCATAGTGACCCTGTCGGCCAGAGTAGCGCTGCTCCTGTGGATTTCTAATGTTCATCTCTACAGGAGCAGAACGCTTCATCGTTCCCCTGAGAAGTGTCTGCTGGCTTCCAACTGCTGACTTTGCAATTAGCGGCCCAACCAATTGCCGGCTACGCCACCAGAGCTTGAGTGCAGCAAATAACTCGGCTTTTAGGATTCTGCACGGCTCACAATCACCTGTCTCCCAGGAGCCTGAGCTCCAGACTGTTAATGTCTGTGTCCCTTTGGATTCGCGATGCTGGGTTCCCCGACCTACTTGCAGCCCATCTGTGGCAGGGGTCCTCAAACTACGGCCCGCGGCCCACATGTGGCCCTCCGAGGACATTTATACAGCCCGCCAGGTGTTTTTGCCCCGTTTTGGTTTTTAACTTCAAAATAAGATGTGTGCAGTGTGCACAGGAATTTGTTCATAGTTTTCTTAAAATCTATAGTCTGGCCCTCAAATGGGTCTGATGGACAGTGAACTGGCCCCCTGTTTAAAAAGTCTGAGGACCCCTGATCCATGGTGTTACCTTTTTATCACAGTACATTCAAGTGCTTCAGTTTCAGTGGGTACATGGTGTGAGACACCAGAGACAACGGGGGAATGTACCACGAACTGATTCGCTACCACACAACAAGGGCATCCATGTTTTCCTAGCTAGGCTGGGGCTGGGGGCGCCTGGCTGCCCCTCCACACACCTCCACGCAGCCTCCCTCAGAGCCTGTCATTTGGACTACGTCACTGCTGGCACCCAAGTTCTACATGGTTCCAAGTCAAAGACCTAACTTGAACTGTTTTAGGCAAAAAGGGGATTTATTTTCAGAAAAATGCAGTGTCTCATAGAACAAGAATATGGCAGGAACTCGGGATTTGGATCTGGGAACTTTCACATCCCATGACTTTCCCTCTCCCTGTGTCTACTCCTTTTTGCTCTCCCTCTCTCTGGCTCTGCCTCTCTCTCTGGCTCTGCCTGGTCCCTCTTCCTCCACTCCTCTGTCCTCCCCTTCCTCCTGTTTTTCTTTCTCTGCAGGCAAGCGTCCAGTGCTTCCCAGTCCACTGTCAATAAAACCAGCTCTGACAATTCTCAAAACTTTACAGCTTACAGGCACCCAACAGGAGACTGGCTCATCTTTCGGAGTTTCAGCTCTGACACATCCTCTTCACTTTCAGTTCCAAAATTCCTATGAACTTGACCTCATCAGGCTGGCTTTGGTCAGATGCCAGTCCACGTACCAATGATCCGTGGTCAGAGTGGGTGGGGGAGGGGTGTCGTATGGGACAGATGATGCTGTCCACACAACTGACAGGCAGTTCCGACCAGGAGATGCTGCCATACAGACGAAACTTAAAGAAGGCACGCACACTGTCTTTTTATGAATGTTGGTAGGCGGGGGGGTGGGGCGGGGGGGGGGCAGACACACTACCAAGTAGATAGAGAAGGGGCTGTCAGAGAGAAGGAAGACAAGACGCGGAGGAAGCCGTTTTAGGGAAGCCACGAAAAAGAACGCCAAGAAAACACAGGTTCAAGAAGGAGGGGTCGGCATCCAACGAGTGAGAGAGTGCTGGTCATTTATAGGTAGAAAGGGACCGCTGGACTTTAGAACAAAGGGCTTGTTGGTGATCTCAGCCAGAAGGACGTCCTTCCCGTGGGAATGTGGAGAGAGGGTATGTGGTGAAAGCCAGGTTCCAGGAGGTTCACCAAGGGGTTCGGAATCAATGCAGGAGACGGCTGACAGTAAAAATGGAATCGGAGGAAGGTTTAGTTGCTGTTGTTTTACAATCCTTAAATACTGGTGGGAAGGAATCGGGAGAGAGGATAGAATTGATAGCTGTTTTGATGTTATTATATCCATCTGCCCCTGGCAGCAAGGACAAAGATAAAAGCCAAGGGCCTGGCAGAAGGTATGAACCACTGCAACTTTGCCCAGGCCCCAGGAGAAAGTAGGACAGAGAGGAGGTGCCCGGCCGGAGCGTCTGTGGGGCAGGATTGAGTAGCCCAGGCCAGGTCCCAGGGAGCCCCTAGGGACACAGAGGGGCCTTGTGTAGAGGACAAAGGGTCCTAAGGCCAGAGCCAATCCTTGGTGGGTGGAGACAGGTGACTACGGAGCCAACTGCACTCAGGGACAAACTTGCCATGTGATCAACTTTCCCATTTCTCAAGCATCCCATCGCCGTCTCTACCCACCTCCTGACGCCAAGTCCCTGGCAGGCTGTCACCCTCCCTCTCCTCCACTTGTGCCCCACTCTTCAGCCACTGCCCGCACCTTCTGCCCTCACTACCCCTGAAGCTGGTTCACCAAGGTCACTCTTTGTCCCATCCACCGAGGACATTCTTTGTGAACTTCTTGGCAGCATCAGGACTGCTTAGCCCTTCTGGAAACTCTGTCCTCCTTTGTCTTAAATGAAGCCCCTCCCCTTTGTGCCTCCCCCCCCAAAGAACAGCTAATGTCCATTAAGCACCTAGATGAGGGCTTTACATGACTCAGAGAGAATCCTCTCCTGAATGTGAAACAGGCCAAACGAGGAGACTGAGGGTCGAGGCAGCCAGAGGGCCTTTCTAAGATCCCGTAGCAGTAAATGATACTGCCCAGGTGCGAATCCCGAAATCAATTTGTCCAGGGGCTCAAGGGGAGTCTAGGCTTGTCGGACCCAGAGTCCACGCTCTTTACTGCGAACTAGATGCCCTCCACCAAGACGTCCCACTGCCATGACTCATAGTGACCCAATTGGGCCGAGGAGAACCGCCCCTGTGGTTCTGAGGCGATAAGTGTCCACAGGAGCAGGAAGCCGCCTCTTTCTCCCTCAGAGCAGCTGGTGGGTCCCAAGCCTGGACCCTTTGGTTGGCAGATGGCCCGCTAGTGACTTCAGGTGACATGTCTAACCACTGCTGCCTGACTGCAGGCAAGTGATCGCCTGTGGTCCTCCTGTGCTTACTGCCTCCCGTCATCAGCAGTGTGCACGACTCTGTTTTCTCCCTCCCCTCCCGCCTTCCTCAAGACCTGGTATACTTCCCTGTGCATCGCCACACATCCGCACAGCCCACAAAGCAGGAACACGCATACACACAAGAAAGACACACATACACAGATGCACCGTCTGCCTCACCGAAGCACACACGTGTAATACTACACGTGTCACGTAGCCCCGAACAAACACGGATTTCCCAGGACTCCACCACCTGCATACACACAGGCGAGATAAACCCGCCAGGTTTCTGCAAGTGTTTGGATCAATGACTGAAGAGAGAGACAGGGACAGAGATCCGTTTTCTAGAGGGGAGAAGAGTACACTTATGTGGAAGGACAGGTTGGAAGAGAGAGGCAGGTAGAAGGAGGGGAGGGAGAGGTCGTGGCACCCAGGAAAGAGGGAAATGGTGATCTCCAGGGGCCCACCTGGCCTCTCCAGATTCACTTGTAACCACATCTGTTACAAAGGCATGGCTCCTCTGCCGGCTTCCCCGGAGGTGCTGGTGGAGAGAACTCCATCCATGAACAACTGTAAGAAATGCTGCCCAAGGAACCCACATCCAGCTTCAGGACGGGGTGGAGGTAGGCGTTGGGGCGGCTTGAATCAAATGTGGAACAAGCAGGAGTCGGTGGGAGAATGGGGAGGACACTGGGGCGGAGGGACTACAGCAGCAGTGGGTGCCCAGGGCCGCTGTAACAAAGCACACCAGTGGAGCGGCTTAAAGCAAGCCCGGTTTATGCTCTGACAGTTCTGGAGGTCCGAAGTTTGAAGCCCGTTTGAATGGGCTGTGGTCACGATGTCAGCGTGGGGCTGGCTCCTTCTGGGGGCTTCTCCGGGGAGACCCTCTTGGCTAGCCTTTTTCAGCTTCGAGTGGGCCCCTGTATTCTTGGATGTAGGGACCTTCCCTCCAGCTTCAAAGGGCATCAGGCCAGCGCTGCCTCCTCTGCGCTGCCTCCTCCCGCCCTCTTATAAGAAGCATTGATTACATAAGGCTCACCCAGATAATCCAAATAATCTCCTTATCTCAATATCCTTAATTTAATCACCTCTGTAGAGCCCCCTCTGCTACATAAGGAAGCGCCTTGATTTGTTAGGTGTATTTGGGGAAACCATTGTTGAGTTGAAGGTCCCCCGGGTAGTGCAAGCAATTTGCACTCCGCCACGAACCAGAGGAGGCTTGGTGGGACATTTGATGGGTCAGGTCAGCCGTTCAAACCCAGTGGGGGAAAGATGAAGCTTTCTACTCCTGTAAAGATCTAAAGCCTCCGGAATCCCAAAGGGCAGTTTCTCTCCTGCTCCATAGGGCCACCAGGAGTGGGGGTGGACTCGGTGGCCGCGCATTTTGTTTGTTTGTTTGTTTGTAAACTAACCCGAGAGGAACCCTGGTGGCACTGTCACTTAAGCACTGAGCTACTAACCCCATGATCCGCAGTTCAGACTCACCAGCCACTCCACAGGGTAAAGATGAGGCACTCCGCGTGGAGCACAGCCTGGCCTACCAGGCCGTGAGGATGATGTTCCTGAGTAGAGCAGCCAGTCCACAGAGAGAACAACATGGCTGGCCCCACTATGAGAAATGATGCCCCTCAGTGGCTAAGGGCGATACAGGGGACAGCACCGGAGACACAGTATGGGAATTGCACCTGACCTGATCCCACCACACCGAGGCAAAGCACTGGGGGAGTGCAGCGGAACAGCAAGGGAATGGAGTGGCAAGGTCCCCAGGGAATGCTGAAAGTGGACTTTGGGGCCAGGGCATGGTGCCCCAACAGTCTGGACTGGAAAACGCTCCTAAGGGGCAGCAAACGATCCCTGAACTAACTACAAGCTTTTCTCTTGGGAAGTGCTTTGTTTTGTTGTCAGTGGTTTGTTGTTGTTGTTTTGTTGTCAGGTTGTATACTGTTGCTTTGTTTTCCTCTGTCTTGTTTTCGTGCATGTTAGTGTCTCCACAGGTCTGTCTGAATAGGACAGGCTGGATGAACTATCTGGAGGAAAAACAACGGGGCCGACAGTTCCGGGAGGACTTGGGGTGGGGGGGTAGGGGGGGTAAGGAAGTGGTGTTAACAAACACAAGGACAAGGGAACAACATGGGACCCCAAATGGTAGAGAGGGGGGAGTGGCAGGTCTGGTGGGGAATGATAAAGGGTAAGGTTGCGTAGAGAAGAGGTATAGCTGTAGCCCAGGTGGGGACGGAGCATGGTAGTGGGGCAGAAGGAAAGTCAAGGGAGATGGAGGAAAGAGCTAGGAGTCAAAGGGCATTCATGGAGGTCTAGACAAAGACATGTACATGCAAATATATATAGGAGGATGGGGAAGTAGATCAATGTGTCTATATTTATAGGTTAAGTATTAAGGTGGCAGAAGGACCTTGGGCCTCTACTCAAACACTCCCTCAATGCATGAATACTTTCTTTTATTAAATTGGAACTCTATGATGCTCACTCTCCCGACACAACGGCTGGAGCCAAAGTGGGTGAACAAGTAAATGTGGTGAAGAAAGCTGATGGTGCCCGGCTATCAAAAGAGATAGTGACTGGGGTCTTAAAGGCTTGAAGATAAACAAGCGGCCATCTAGCTCAGGAGCAACAAAGTCCACATGGAAGAACATACCAGCCTGTGTGATCGAGTGGTCCGAAGGGATCAGTTATCAGGCATCAAAGAACAAAAAAATCATATCATTGACTGCACACCTCCATGATAGGATTGCTGAAGACAAATGGGTGCATAAGCAAATGTGGTGAAGAAAACTGATGGAGCCCGGCTATCAAAAGAGATAGTGTCTGGGATCTTAAAGGCTTGAAGGTGAACAAGCGGCCATCTAGCTCAGAAGCAAAAAAGCCCACATGGAAGAAGCACACCGGCCAGTGCGATCACGAGGTGCCAAAGGGACCAGGTATAAAGGCATCATGCAAAAAAAAAAAAAGATGTATGTGTGTATATGTATATATATGGGTGTGTCTATATATACCATATTGAATGAAGGGGGAAGTGCAGAGTGGAGTCCCAAGGCCCAAGTGTCGGCCAATGGAGATCCCCTCACAGAGGGGTTCAGGAGAGGAGATGGGTCAATGAGGGTGCGAGGTAGTACCGATGAAGAACACAGCTTTCCCCCAGATCCTGGATACTTCCTCCCCCCAACTACCATGACCCGAATTCTACCTTGCAGGGCTGGATAGGGAAGAGGTTGTACACTGGTGCATATGGGGGCTGGAGGCACAGGGAATCCAGGGTGGATGATACCTTCAGGACCAGGGGTTAGAGGGGCGATGCTGGAAGAGTGGAGGGCGAGTGGGTTGGAAAGGGGGAACTGATTACAGGGGTCCACGTGTGACCTCCTCACTGGGAGAGGGACGGCAGAGAAGGGGGGGAGGGAGACTCCGGATAGGGCAAGATATGACAAAATAACGATGTATAAATTACCAAGGGCACATTGGGAGGGGGGAGCGGGGAGGGAGGGAAAAAAAAAGAGGACCTGATGCAAAGGGCTTAAGTGGAGAGCGAATGCTTTGAGAATGATTGGGGCGGGGAATGTATGGATGTGCTTTATACAATTGATGTATGTATATGTATGGATTGTGATAAGAGTAGTGTGAGTCCCTAATAAAATGTAAAAAAAAAATGACGAGGGCAACAAATGTATAAGGGTGCTTTGCTCAATTGATGTATGTATGGATTGTGATAAGAGTTGTATGAGCCCCAATAAAAATATTTATTAAAAAAAAAGATGAGGCACTCCACTCCTTTAAAGATGGAGAACCTCAAAAGCCCTCCCCACGTTGGAGTGGACAGTGGGTCGGTGTGTTTGCTTTACGAACAGGAAGGCTGGCAGCTTGGATGCACCCCGGCATCAAGTCCTGGCAACAATTCTTTGCTGGTGTAGTTCTGGGTCCAACTCACCAAGAAGGGGGATAGCCTCCTTACCCTGCAATCCTCAAAACGCTGTCCAGGTTGAATCTTTCTGTTCCCGATGGTAAGGGAGGGAGGAATCAGAGTTTTCATAGAATTTAAATGATTTTCCCACGATAAAAAGGAAAACCTTTTTTTAAAAAGACTCAAAAAGATACATGCTGATGATTTTTAAATCACCTATAAATCAGACAAAAGAAGGCGAAGGAAGATCCACTCCGTGATCAGAATTAGCATTTGCAGAGCGGAGAGGATGCCTGGGAGAGAAGGCTGGGCAGGTGGAAATGAGCAAAGGGCAGGATTGAGCTGGAGAAGCTGGGCTTGGGGGTTTTTCACCTAAAGTAGAACATGTACTTTCACTTGACTTGGATAAAGGGAAGAGAAAACTCAAAGTGAAACATGGAGGAGTGTTGTAACTGCCATTAAATCTTTCTTCACTTTGAAAAACAACTCATTCCTACGAGGCCCCCCTCAAGAAAAGCACTGTTGCCCCAGTGTTGTGGTCGTATTTGCACCACTGTGTCTCAGCTGGCGAGGAATTCGTTGGCTCTGAACTAGGGTGGGGGGGGGATGCAATCAGTCCTTCCACCCTCCTGCCCACCCCTCGGATTTGGTTGCCAAAGTTGTTTGCACGTGGTCAGAATTCCTCATGCTTAGAGTCTCGTTTGCAGTCTGTTGAGCCCTCGTGGCGGGCCTCCCGGTTACCCGTTGGGCTGCTAACCTTAAGATCCGCGGTTCAAAATCACCGCCTGCTCCAAAGGCTTTCAATTCCCAGAGCGCGTTACCATCTCAAACACTCACAGGGGCGGTTCCACCCTGCCCTGCCACCCCCACCCCTCGCAGTTGCATGCCGGCTCGCCAGCAGACCTTTGGTGCACGGCTCTCCCTTCCTGCGCCTCTTGTGGATTCATGTGCTGGAGGAGGAGAGCGGAGTAGAAACCCTCCTCTTTCTCTAGCGAGACAGCTGGGCGTGTCCAGCTGCTGACCCAGCCGTGAGCAGCCCCGCGTGTGACCCGTGCCACCAGGTCTGCTCTTGGCTGGTCGGAGGACTTTGTCACTCAGGTCTTTGCAGACGGTCCCCTCCGCTGTGCATCCCCACGAATCCGAATTGGAGATCAGCCACAGGGCTGCCTGGACCGTCTTTGGAGAGGCACCCTTTTACACCCCCCCACCCCCCAAAACACCCCCCCCCATCAACCCCCGACTCCGCCGGCCTGTGGCTCCTCGCTCTCTCCCTGGGTAATGAGTGCTCAGGAACGACCTCACCTGCCAGGGAGCTGGGCTTTCTGCCCAGGTGCTCAGCGCCCCCTTCGGCAATCCTTAGCACTGAGCAACTAGACCAGTGTGTGTCTTGCTGTCGATTGCCGTCCGTCTGTCTGGTGGAGGTGTCACTTTAAACCTCAGTGTGTCTCACTGCAGGGCCAGCTTGGTGTTGGGGTTTCACACCTTAATATCACTTTCTGTTCCGTTTTCAGAATCATTCCTCCCAGGCTGCCGGTAATGATGCTCTGCCAGCTGGTCTTTGGCCTCCCGGTTTCTCGTCTAATTGCTTTCCTAGCTTTATCTTTTCCCACCACGTCCACTCTCGGAATCACGGTGCTTCCCTACACACCATGGCTGTGGCTTCCCACCGTGGCTCTTCTTCCCTTGGGTGTTTCTGCTCATGCATTACGTCTGTGACAGTCCTGCCATGTGCTTTTTATTTCCCCCGAGCCCCACGTCCTCTCTTCGCGTCTCATTCTGTTGTCTTGTCGCCTCGTTGGCGAGTTCTCGGTGTATTGACTTCACATTCCTATGAAATCCTGGCCAGGGGTCTCCTTGGTGCCTGTCGTGGTGCCCTCCTCTAGACTGGTTTCTTCATGTTTTTTCACACGCGCTTGCTCCTTCCCACGTCCCCTTTCTCCTGTCTGCCTGCCTGCCAAGGCCCCGCAATTCCCTCTCCCCTTGCTCTTCCTCACCACAGCCGGCTCATCCTTCCCAGCCGTCTCCTCTCCTGACTCTGGGGTGTTGGTCTCCCACGAACCCCTTCCCCTGGGTCTGGGCCAGCTCGTGTCCCCTGGGAGCACAGTTTGAAGGCTGGCTGGAGTTTTCAACTCTTCCCATCCTTTCTAGGGCCGCTGGGGCAGTCTTTGGGCCCTGATGGGACCTGAAGGCTGGCTGTCCTGGGATTTTATTTGATGCCTAGCCCCAAGTCAAGGGTCACTCTCAGAGGAGGTGGGGTCCAGGAGACAGGGGACATTGGGTGGGTGTGTCCCTTCCTGCAGGTTTATCGTGCTCAGCACCCAAGGCCGAGTGCCTGGCAGGATGCCAAGCCATGCCAGCGCTCCTTGTCTCGGCTGAGGCCTCCTGGAGAAACCAAGGGGGTTGTACTTATGAGTGTGACCAGACTTGCCCTAAGACTGTCTACTGACCCAATGGCCACTTCCCTGAGTACAGAGGATGAGAATTCGGGGGGGTTGTTTCCTCATCTTTGCTGAACTCTGCTTTGGGGGCTGAGCTTCGGAGGCATAGTGCTCATTCTGGTACGCTCCTGGCCCCACATTTGAAGGTTTATAAAAAGGACTTCTTGGGAAAGCCTTGGTGAGTTTGTCGCTGGGTTTTCAGCCTGCATGTTTTAGTTCGCTGGTTTCCTTGCGGTCAGGGGGAATTCTTCGGTAGCCTCGCTCTGCTGTCCTGATCCAAAGGTCCTGGCGTTGCTTTCCCACGCTTCCCCCTTCACACCCCTCCCCTTGCCAAGGCTCAGGGCTAGGCCTCATGGGGTGACCAGTCCATGGTAGAGTGGTCAGCACTACTCAAAGGCTTCCCAGGCGGCATCCCAGGCAAGGCCACAGAAGGCGCAAAGCACAGGAGCCATGATGGGAACGCGCGGGGAGGAGACCTTGTGGCAGGAGTGTCAGTGGAAGGGTCTGGGAGGAAAGGAAGCAGAGAGGCGGTGGGCCAGGTCTAGGTGTGCAGGCTGGCTGGGCTCCCTTGTACCTGGCTCTTCCACCGGGCAGGGGCAGGTCCAGGTAGGGACCAGCAGACGTCGTCGCCTCTCCTCTCCATCCTTAGTCCTGCCTGGACACTGCTGCTTTTCTCCCACTGCCGCTCTGTCCTGCTGAGCCCCAGAGTCTTGCTGTTCTCCCAGCAGCCCGAGGGAAGGCCTCCGCCCTGGCCACACCAGGCGCTCGCTCCATCACGGGGCCACCCGCACACGCAGACATAACGGGTTGGGGAGGGGATGGGGGGCAGCACACAGTCACACCCAGCGAGCTCCACCTCGACAGCTTCCTTTCTGAGCCCTTTGCCTGCGAATCTCCCGAGAGCCTGCCCTGCCCCCTGGTGGCCACTCCCTAAGCCACTGCCCTTGGCGAAGGACTCTAACCACCCACCCACCCAGCCCACCTGGCCTGGCCCTTGCCCCACTCCCCACCCCACCCCCCCCAGATACTGGCCTAGAAGTCCTTTCCCTGTCAGGTAAGGTTTTACACTCGAGGGTAACTGCTGCCCCGTGCACCTGGGACCCAGGGGTTTCTGACTCTGTGTTAAAGTCTCCATGGAACGTCCCAGGCAAAGCAGGACCAGAGGAGCACCTTACTCCCAGACCCCCAGGCCTTCACACATCTCCCTCTCGCAGGGCTCTGCACGGGACAGGTCCCTCCAGACGCTCTAGATCAGACTGTCACTTCCAAACAAGGCTCCCTTCTGACGAAGAGTTCCATGAGGTGACCATAGATCCACCCACCTTCTGATGGGTCTCCTCCGCCCAAGTGGTCCTCTCAGACAAAATCCCCTTCAGCCTTTCTTCTAGAGCTAGACCGCCAGATCCACTGCCCCTACCCACGTCCTGAGGATGGGGGAGGGAGAAGGATCATAACCTGCCCTGGTTACTTGCTGGGCTGCAAGGTCAGCAGTTCAAACCCACCAGCTGCTCCTCAGGAGAAAGATGAGGCTTTCTACTCCCATAAAGCAGTCTCAGAGCCCGGCAGGGCAGTTCTACCCTATCCTACAGGGTCACTGTGAGTTGGAATCCACTCGATGGCCGGGATCCGGCTTTCTTTTCTTGGTTTGCCTGGCCCCCAGGTATCAGGCCCAGGAGCTCCAGGCTGTGGGTAAAAGGGACACATGGTCTGGAACAAGCATTCCATTCGGTTCTTCCCGGACGGACAAGAATGAACTATCTCAGGGTGCGCTACTAGGGGACTCCTGCCGGACTGGCTGCAGAGAGCACAGACGGGTGGGAGAGGCGGGCCTAGGTGCAGGGATGAAGGGCAGGTGGGTGGCCGAGAGGGGGCAGCAGAAGCCAGGACAGCACCCTGCTCAGGGCGGAGGCCACAGGCCAGGGTCTGGGCCAGGGGAGCAAGAGAGGGAAGAACTGTGAGTTGGGACAGAGAGCTGAAGGCAAGACAGTGACATAGAGATGGGCGTGGAGACATGCAGACAGGGAGGTGGTGGAAGACAAAGTGGGGGGCAGCGACGGAAGACAGGTGATGTAGAGATGGTGGGGTAGGAACACAAAGACAGTGGCCACAGACAGAGTTAGGAATAGAGAAGCAGACAGTCAAAGCCAGGCACAGGGACTGCAAGAGGAGGAGGCTGGGGTGGAGGCATGTCCTATGTGGTGGGAATGAAGCGAGCCACACTGGAAGATCAGGTGGGCAGAGTGGGCAGGCTAGAACGTGTGTGGGGTCCCCCATCTCAGTGTACCTCAGGGGAGCAGAGAGAAGTGGAGGGCAGAAAGTTTGGGCCACTGTATGCCCTGGGCCTTCCCCCAGCCCCCAGCTCCTGAGCAGTGTTTTCATTCTCTGGGTCCTGTCTTAGCTCCAAGAATTGATGTCTGTACTTATCCCTGGCTCCCCAGAACCACCAAGGGAAGTAACAGATGTGGAGGGACAGTACTTGAGGGGGGCAGGGTAGACTGCAGCCAAGACCCTCCAAGGCAAAGTGTCTGCAAGGTCAAGGGGACAGGGCACCCCCAAGGAGGGATGACCATCCTCAGGCCCAGTCCAATTAGAAGCATAATCCCCAGCTCCAGCTAGAGACAGGACTGGGTCTGCTGGTCTCCAGGGGCTGGGGGCAGGGAGATGCCCTAGTCCTCTCCATCGGCCTGGGAGACTCCAGCAGGCCCCCTCCCCTCCTTCTGCCCCCTCCTCCTCCCCAGGCCCCATAATTGCTTTCCCATGCTGCTAATAGAGGCCAGATTGTGGATGCCCACGCCTGGGTGGGCGGTGGGTGGGTCAGGGTTGACCCAGGCTCTCAAGGCAGGAAAGAAGCCCCGGGTGGAGAACTCCGAGCTTCCACTCACCACCCACCAAAGACAAAGAAGTGGGGAGCATACAGTGTGCTTGGCCAAAGAGGTGACAGGTTCAAGCCTGGGCCCTGGCTCCCAGGGATTAGCGGAATGGACTGGAGGTAGATGGAGAAGAAACTCCAGACCACCTCTCAGGACGTGCATCCTGGAAGGACCAGCCCTGCGCTGGATGACAAGGGCTGTTTTGCTTGAGGAGCCGTGGGACCCTCCAGCCTGGTGCCAAGCCTTTGCTCTCCGCTACATGGCTCCCACCTGGCCGGGAGGAAAGCCAGGCTTCCCCTGCAAGCCTCTGTCCCTCCTGCTTCACCCAAGTCTGAACACAGGGTCCTTGCCCCTTCCCCAGGCAGGGAGACTGGGAGGGGCCTCCGTTTTCGGTCAACGGGCTGAGAGGCTGTGCGGGGCATCCAGAGGGCTGTAGGCGTGGTGTATTTCATCCCCACGCCCTGGCCAGAGGTGATACTGGCTTGGCCCAAACCTAGGCATTCCCAGCGAAAGGACCTTCGTGGGCTGGCTACTGGAAGTGCTGGACCTGAGCAGAGGTGGGCAGCCTGAGGGCCCCTTGTGGAGGTGAGCCAAAGGGAACTTGGGCCCCCAGTTTGGAAACAGGGAGGACAGGCAGAGTGTGGAGCCACAGCCCGGCCCCACCTACCTAACAAGAGTCCTAGCTGCCCTCTGGACTTCCTGTCCAGTCAAATGCCCAACCATGCTCCAAGTGGCTTCCCCCTTCAGGTATGCTCCCTCCCTGGCCAGGGTACCATTCTCTGAGCCCTTATGGTCTGACTGAGGACCTCCCCCCACCGCACCTCCCACCTCCCCACACAGATTAGATGAGGCCTGGCCTCCTCACGCTCTTCGTCTTTGCCTGGAGCACTCAGGACTAAGGCAGCTCTGCAGGGCCCGCCCCAGAGACCTCTCCTTCTTCACACTGTCCCTCGGTCACAGCCCTGTGCTCTGGGGTCTCTGTGGCCCTGGTCTATGAGGTAGTGTTGGGCCAAGCTCCAGGGAAGCCCTAGCCCCAGAAGCAGACTCCCCGCTGAGGGCTGCCTCCCCTCCCCCCATTGCTTGCCTCCCTCTGGAAGGAGAGGGGCTCCTGGGGAGAGGCCGACCCTCCCAAAGAGGACCTGATCCAAGGACTCGTGAAATGGTGACCTTTAATGAGAACCCCCCTCCCACCCCTGTATATACACCTATAAAAAATTCAAATACAGCAAGTTACCATTGAGTCAATCGGACTAGAGGGGACTGACAGGGCATTAAATACTGCGGGGTAGGCATAGGGGCTAGGGGAGGGTCGTACAAAACAGGGACCAAGGAGGAGGTGATTGGAAAGTGTGGGCGCTGGGGGGAGGGGCATGGCTGGGTCCCCCAGCGTCAGGAGCTTATAATCTGATGGTGGCAACAGAGACCCTGCGACAGACAGGAGGCTGGGGCGGGGAGAACTGTGGGTGTGAGGGGCTCCCCTCGGGCCTCCCAAGGGCTCTGGGAGTCGCTGGCGTTGGAGGGTCCAGCCCAAGGGGACAGGGTGAGTGTGGGAAGGGGGTCTTTGGTGGGTGGGTTAGCTGCATGGCCCTCCTCCCCCTAAAGGAGAGAAGAGGGCCGGAGTGGTATGGCGGGGCTGGGGACGGCAGGCCCAGGCTGCCGGGGGTGGGGGGGGTCTCTACAAATTGTGTCTGAGGAGAATGCAAAAGGCGCTCCTGCCGTGTGCGAACTAGAAGCCGGCTCTTCTTCGGGCTCGCTCGGCTTCCCCTCCTCTGCGTGGGCTCCGCTCTGTCACTCCACACAGGGGCTGGGCTCTGCGGAGACAGGCCAGGGGTGGTGAGCGATGGGGGTGGGGTGTGTCCCTCCAGCACCCCTCTGCCACAAAGGCTTACCCAACTCACCAGATCAGATTGCTCGCAGCAGCGGCAACGGCAGCCAGGACCAGTGTTACAGGTACACTGACCAAGAGGGGTGCTGAGGGCCCCCCGCCGCTGCCCAGGTCACTGGGGTCACAGATCTTCGTGGTAGGAGGGGGCGCCAGTGAGCTGGTGGTGCTGGTCGTGGTCTCTGGGGAGCAGGGGGGAGACTCAGGGTAGAGCTGGGGCTGGGGTCCTCCCCTCTTGAGGTCCCCAGGCTCTTCCTTCCTGCTCAGCCCAGCCCTGTGCCCGCCCCCGTCACACAGCCCCTGCCTGCCCAGGCTCTCAGAGTGCATGCTACTCCTTGCCAGGACATCCGACAGACAGCAGCAGAAGGGACTGCAGCTGGACAGACAGAGGGATAGGCCAGGCGGGGGTGGGACCAGTGGGTAGCCTGGGGCAGGGGGATGGTGGGCTCACCTGGGGCCTGAGCCTCCGTAGTGAGGTGTCTGGGCTCCTCGGTCCAGGGAGTGGCGTGGGCAGCCACGCTCCAGTCACTCCACGTCCCGATCTCGTTGTCTTTGGCTGCCACCTGGATGATGTACTCCTTTCCAGCGTAGGCATCCGTGATGGTGTGCGTCGTGCCGTCAGACAGCTCCACCTGCAGCCAGGCCCGGGGGCCAAGAGGACAAGGGTGGGGGGGGGGGTTAGGGGAGAGGCTCCTGCTGAGGAGGAAGAGAGTGGAGGCCTTTCCGGGTAGAGGAGGACTTTTCTGGGGGAGGGGATGGTGCGAATATTCCCTACTCCTGGGGGTCGGGGCGGAGTAAAGACACCAATGCTCAGTATCTACGAAAACATGGGGTCCCAGCTCCCCACCAGCCTGACTGCTAGCCTCAGTCCCAGCCTGGGGTGACAGGAGCAGGGTGAGAGGAAAGGGTGTCATGCTGACACCTTGCCCCAACCAAGAAGCAGTTTCGCGAGGAGGGGACAGGGTCGTCTGTCAGTATCAGAGGGGTGACCAGGTTACTCCCAAGTCCTCATCAGGAAATGGTGTTAGAGGCACGATTTCTCTCAGGGGGTTGCAGGGAGCACTACCCTCATGGGAAGCGCCAATCAGGCTTCAGCCCACCCGATGGTTTTCCTGGGGTCCAGCTTCAAGCCAGGGCTCCCGGGTGCTCACAGCACCCACCAGCCTGACCAGAGTGGGCCCACCTTCTCAGGAAGGCCTCAGTGCGCCTGAGGTAGAAATGCGGGTTGGGGGCCAGCAGGACAGCTGCTCCACCTCCCACCCCTCCCACCCTGGCCCACCCGTCCTGTTGGTCTCCCCCCACCCCTCCCCGCCAGCCTGCCTGTCCGGCGCCCCGCCCAGGCCCAGGCTGGGCTCTGGTTCACCTCAGCGGCACCCTCAGCCTCATTAAGCGCCTCGTAAACAGGGGCAGCCAGTGGGGGTGGAGAAGGGGCTGCTCTGGGCCCTGTCTGGCTTTAGGACTTTTTTGGCCCTTGTTCTAATCTCTCCTCCCACCCCCCCACCCCCACCCCCAGAAAAGTGGGGTCTGGGCTACCTGACCATCCGGGCTGGGAGCACACGTGTGCATGCATCTGTGTCTGTGTTCTGAAGGATGCAGTGTGGGCCCAAGCCCTGCCTCTAAAGTCCACTAAGCCTGCCGCCTGGTTTAGTGGAGGAGGCTCCGGTGGAGGTCAGGGTGAGAGGCACGGTCATTGGGGGCCAAGTTCTGGCCTCAGCAAGACCACTTCCAGCCCTGGTGGGCTCCAAAGATCCTTCTCTCCTGGGCCTGGGCCCCCAGCTCCACCTGGGGTCCTGGGAGCCCCAATGTCTCACAAAGACGCTCAAGCATCAGAGGCCCAGCTTCTCCTCTGGCTCCTCTGCCCTCTGGCCAGGACTTGCCGGGCCCCCCAACCCCCCGCCCTGTCCCCAGACCTCCACCATCTGTACCTTCTCCAAGGAGCAAGGCTTGGGGAGCAGATGGACTCGTCACCTCAATAGTGGGTTCTTGGTGGCCCATTCCTCTAGGGACAAGGCTCTCCTGGCAGCCACCTCTAGGCCTGGGCCCTTCTTGCTAGGTTGCCACGAACCCCTTAATGCACAGCCTTACGGGAACGGCCGGCTCCTTCATCGGCAGGGACTCTGCAGACTGCCGTCCACCTCCAGGTCCCCCGCCCTGTCTGCTGCAGCAGGGAACCCATGCCGGGTCCCAGGACACCCTTCTCCCTCATCTGCACCAGACGCCCCAGTGCCTATTCTTGGATGGTTCCTGGCCTGCTCACTGATCTCCTCCAGAAGCCCAAGTGGCGTTTTCTCTGCTCCCCTAGCTGCACCAGCTTCCAACCTCTACACCTGCTTCTCCCTGAGGCCGACAGCAATGGGAGTGGCTTCCCTTCAGAGAACGACTAAAACTCAGAGGACCCACCCACCTTGTCTACCCTCTTGCCCAGGGGACATGGGCAGGGTGGGGTCATGCCAGGGCCGTGCATGCTCTCGACACAGAGCCACACACCCCTCTGACCATGGGTGGGGTCATCTGCCCAAGGTGCTTGGGCCGGCGCACCATCTTGGCACGTTAGTCACACACATGTGTGTGCACGGTCCCTGCTGGGGGCCACGTGTGTGTATGCATGCGTGCGTGTTCCCGTGTGTGCGGTGGGCGGCGTGCCAGGTCCACTGCAAGGCGTGTGCGCCGCGACGCGCGGGGCTGCTGCCTGTAGCTCGTTAGCGGGGGAGGGGGCTTGTGAAACTAGACCCTGGTTATTAGCGATGCATTAGGCGCGGGCAGCTGGCCAGGTGGGCGGGACTCCGGACTCTGTCGGGGAACATGTGAGCGGGTGAGCAGCCTTTGTGGGGGCCAGGCCCAAAACCCCCGGACAGACGTCCAGGAATCGAATTACGGGCTTTAAAGGCCAGATGGGAGAAGGGCATGAGGAGATGGGCTGGAGCCCCGATGGGGGGGGGGGGCATATATGGAGCCTTCTAGGTAGCCCCCTGGAGTATTCCCCCAGTTCCTATCCCGGCCACAGACCCCATGGCCACATGGAGTTCTCGGTGGGAGAGCTCGAGTTAGCCCAAACCCTGTCTGCCAGCCCGCTGGAGCTACCTACCAAGGCTCCATCTGCGCCCCAGATCAGCCCACCCCCTTGCCCGTGGCTTGCTTCTCTGCCTAGGTCACCTCCATCCCTGTTAGCCTAGAGCAGATCCCGAAGCCCGGCCTGACTCTGGAACCCTGATGTTTGCTGGGACCTGATCCACACCGGAGTCCAGGCTTAACCCACTGCCTGCCCCAGCCCCCTTGAGCACAGCTGTCAGTCTTTGGGGACTGGGACTGTCCCACTCTGGGGTCCAGCATAGGCCTGGCATCTAGAAAGTGGGATGGCTGGTCAGGGCCAGCGGGGAGAAGGAAGGAAAGGGTAACAGTGCCCACCCTGCCACCTCTCTGCTGTTTACATAACCCTAGCATGCACGCCCCACACACCTGCTCCCACTGCATGGACAGGGGCCACTGGGGACCCTTAAGGACTCCGAGTCGGGGCATCTCCCTTGTCTCCGTCCATCCACCTCTGGGCTCCCTCCCAGAAAGCCCAACCTCTGCCCCTTGACCCTCAGGCCTACACTGGAGATCTTTACTCAGGAGCTAGACACCCCCAGGCCTCTGGGAGGCTCCGACTCCGGCACCCTGGAGCTGGGCAGGGGGCACTCACATGCTGCCACTGGTCCAGGATGAGGGGTCGGTAGCGCAGAAAGAACTTAAGAGGGAAGGACTCGGGGTTGGGCCAGGTTGAGGGCGTCTGCCACGTCACTTCCAGCCGGCGAGGGTTGCTGGGCACCGGGCGGGCCACCACGTTTTCCGGAGGGTCCGGCTTCACTGTTCAGGAGACACAGCTTCATTACCACGGGTACCTCCTCCATGCACAGCCCTGCCTCATCAACCCCCGCATCAGATCCACCTTCTCAGGTCACCAGTCACTGTCGTCGGCAGGGCCATCCCCTCTTCTCTGCAGTCAGTCCCGGAGGCTGCCACGGAAGCCCATCTCCTTACCCCTGCCTCTGGCTTCCCAGCCACCACCCCTGCTGTCACTGTGGTCGTCCCACCACCCCAGTCTCGTCCTCCTGGTGACTTGCGAGCTTCCCGATAACTAAACTTACAGGACACCTCCATCGTCACCTGGACCGCCCACCCTACTTCATGAGAGGCCGGTTTGTCACCTCAACCTTTTCAGTCCCCAACTGACACCCGCCCCCCACCTCCCCTTGGAAGAGCCTGGGGTTGAGGCTGCTCTTGTGGTCCAAAGCGAAGACATGCCACAGGCACGCAGCTCTGTGCTGGAGGCATGCTGGGGGTCTGATGGCACATCTGAGGATTCCGCTCATGAAGGAGTCTGGCTGGGGGTCCAGCCATGGGCGGGAAGGACAGGGACAAGGCAGGGAGAATACAGTCCGGCGGGGACAGGGACAGGCAGAGGGCCTGGCTGGGATGGGGTGGGGGGAGGGAGGTATCTGTCCCAGTCCTGTCTCCTGTTCCGACACCTCATTCATCACAGGCCGTAAGGAAGCCATTAGTTGGGGGGGGGCGGGGGGAGGGAGGGAGGCTGCAGCTGCACAAGGGCCTGGCCCGCCTGCCCTCCTCCCCCTCTTGCACGTTCGGGGGAGCCAAAGGGGCTGCGGGAAGAGCTATTGGAGATGCCCCCGGGGCCCCCACAGGTAAGGCCGCTCACGCTCGTTCCCAGGGGCACACCCGCCACATGTGCGTGTGCACACACATCGATGCATCCCGGCAGCTCCGTGTGCACACGAGGCATGCGTCCCTGGCACGCTCCCACCCGGGTCTGCCCCATGGGTGCCCACACACCGATGGTGAACTCATCAAAGGTGATGGCGGTGGCATTGTGGCCCAGGGCGTTGCTGACGCTGACGGAGACCTTGTACTTGACGGTGGAGAACAGGTGCATATAGCGGATGTGGCAGCGGTTCTTGACGGCAGCGTCCTTCTCACAGACCATCATTTTGGAGCCGTGCCTGCGGAGAGGCGGGGCCCGGCAGCATAAGCAACAGCAAGGGTCAGGTGGGGCAGAGGTGAGGGGGAGGTCAGGCCATGGCTAGACTGGGCTGAGGGCATGGTGAGGCGGGGGGTGTCAGAGGTCGGGTTGGGAGCGGGTCACAGGTGCAGCTACTCACAGCACGGTGACATTGAAGGTGTTGGGGATGTACGTGGGGGTGGGCAGATGCCAGCTGCAGTAGAAGCCCTTGGGGTAAGTGTTGGAACGGCAGCTGAGCACAGGCTCCCTCGGCGGCACTGGGGGCGAGGATGACAGTCAGGGCACTCCTGGAGCCCCCGTTCCCTGCACTCCTGTGGGGACAGGTGGGCCCCAGAGCCCCAGTTCTCCCCACCCCCTGAGCCCATCGGTGATGCCAGAGGTGTGGGGGGGGGGGTGCGCTGTCAGCGAGGGTCTGAGGCTTCCCAGGCCACAGAGAGCCAGATGTTTAATTAAAGAAAAACAAGGACTGTGCAGAGAGGGAGCCCCCCCTGCCCCCCGCACCTGCTCAGTGGAGGCAGGAACTTGGGGGAGCAGGGGGCTGCGGGCCTCAGCTCATCAATCATAGGGTGGACATGCCGTCTGGAGGGCTCCAGGCCCACAGCTCCGGCCACTCTGTGTCCACAACAGGAATACGGGACGGGGGCCAAGGACCGGCCCTCTGGTGACCGAGATGACCGGGTGCACATCCTGAAGTCTCCCAAGCCTCCCTCGGTGGGGTGGCAGGGCCCCTCATCAGAGGCCAGTGGGCTACGCAGGCACACCAGGGCGTTGTGTGGCCGGGTCCACTTCAGAGAGCAGCTACGGGTGCAGATGCGTGTCTGGGCAGTCCTGGAAAGCCTGACCCCCAGTGACCAGATGTGTGTGGCTACCCGTATAGGAATTGACCCAACGGCAATGCATCCGGGTTCTGGGTTCCACTCGGGCGGGTGTGAATCTGGGCCTGGCTGGACTGTGCGCACACACATGCGCCTGTGGAGAGGATGCTGCTGTCCCTTGGTGTGCCCCAGTCCCAGGCCCAGCTTCTCTTCACAGCTGCCGTGCCTCTGCAATAGGGAGGCCCATCGAGAGGGGGGAACCTGCCTGGGTTCACACAGCAAGCCCGAGCTGGGACTAAACCCCACAGCCCACTTGGGAAGTCCTGCCTGCTGTCCTCCCACACAGATTTTGCTGCCGTGAGCACTTAGCCCAGCTGTCCCATCCTCAGGCACTGGGCAAGGCGTGAGGACAGCCGGCTCAGGTTCCTGGAAGGAGGCAGCGCCTGTGATCTGACCCAGGCAAGGAATGTCCGTCCACGGCTCCAGGGACACTGACCCCTCCCTCCTGGGCCGCCCCACCCCCTGCCTGACAGGTGGACAGGAAATGGGAGGGGGCGGCTCAATAATCCAGCGAGTGAATGTCTATGCTGTGGGGTGGCCATGGCGACGTGGGGGGACCGTGGGCTCCATCCGTTGCCGCCTTTGTGCCTATCCCTGTGACGTGTGTGTGTGTGATGGCGTGTACATACATGGCTGCTGCGTGTGAGGGGTCTGGGGAGGAGCCCCCAGGCTGAGATCTGGCATGGCAGCAGAAGGGAGGAGAGGACAAGTGGGCATCAGGCCAGCGTGGGTGGAGCAGGTAAAATGGGCAATGCGGTGGGCACTGCCCCTGAGGCCTGCAGGGCAGAGCTGGAGCCAGCGGAGCCCAGCAGGCACAACCTGTGCTCTGACCACTGCTGTTTCCCTCTCCTGGGAAGTCCATCTTGTGTGGGTCCCGTGTTCACACGGGGGGGGGGGGGGGGGGCTCGTGTCCCTTCTCTATCTGCACCAGGGTGGCGTGGGGGGCGGCCAAGGACACAGGAAGTACCTTGTGGGGGCCTGTGGGCCAGGCCAGAATTGGCAGCTGCCCCAGGAGGAAAGGACATTCTGAGGTCGAGAAGCCTCTACTCCACCCCCCTTCCCACTACCCCCCCTCAACCCCCAACTTCAAAGGAGAAGGGCCCTGGGGGGCGGGGCCGGCAGGGACTGAAGCCTGCAGAGTCAGCACCCTGCCACCTTGGGCTCTTTGGAGGGCAGAGCGGGCCACAACACTGGGCTCATGGGCTCCCCCCCAGCCCGCCTCCCACTGACCAGCCTCCTCCTCTTCCCTGGGACTGTCCTCCCACCTCAGAGCAACCTCCCCTCAAACCAGTTCTCCTCCGGGACTGGGCAGTGCATGGGGGTCTGGGTGGGCTTTGTCTGTCATCTGGCCACTCCTGCCTGGCCCTGGGCCCTGAACAGCGAAGGGCTTGGGTTTCCTGACAGGGACCAGGTTTCTCAGAGGGGAAAGGAGGATAGAAAAACAAAGACTAGGAAGAAAAGGAGGGACTTGTTGCAGCTGGCGCCCAGCTGAGGGGCCGGGTGGGCGGAGTGGGGGTGCTGTGGGACCCAGCGTGAGGTCGTGGGGCAGGGTGCGAGTGGGAAGCGGTGTAAGGAGGCTCTGCTGTGTGGTGCTCCTCCGAGCGAGGCTGCCTGGGAGCCACTGGACGGCAGCGGCGAGCCCTCACGTGTGGCTCAGACTGGGCAGTCACGTCGCCTGGTGTGAGGCTGTGTGTGACTGCAGGGCTGCTTCCGCCTGTGACTTGGGTGTGGCTGTTTGATTTCGGGCCCGCTGGTGTGTGTGCAGCTGTAAGGCGGGCGAAGTGCTCTGGAAGAGTCCGTGTGACGTTGCGTGTGAGATACGTGACAGCGACGACACACACACGAGATAAGGGTGTGTATAACAAGCGTTCACCTGGGTAGTTTTTGGAGCTTTGGCTGTAGGAAGAGGTCCAGGGATCTATGTGTGCTCACCCATGTGAGCTGAACACCATGCATGCGCATGCTGAGAGGGCGCAAACGCTTGTTTGCACGTACCCACACTTGGGGTGTACAGGGTTGCCCCTGGATTCGGGGCCATCTCAAGCTGCCCCTTGAGGGGGCTCCTGAGATGTCCCAAGGGCCGTGTCAGCCTGGGGCAAGATGCCCCTGGGCCCCATGCAGGGCTCTGCGTGTGTGCGTGTACATGCGTGCGTGGGCCACTACCCCCCCACCCGGGCCCCGGGTTTGTTTGTTTTCCTCCTAATTGGCTTGTTTTTCCATGTCCAGCCCACCAAACCGCATGTTTTTCCTCTCCTCTCGCCAGCCCGCCTGGGCTGGAGCCCCCGGCACGCATGAGGGCTGCCCGCGGGCCCAGAGAGGAGGGGCAGGCTGCCCATAGCCCTGGCCAGCTCTGAGCAGGCCCCGTCCACATCCCTCCTGCCCTGCACTCACGACCCATGGCTGGTCCCAACGTTATCTAATGATATCACTCAAAGCACCCGAACTGCCGAACTCCAAATGCCCCTTTCTTACTTCGTCTCCCCCAGAATCGTGCTCTTCAAACACAGCCCTTCTCGCCACTCTTTCTTTCCCTGGGCTGGGGCGGGGGGTCACCTAGCCCAGGGGTCTGGGGTTTCCCTTCCTGCCCATCAAGCAACCATTACTGAAAGCTGAAAAAGGAACTGCCCACGTGACCTTTGACTCGCTGTCGCTTGACATCAGAATGGCACTGAAGGAGCAGTGTTTCCGGAACCAGAGGCTGCTGCTGCTGCAGTTCAAAGGGACCTTGGAATCCTGTTACCTAACCTGGGCGGGTGGGGGTGGGGCGCTCCTTTCAGAATCCTGGGTAAGCAGCGGGTCCTTGGAGTTTGTGGGCAGGCCAGGGACCAGCCTGGTGAAGGCTTTCAAACAGAATCCCTGTCACTGGTTTCTCTTGGAAATAGAGATGTGGCCGTCGGGTATGTTTAGGATACACATTGCTTTTGTGTGTGTCTGAATGAGCATCGGATGGGAGTAACTCTGTCCTGTTTCTGAGTGCTGGCGAGGAGGACACTTTGATACTGCGTGTGGCCATCCCCAGTCTCTTGTTACTAATGTAAAATGACGAGATGACCATGATTCATATCTCCTCTCCCTCTGCCCGGTCGTTAGAAGGAAACAAGGCCGTGAGAGTTAAGTATCTAATATTGATGCTCCAGCCCATGCTGGCCAGCCCTCCTCTGACAGACGGCCCCCGGGGGAGCAGCGAGCTCCATGTTGGAAAGGTCTGAGCTCTCTCGTCACACAAGGCAACCATGGGCATGTCCCGTGAGTGCGGACGCGCCTCCAAGCCTCACCCCGCTCCTAGTGGCCTTCTAGAGATCAAGTCAATTCATCGAGAACAGGGGCCTGAGGTCACCAAGACCTGCCCATCTGCTTCGAGCCTTGTCCATCCAGATGACGGGAGCCCAAACTCAGAAGGCAAGGCTGTAGGCGATTGGTTCCAAGCTGGCCTCCCCGTTCTGTGTAGGGCTCAAGGCTAAGCCTAGTCTCAAGTTCAGATCGTCAAGAAACAGGCGTCCTCAAACTATGGCCCACAGGCCACATGCGGCCCACTGAGGACATTTATCCGGCCTGCCGGATGTTTTTGCCCCATTTTGTTTTTTACTTCAAAATAAAATATGTGCAGTGTGCATAGGAATTTGTTCAGTTTTTTTTTAAATTTAAAACTATAGTCTGGCCCTCCAATGGGTCTGAGGGACAGTGAACTGGCCCCCTGTTTTAAAAGTTTGGGGATCCCTGGTCAAGAAGGACACCATTGGTCAGCCCCACTATGAGACATGACGCCCCTCACTGACCCAGAGCCCTAAAGGGGACAACACCAGAGACACAGTGTGGGAATTGCACCTGATCTGATCCCGCCTCACCGAGGCAAAACAATAAGGAGGTACAACAGAACAGCAAGGGAATGAAGCTGGCGAGGTCTCCAGTGAATGCTGAAGGCGGACTTTGGGTTCAGGGCGTGGTGCCCCAACAGACTGGACTGGAAAACACTCCTAAAGGCTAACAAACAATCCTTGAACTGACTACAAGCTTTTTTTTCTTGATATGTTTTGTTTTTTTGTCATTGGTTTTTTGTTGTTGTTTTGTTGTATATTGTTGCTTGGTTTTGCTCTGTCTTGTTTTTGTGCATGTTATTATCTCCACAGGTCTATCTAAATAAGATAGGCTGGATGAACAATCTGGAGGAGAAAACAATGGGACCGAGAGTTCCAGGAGGACATGGGAAAGGGAAAGGTGGAGGGAAAGGTAGTGGTGTTAACAAACCCAGGGACAAGGGAACAACAAGTGACCCAAATCGCTGGTGAGGAGGGTGTGGGAGGCCTGGTAAGGCGTGATCAAGGGTAATGTAACCAAGAGGAATTGCTGAAACTCTGGTGGGGACTGAGCATGATAGTGGCACAAGAGGAAAGTCAAAGGAAATAGAGGGGGAGGCAAAGGGCATTTATAGAGGTCTAGATAAAGACATGTATATATGCAAATATATTTATATATGAGTATGGGGAAATAAATCTATGTGCATATATTTATACGTTTAGTATTAAGGTAGCAGAAGAACATTGAGCCTCCACTCAGGTACTCCCTCAATGCAGAATACTTTCTTCTATTAAATTGGCATTTATGATGTTCACCTTCCCGACACAACCGCTAAAGACAAAGCGGGTGAATAAGCAAATGTGGCGAAGAAAGCTGATGGTGCCCGGCTATCAAAAGATATAACGTCTGAGGTCTTACAGGCTTAAAGGTAAACATGCGTCCATCTAGCTCAGAAGCAAAAAAGCCCACGTGGAGGAAGCACACCAGCCTGTGCAATCACGAGTTGCTGAAGGGATCAGTTATCAGGCATCAAAGAACAAAAAAATCTTACCATAGTGAATGAGGAGGGGAGTGCGGAGTGGAGACCCAAAGTCTATTTGTAGGCCACTGGACACCCCCTTATAGAAGGGTCTCAGGGAGGAGATGAGCCAATCAGGGTGCGATATGTAGCAACCATGAAAAATATAACTTTCCTCTAATTCCTAAATGCTTCCACCCTCCCACGCCCCACTATCATGATCCCAATTCTACCTTCCAAATCTGGCTAGACCAGAGGATGTATTCTGGTACAGATAGGAACTGGAAACACAGGGAATCCAGGGCGGATGATCCCTTCAGGACCAGTGGTGTGAGTGGCGATATTGGGAGGGTAGAGGGAGGGTGGGTTGGAAAGGGGAACCGATTACAAGGATCTATATGTGACCTCCTCCCTGGGGGATGGACAACAGAAAAGTGGGTGAAGGGAGACATCAGACAGGGCAAGATATGACAAAATAATAATTTATAAATTATCAAGGGTTCATGAGGGAGCGGGGAGAGGGGAGGGAGGGGAAAAACGGGGACCTGATGCCAGGGGCTTAAAAGGAGAGCAAATGTTTTTAGAACAATGAGGGCAATGAATGTACAAGTGTGCTTTACACAATTGATGTATGGATGGATTGCGATAAGAGTTGTATGAGCCCCTAATAAAACTTTTTTTTTTGAAGGACACCCTTAGGCTGGTGGTGCATTTCTCAAGCTGGCCAACAGGGGTCGTTCCACCCTTGGGCTGAGGGGTTCCATGAAGGATGCCATCTCCAGTTTCCACATGGAGAAGACCAGAAGGTAACTTCACCTCTCCCCACCCCCCACCTCCAGCCCTACGGGGGGGGGGGGGGGGCAACCCAGTGGTTCTGTGATGGGCCCTGAGCAACCACCAGTCTCCATACCAGTCACCAGGAAGGTAAGGGCCTGCACTGAGGCACCCCTGAGTCGCCCAAAGAAACCACCAGGGCAATAGAGTCACTGCCATTCCTTGGTTCACAAGGAAAAGTGGAAGAAGCAGGATGCTGTTTCCAAGGTGTCCACCGGGATGGTGGGGGCCTCTGGCAGAGATCCAGGTGTGTGCCCAGATGCTGGGGTGCACCTCTGCAGGGACTCCTGCACCAGGCCGACTCCTCCAAACCTTCCCAGTCACACCAACCCTATCTTCCCTCAGCTTCTCTGCTTCCCTGCTCTACCTGGCCACCACTGGTGGCTTGTTGCTCGGCACCCACCCCTGCGGTCAGGGTCTGCAGTGCTCAGTTCTAGGATCTCTTCCCTCCCTCCCCCAAAATCTCCCTGTGGGCTGTCTCACCCACTCCCATCACCTGGATGCTGACGACCCCCACATCTCCATAACCAGCACAGCATTCTCTCCCTTGAGCCACAGGTGTGAGATCCACCAACTCCGAGTTGACCCCTAAGGACCCTCACCCAACATATCGTGGCAGGTGTTGGTCATGTGCAGGTGCCTGGCCCCACCACTTTCCAATACCAGCCTCTGCAGTTCTTTACTGAAGGAAGAGCTTTTGTTGGGCACCAATGCCCACTGTACCAGCGGGGCATTGAGCCAAAAGCTGGGGATGTAGAGTACCCCCACTCCCACCCCAGGTGAATCTGCCAGCCAGGACAGGCAGGAGTTAGTGGATCAGCAGCCCACCCCTCACGCCTCAGGTAGGATTACTCAAAGGTGGCTTAAGCTCCTGCCCAGAGGTAAGGGTCCTGATGACTCATTCTTTACTGGCTGTTTTAACCTTCTCCATCTGTATCACTTTTCACTTCCCTTATGATGGTTCCCTCACCTGCCAAATAAACTGTTTGCAGACAGGTCCTCATTTCAGGATCTGCTTCCAGGGAAGCCCACGATGACGCTGCCCAAGCAGAACACACCATCTCCTCCTCCTCATGGACCCTTCTACGTCATTTCTGCCCAAGTGACTGGGACCTACAGCTGTCTTGGCACCTCCCTCTCTGTCCTCCTGACTTCCCACCTCCAATCCATCACCAATCCCTGGAGATACAAGCACCCTCTCTGGATTTCTCTAGCTCTGGGGCCTGACCCCAGATACTCCTGGATCCCTGGATCCCAGAAACAGTCTCCTTCCTGGGCTTCCTGCCCTGGCTTGGTCCCCAGTTGTTACTGCCTCGCTTTACTGCACCAAGAGGAATCCTCTAAGAACACGACCCTGACACTGCCCCCCACCCCCAGCTTCCAGGATCGTGAGTCACCCGTGCCCTCTCCTTGGTCTCCTTCCCCTCATTAGACTGAGGCCTGGTGTTGCCTGCAGCGCCCTGCCAGAAGTGGCCTTTCTAATGCACCTTCTATCCTCCAGGCCTCGGTGTTTTCCTCATTTTAGGGGCCTCCTAGGGCGCTCTTCTCTAGACTAGCAGGGCCCATGGCCCACTTCTTTCCCGAAGGCCATTGTGGCCAAGCCCTTGAAAGCACACTGGGAGGCCCCTCCAGCTCAGAGCTGTGATCCCAAGGTACCCCAGATGGACCCTTCTCTGGCCACCGCGTCACAGGGAGAGGGACCTCAAAGACCTCTGGGATGGGCATGGGCTACGTCTGCAAAATGCTCACAGATCTGGGTTCAGTGGGAAGGATGCGGCCTAGAGGTCAGAATGGCAGGTTAGAACAGGCAAAGAACAGGGCGCTACAGGTACCTACAGGTACCTCCCCATCCTGATTCCTACCTGTGTGAAGAGGTATGGTCTGGGCTGGGACCTGAGCCCCACTAACAACCCCCTTGAGTGAGGCAAGACAGCAGGTAAGAGGTCAAGGGCAACACTCACATCCCACATGCAGCAGGACCTGGTGACGAAGATGCCAGGAGTCGCGGTGGAAGCAGGCGTAGAGGCCGCTGTGGGCCAGTTCCAGGCCGTGGATGGTGAGCTGGGAGCCGTTGAGCAGGTCGGGGGCCAGGTCTGTCCCATTCACCCGCCACGTCACCGCTGCGTCCCAGCTGGCTGTTCCGCATGGCAGCGTCACGTCTGAGCCCAGGCGCTCATACTGCACGTGGGGCACCTCTGTGGAGGGCGGGCAGGGGCATGGGACCCAAGTCACAGACCACAGCACCGCCCAGCTCCTCCAGGGGAGCGTGTGTGCGCCAGGGCGTGCGAACGAGGAGACTCCGCGGAGGGCGCACAGCTGTGACGGTGCAAGGGTGCAGGCACATGGAGGTCCCCAGGTGGGTGTGCGCCTGAGTGCACGTGTCTGCACGCTAGCACGCACGTGCTAATCTTGGCCAATCTTGGTGTGGTTATGCCAAGGCTTGGAAGTGGTCGCTTCTCAGGGAAAACCCTTTCCCCTCCATTCCCTTTGTGCTTTAAACGGTTTTCCTGACCCCATGACCTGAATCTCTGGCCACTGATCTCCACTGTCCAATGAGGCTGGAGCTGAGGGACCCTGCCGCTGGACTCCTGTCTTTGTCCCCTGCCTTCTCGCCCTCATCCTTGCCTCCTCTTGTCCTGTCCCTCCCCACCTCTCTTCCAGCCTTGGGCTCTCGTCTGCTTCAATGCACGCTGGTGAACACACACACACACACACACACACTCCCACCTGTAGCCCCCGAGAGCCCTCTCCCTAAAGACCATCCACAAGGCAAGGAGGAGTGGGCAAAACCCGAGGGAACTCTGGGCAGCTGTCAGCCTTGCGAGGCAGGGACTGCATGGGGCGAGTGGGGGTGCTGGGGCTGAGTGAGCACACCAGCCCTTCCTTTCCAGCCCCATGAGGGGTCTTGTCAGAGCCAAAAGCAGCCCCTAGTCCTGGCCATGGCAACCCAGGCATGATGGACCGGCCCCCCGGGAGACTGGAGATGGAAGAGGGGGATGGGGGAGCACCTGTCAAGAGAGCCAGCACTAGGTGGGGGAGGCAGAGGGACCAGGAAGTCAGAGGGCAGATCCACAGGCAGGGGCCGGGCCCAGAGACAGAATCCTAGGTCCCCACTCCGCCTCCCACTCCCCACATCCTGCTCCCAGAGCTGTGCAAAGGACAGATGCCGCTCCCCTGGTTGTGGCCAGAGGCCAGAGGGAGCTGTAGTGGGAGGAGGAGGGGGAGGGGAGTGATGGGGGGGGGGCGCGGCTGCGGGATCCCTCGTTAACACTCCCTCACATCTCCCTCCAGAGAGCCACCCCGCTGAGGTGGGGGGTTTTCAGAGGCAATTCCTGTTAACGAGCCAATTAAGTTGGGCCAGTGGCCTCTTAATTAGACTTGTTAACACCACCAGGGCGGCAGGGGGTGGGGAATCCCCCCCATCAGGCCAGCTGCCCTCCCCCCCCTCACCACAATCCCCCTCCCCAGTCCTGCTTTGCTGTGTGCTGAACATCTGTCCCAGTTGCTGCCTCTGTCGCCCTCCCTGTGCTAGGCCTCTCTGGGTCTCAGGGTCGCTCTCCAGATTGCCTGTCTCCGTCCGGCCCCTCTCCGAGCCTCTCCGTCCTCTTCCGAGGTGGCCAGGGAAGCAGGAAACCCAGCCAGGCCTGACCATCGTCCATGGGGCCTAGGACCAGCCGAGCTGAGGATGAACAGGGCGGAAGGGCGGTGGCTGGGGACTTTGGAGGCCACAGCTGTGAGCCTGGACCAGGGACTGACCGGGGGCCTCCCTTGACCAAAGTCCCACTGTCCGAGCCTCAGGCCATAGAGCTCCCCCCCCACCCCGCCACCAGCTCCAGCCACTGAGCCCCCCACTCGTCTCTCTTCCAAAAACCTGGAGCTTCCAGGAAGCATGCCAAACCCTCTCCCTGCACGCACCGCCCCCCTCCGCCCCCCACTTTGCATCCAGCTGCCTGAGGAGGAGGCTGAAAACTGACCGTTGGGGAGGGGGAGTGGCCACGAGGATCCCGAGGGCCACACATCAACACTGACCAACAACTCTGAGGGAGCCCTGAGCCAGGATGGGCCCTTTCATGCTGGAGGACAGGCCTGGCCACAGGAGGAGGACACAGTGACCCCACAGCCAGATGCCACCGCTGTGGCTGGTCCTTCCGAGCACACCTGAGCCGCCTCACCGAGCCCTCAGTGGGACAATTTGGGGCAAACACGTGCCAAGGCAGGGCAGGAGACAGCTATGGGGGCCACGCACGCTGTGACCATCACGCCGCTGCAACAACACGACACTGGCAGTCACACACCATGCCAAAGAAAGCAGGGACCGGATCCTTTGTCTCCAGACAGACAGCTCCACTCCAGCCCCATAGGTGCCCCTCCTGATGGGCTGTCCATTTCAGAAATTAAATCAAGCAGCAGGGGGAGTGGGGGGGGCGGGGATGGGGGACGCAGTTCTTGGCCCTGAAGCAGTGACAAATGCTCCCAAGGAGTCAGCTGTGAAAAGGTTGTTAGAAGCCAGGATGAGAGGCAGAGACAGGATGAGGTCATGGACGGGGAGCACACACAGGGACAGGGACGGAGCTGCCGGCTCCCTCACACCTGCGCACACAGGCTCACATGGGGACCACATGCCGGAAACAGTCCCCCCACCCGGGAGGGCGTCCTGAGCAACGCCACACAGCCACACAGGCAGGAAGGTCACCCACCAAGGACGGCCACCCGAAAGGTGACCATCACACAGGGACACTGTCCCGGGATCACAGGCATGCACAAGAGGGGCACTGTCACCTACAGGCCTTGTTCTATGTGGGGACAATTTCACACCCAGAGAGACAGCTGAAGAAGAACGCAAGGGACAGAGACAGAGATGGGATCACGCGTGGGGCGCAGCCTCAGACACACAGACATTTGCCCTACAAAAGCCACACGTGTCATTCATGGAGCCCGGCCCACAAGGACACAACCACATGGTTTCTCACCCACACAAGCACACACAGCCTGGTGCACAAGGGCGGATGTGTCACACGGTCACATGAGGCCCCGCCTCTGCACATGAGCCTTCCCCTCTGCTGAGGGCAGAGGCCAGGCCAATGGCAGGGACCACTGCCAGGTCCTAGGCAGGTGTGGTTAGCAGTTATCACAGGGGCCTAGGACAGGCAGACTGAGGTCAGGGTGGGAGGGGTGGAGGGGGAGGCTGGCCAGTAGTCCCTCAGGGGCAGAGGCCAGCCAGCATATCCTGGGCCCGAGACCTCCTCTGCCTCGTGGTCTGTCATGGTGGGGGGACAGGGGTCAGGGTGTGTACAGGAGGAAGTTCTCCTTGGAACCTTGCTCGAGGAGAATTTCAACCATTTCTCATGGGTCATGGGAAGTCCTGCTTCAAATGCCAGTCGGGTGGAGTGGGGGTCAAGAGGGTGCCTGGGTCCTCTGAGGGGGTGCAGCTCCTTGCCCTGGGGGCTATGGAGAGGACTCAGCCCTCGCTAAACAAATGGGGGTGGGGTGGGGAGGCTGCTGGACGGACAGCCAGCCCTGAGCAACTCCCTGCTCACCACCCCCTCACCTGCCCCGCACTAGCCCATCCCGCCAGCAGCCACCCAGTCTGCTGATTCCTAGCTTGCTCCCAGTCCCCTGCCCTTCCTCTAACATGGAGTTGAGGTCAGAGAGGGGCCAGTGAGAGGGGCCAGTGTCTCATCCACGGTCTCCTCAGCGCCTCTCACTGCACCCCAACAAATGTGCTCCCCAAAGGCACACTGCACATTCGTCCTCCTTTCTGCCTGCAGCCTGTACCCACCCAAGCCAGAGACCCCGTCAGCATGCGGGGTGTGACAGTGGGGGGGACCGTGCTTGTGAGGCACACAGCAGAGGGTCACCCTGCACGGATGCCGGTGGTCATGTGACCCCACGTCCCCCTGGGTGCTCATGTGCGGGCTCACACCCCGGGTGAGGGGGGTCGTCGGGATTCACTCACCCTGTGGACTGTGTCTCTGCGTGTAGACGACTGCAGCTGCAGCAGCGAGCACAGCACAGCAGGCCCACGGGACAGGAGCGGCCATCTGTTGGGAGAAGAGGGCAGGGGAGGAGCAACATCAGTCCTGAAAAGCCCCTACACCCTCCTGGTCTAAGGCAAGCCTGGGAAATCCCAGCCCCAGGGCCAGGGCACCTTGGCCCCCCAACGCCCTTCTTAATGGGGCTCCGGATCCTCTTTCAAGCAATAGAAAGCAACATTGCTGGCATCTGTAGGCCAAGGTTTGCTAAGATGGGAGAAGGGAACCTGCAGTGGTTTGCTGTTCCATCAGGCCGCTGGCTGCAGGATGTAGTCGGCCGCGGATGAGTTACAGAAAAGTGGTAATGCCAGGGCCGTTTTTATAAAACAAACAAGCAAACAAACCCCACAACCTTTCCTGGTGAGGCTGGCTAATTAGCTATAAACATCACACACTGGAAGAGTGTGTCCGAACTGAATTGAAGGACTGCACTTCTCCAAGTTACCTTGAATGGAGAGACCCCTGCCCGGAACCTGGGTGCCAAGAGCCCTTGGCTCTCCTCCCACTCCCTTGCTTCTGGACTCAGGGGAAACTCAAGCAGCACATACCAGGGCAGTGGGGCATGGTGGCCCAGCGCATACATGGCTTGTACTGTACTGTCCACCAACGGTCAAGAGAGGAGAGGCTGTGCACCTATGAGTCATCTCAAGGGACACTAGCGCAACCTTCCCCTTGGCCCCAAGACCAGCCATGGTCACCAGCAGCTCACTGGTTCACAGGGCCCACCCGGCCATGTCCCCAGAAGACCCAGTGGACCTCACTTGTCCTTCCCTGGGTAGGCCCATAAGTCCCCCACACACATGGGCTCATGCCCGAGGGCAGGGCAATAGCTGTTTCCGGCAGAGAAGATCCCAGTTGTGAGCCCCTGCCTCACCCCTGCCCCAGTCGGGAGAGAGAGGAGCTGTCAACCAGAGGGATCAGGCCAGGCACTCTCAGAGACATGGGCACACAGAAGAGACACTGGGAGACACACTCCCCCACACGGCAACATAGAGCCCCAAAGAAACCACCCCACCCCAGCTGGGGCCTGTCACGGAGGCATGGAGAGAGCTGCTGAGAAACAACCCTCCCCACCCCCCCGAGAAACAGGTAGACACAGCCAGGTGCACCGCCACCTCTGGAGAAACAGCTCAAGGACAGCCGCGGGGAAGATCTGCCTGATGCTACCTGCCACACCACCCGAGAAGGCAGGACGCACAGCCGGAGAAACCACCAGTGCCATGGCCAGAGATGCAGGGACCTGGTCGGAAAACACCGCCAGAGAAACTGTCAGACACACAAGCAGAGAAAGACCAGAGGAACCGCTAGACACAAACAGGCATACACCCAGAAAAACAGCTCGAGCACTAGCCAGACACCCAGCCAGATGCTCGGCCGTCAGGAAGGAGCCATCCTGAGAGCGCTGCCAGCCACACCATCAGCCGCACGGCCAGAGAAGCTGTCAGGGACACAGCCAGAGACACTGTCAGAGACACTGCCGGAGAAACTGCCAGACAGGGTGTGAGAAAACAGCCAGAGAAACTGACAGAGACCCGCTGCCAGACACGTCCAGAGACACTGCCAGAAGAACAGCTAGAGACACTGCAGACCTCGCATAGCAGCGGGGAGAGAAATGGGGGTGTCGGGGTAGAGAGCAGGGAGGGTCTGCTGGACCTCGAGGGCTGGGATGGCGGGTAGAGCGAGCTCCTACATGCCCAGGGCCTACACCTGGTGGGTCCCTCCTCTGACTTGAGTTTCCCCCAGGCCCCAGCTGCAGGTGCTCCGGTTTCCCCCTCCTGGCCCTGTTCCTCTCTCAAAGGACCCCTCTGGCCCTGCCTAAGCCCCCTCAGTGGCTCCTGGGACTTAGCCATCCTGTGGTCCGGTTCCTCCCGGCTCCAGCCGCTCGCTCAGGTAAACCAGGCCTTGGGTTTCAGAGGTTATCAGGACTCAGGCCATAGTCACACAGCCAGCAAGCAGGGTGGGGGTGGGGACCCAGGATGGTCAGAATGCAGAGAAGCTGAAGGTCTAGCTCACCCTGAATCTTGACCCCTGCCGGTGGCCCCCCAGCCCTCCCCCACCATCCCTGCCATCTGTCCATCCCGGGCCCACTGCCCATCACATGGGGGCGCAGCCTGGGCCTGCCGAGCAGAGTGGCCAGTGAAGTGGCCTGAGGTTAGGTCATGGGCTGGGAGAAGAGGGAAGCGGGCTCTAGTGCCCTGCTGGTCTTGGACAGGTGGGAGAGGTGAGGGCACAGCCAGGCATGCACGGGGGCACAGGCACTGAGGCACACACAGAGCGCAGCAGGCACATACTCAGGCCCCCGCAGGGGGAGGGGTGGCTTCTTCATCAAAGTCGCCTCCATCAGCCCGATGAGTTACTGTAAGGGCCGGGCCCTGGGCCAACGGGCTGCAGCCTGGGAGACAAGCACTGCTGAGCTCTGCGGAGGGTGGGGGATGGGGTACCACACAGACACTGCAGGGTTGGGGGCGCCCAGTGAAGGGAGAGATCCCCCTGGGCAGAGGGTGCCCGGAGAGCCAGGGGAAGGGGAGAGGGACAAGTGAGGACCTGGAGGAGGGGACACAGATCAGAGATAAGGAGAAGTGGGAAAAGGCGACAAGACAGGCGGAGGGAGACCAGTGAGGCTGGACAACAAGAGACGGCCCAGGAGAATGAGGGAGCCCCTGTGAGGGTCTCTGTGCCCACCCTAGAGCCCACCCAGTTTCTCTGACATGAGGGCAGTGTGCATGCCAGGGCCATCCTGGGGGCATGAGGCTTCTCCCTGGAGATTCAGGAGGCTCAGAGCCCAACGGGCAGGGCTGGACTCAGACCCCATCCCATCCCTTCTCCCGCTGGCAGGTCCCAGAAAGCTTTGGGTCAGTTTCTCTTTCCTTTCTCCTCTAAGTCCCAGCTGATCCCCATTCCCCAGGTGGGGTGACTGAGGCCAGAGGCATCCAGGCCACACCACTGCCCTGCCCTAGCTCACCTCAGGCCACCGATCCCAGGCCAAAAAGCATTCTTCCCCGGAATTTTCCAACTCCACGCCCCTGGTTCTGGAATGCAAACCACTCTTCTCCTGTAGGCATCCAGGGAGCAGGCCAGTCTCTGCCCCCAGCCCAAAATGAAGCCGGATCAGAGGGGACCCCACTAGAAAGAGAGGAGCCCAGTGCCCAGGCATTTTTGACTCGCTTGCCAACACCATACCCTGACACTGAACCCCACAGTGCCACCCGCACTTACGCACACACACACAGAGTGACAAATTAAGAGACCAACCCCGAGGCCTCAACTCACTGCCCTTGTCCCACTGTGACACCAAGATACTATCACACAGTGATAACAGCACCGAGTCAAGATGACACTGCTCCACAGAGACGGTGCACGCGGGGATGCTGATGATCACCAGGGTGACGGATGATGAGGCGGTGAAGGGGAGTCACATAAAGTAACAGCCACAAGCAGGGCACCGACACCTGTAGTACTGGCACCGTCAAACAGTGATGGGCACTTCAGGATTAGAAAAAATAATGCAAGACTGGCAGTCACACAGAATGACATCCACTGTGGCATCAGTACACTGGCACAGGGACACCAGCAGAGTCAGACTCAGTCAGGCCAGTTCACGGTAATACTGACACCAGAGGCTGAGGGTCCCCAGCAGTGATACAGTGACAGGCTGTAGCTGAGAAACCTCAATTACCCACTTGTTGACTCTGGGTTAGAATGTAGGGCCTAACACTCCTCTTTCCAGCCCCATCCCAGCTGAGGTCACCACCTGGGGGAGGAGAGATATTAGCTTTGGGAAACCTCTACTTACCCCCTCACACACAGCTGCCTCCTCCCTGTCCTCCAGAGCCCCTGGCGCAGCGTGAGGGTGCTACAATTGTGTGTGTCGATCTGCAACAGGGTGTCCTGAGTTTGGCTTTAAGGTGCTGGCTGGTCTGGGTATCCTAAAGGTCAGGCAGGCTTAATCTAGCCTGGAAACCCAGTGAGCAGGTAGACCCCAGAGAGTGGCTTCAATGCAAAGTTACTACCACAAAGTTACTACCTTGAAGGTGTCTCCAAGGTGGGCAAACAGAGTTCCAAAGAAGTTCACGGGCCTAGTTGCCCCTGGACTCTGGGTCGGGTCAGGGACATTCCATCTGATGGGAGGGGCAAGATGCCCTCTCTATCTTGCTCCCAGTCCTCCCTTGGCAACCTCAGACCCCGGAATGCCATTGTGAGGGAGAAGGGACCTCTGTCCCAGGCTCTTGTCCCTCTCCCCTTCCCTCTCAGCAGTCCTGGGAACAGGGCAAGGGTGCAGGGCATGTCATAGACTGACGGTCTCATCTCAAAGGCCTGGGGGATGCTGAGGCCTCAGCCCTGCAAAGGATGTAGGTAGGAGTAAGGATGAGACACGGCCATGTGGAGGTGGAGAGAGAAGGACCGAGGGCAGTGCCGAGGACAAGTAGGCAGTGGACCCAGAGGGAGCCTGGGAGAGACCATCAGGGCGGGTAGGAAGCTCCAGGAGGGAAGGAGAGGCGAGGCCTGAGGCCCCAGATCCCACAGGCCTAGGCAGCCTGGACAGCGTGGGCGGTGGGGGCGGGGGCAGAGGCCTGAGCGGTCCAGAGACTGAGGGGGGCAGGCTGAGGAGGGAGGCCTGGACCCTGGCAGCTGGCCCAGCAGGCCCCCCACTGGGGAGGGGGCGGGCCCGGGTCAGGGGCCAGCTGGGCGGCTTGGCCAGCGAGCTCTTGCTCCCTGTGGTGTCTCTCCCTCCAATCTCTCATTGAGTCCCTTGTCTCTGCTCTGTTTCTCTCTGAACCCAGACCTGCCCTTGTCTCCGCTCTCAGTGCTCCAGCCCCACCACCCCAGCACCAAGGACCCAGAAGCCATGTCTGGGTTCAGAGGTCAATTCTCATCTCCTGGGCTACCACATCCCCACTGCACTGGGGCCACCGGAACTGAAAGTCCCTGTGCTCTGAGAGAAGGACCCTCCCCAAGCATAGGCCACTCCCACTCCCCTGGCCCCCCATTTCCCCTTCACAGGGGGCAGGATGAGCTGAGACCAGTGGAGGGAAGCCAGGAGGAAGGCAGGAGCATGGCCCCCAGCTCCAGAGGCTGGCTGAGGTTGTGGAAAAGGAGGTAGCTCCATATGAGTTGGAGGGCGGGGAGGGGCGGGGGTATCCGCACCTGCTGTTGTGACTTCCAAGCCGGAGATGGGGGCCTGGGGGTGTTAAGATTCCAATGGATTTTGGCAGAAGCCTGGACTTGGAGTTCTCAACACTGCCCCTCCTCGTACCTCCCCTCAGCTTCCCCCCATCACAGGGACCCCTGAGATCAGTGTGTGTGTGTGTGTGCCCTAGTACACGTGTAGGGGGGGGCAGTGTTATGGTATAGACCTGGGTCCTTGCATGATATGCCTGGCTGAGTAGATGTCCTGGGGGAAGTGTGGGTCCAATTCCCACGACCATGGGCGCACCTACACAGTCCCATGGGACCTGGCCTGCACTGCCTGTATCTATAAGCAGTCTTTCAAGGGCAGGGGACCTGGCCTCTTCCCCCAAGAGTTTCCTGACCCAGCCTTAACCACTCAAATGGAAGCAGGTAAGTTCATATCCTTGGGCACACAGGTTCAGGACAGCATCAGAGACTCTGAGGCACAAGTGACAAGTCCCTACCCCCACCCCAGAGTCCCTTCTGGCTTCCAAGAGATTTAGGAGGATGCTCCCACCAGAGAAAGGCCCGCCTGGCAGCCAGGTAACTTCAGGGAGGGACGCTGCTCCTCTGGGAGCCAGACTGCTGCAGCAGGTTAGACAGCTGGAAGGACTCCTTGCAAGGCGGAGGACAGACAGGGCGATCGAGTTGATACTTCCCTCAGCCGGGTGTGGGGGTGGAGGGGGGGATCTTGGGACAAAGAGGGGAGAAGAGGGAGTCTGCAGGGCCCTCCCTGGAGATGGAAGGATGGACAGACTGGTTTTCCACACTTTGACGCTGGGACAAAGACCTAGTTGCCTCTGCATCTCCCACTCTGCCTGCATCTGGCCCCTCTGCTGCTAGGGTGGGGGTACATCCTCAAATATATACACAGACACCATATGCATGCAAGTGCTCGCGCTCTCTCTCTCTCTCTTACACACACACACACACACACACACACACACACCAGGAGAGGGATGGTGCACGGAAGTCTTGTTCTCTAACAAAAGTAACTGATGATGTTCTTTCTGACAGCCTGGAGTGGGTGGAGTAAGCAGAAGCAGTTTTGAATCAAGGGCTTGACATGATGGATGTATGGATTGTGATAAGAGCTGTACGAGCCCCCAATAAAATGATATTTTAAAGTAGTTTATTATTATTATTATTGTAGTAAATCATTTTATTGGGGGTTCGCAGAACTCTTATCATAATCCACACATCCATGCATTGTGTCAAGCACATTTGTACATTTGTTGCCATCATCATTCTCAACACATGTTCTTTCTACTTGAGCCCTCAGTTTCAGTTCATTTTTTCCCTTAGTAGTAGTTTTGACTACCTTCGTGGTAGTACCCTGTCCTCCCTGCCTCCTAACACACACACACACACACGCACGCACGCACGCATGCACGCACACACGCACAGTGAACGCTCCTTCTGAGGAACCTTCTGGTTTGCTGGGCAAAAGCAGACCATCCTTCCTACCCCTGTTCACAGAAGGGAAGCAAGAGCAATGTGTTTCTGATGGATAAACCTAGGTGGGAGTACAAACGTGCACATTCACGCTACCAGCCCCCAGCAGTGCAGGGTCCCACAACACCCAGTGCTCACTTCACCCCAGACACAGCACACACACGGGCTCTCACTTAGCAGTGCTCCAGACACACATGGGCAGCCTCACCCTGACACTGGCATCCAGAGTCGACCATCACGGACAGCCACATGTCACAGCTTCCCACACGGGCATGGCTGCCACTGCCTCAAACGCACTGGTGTGCAGGCACACACGCATTACAGCCAGGGTGTCTCTCTCTCTCTCTCTCTCTCTCTCTCTCTCTCTCTCTCTCTCTCTCTCTCTCTCTCTCTCTCACACACACACACACACACACACACACACACACACTCCCTCACACACAAAACAGTCCTGGTCTCACATATGGATATCATCACACGTCCAGAACAGTCGATATTCCACACAAACACCATCATACACCTCCTAGAGAGGCAGTCTCCCCATCACCCTCACACACCCCACACCAGGTGCCCTTGGGGGGAATGGGGGCTAAAGCTCAGGGTGGCTCCAGGCAGGAAGAGAAGAGAAGGGGGAATTTTGCTGCTCCCTAAAAAGTGAGAAAATAGGGACTGGCTCCCTCGAGTCCCATTTTACCCCCTGCTACCACTCTCAAGGGAGTCAGAGAAGGAAGGGAGACCCAGGTCAAGAGGGAGGAGGGGGGGATGCCCTGGTGAGAAAGCTGTGCTAGGAGCATCAGAAGAAACCAGAAGACACCTCCTATACCCAGAAAACCAGCCCACTCCCAAGCTTCTACTCCAGGAGGCGGAGCAGCTGCAGCTCATAGACTAGCGACCTGCTGTGTGACCCCAGGCCTCTTTGAAACCTCTCTGTTCCCACAGCTACCTAAGGGACACTTCTGTGTCAGGTCAAGCTGGAGGAGGGGGTGGGGGGCAGGGGAAGGAAGTCAGGAGGGGAGGAGGCAGGACCTGGGCCTCACCCTGACCTGACCAAGCCCTGTCATCACTTGTCAGGCCCCGAGGGGTGGGTGCTGGCACGCAACAGCAGGCAGGGCTGGCCCGTAGAGATGATGCTCCCCTGACTAGCCACTAAGAACTAGAGCCTTAAAGTGTTCTTGGCCCCTGCAGCCCAGTCCACACCCCCTCAACACCGCCTGCCCGCCCTGCCACCGCTGGGCTCCCTGGAAGCGGTGCCACAGTCCAGGCAGAATGAAATCCAGGTGGGGCTGGCCAGGTCCCAACCAGGGAACAGCTGGCAGGGTTGCTGACATCTTTACCACTTGCCCCTCCACCATACCCTGATCTTACAGGGAGCCTGATAAGGCTGCAGGGAAGGAAGCCAGGCATGCCAGTCCCCTGGTGGCAGGGCACAGGGAAACCAGCAGGGCAGCCCAGAACACCAGGTGATGAGGACTTCTGGAAAAGGGGAAGGGGGGGGGAGAAAGAAAGCAGCAGCAGGGTCTGCAGAAATCAGGTGAGGCGGGTGAGGGGGCAGGAGGATGGCCTACTAATAACGCTCTCCCTGCATCCAAAAGGAGGTATGTCAGAGGGACCCTAGTTGGTCAGAAGGTGAGGACAACTGAAGCAAAGTGGGCAGTGCGCATCACATCAAGTGAAATCAGACAAGAGGCTACCAGAAACCCCCAAACCGGTCGCCCCAACTTTATTCCAGTCTCCCCCACACCCCGCTGTAATCCTAAAGGGAGCAGATTGTCACATCCTCCTGATGTCGCTGGTCACTAGTGAGACCTTTCAGTCCGGACCTGAGCGCTTGACCACGGCGCCACCAGGGCGCCTAAGAGGCCCACTAGATGTAAGAAACGAAAGATATCAGGAGCTCAACCTCCTCCCATCCAGATGTCACCCCCACTTCTTGTGCTTCTCTCCGCAGCCCCCTCCCACCCAGCTGGTGGTCCCCTCCCCCCACGCCGCCGCTGGACACCGCCCGAGCCCCCTCCCCTCCAAGAGGCCTGGTCAGAACGCAGCCAATGGGCCCTGGCCCCATCCTTGGGACCTCAGGAAGTCCCAGTCCCTCCCACCGGCTGCAGAAGCAGGGGGGGGGGCAGACGGTGGGGGGGGGAGAAAGAGAAGAGACAGCTTGGCAGGGGGAGCGCGCCGAGCAGCCGCGGGGGGCGGGGGCCGGGAAAGGAGCGGGAAGCGGCGAGGCGGGCTGGCGGGCGGGCGAGCGCGGGCGGGAGGGCTGGCGGGGGCGTCGCGGCGGCGCACGGGGACTAGGACCCCGACTCTGCGGCCGCGCGGCCACTGACCTGGGTCCCCGCGCAGGCGCCCGTCGGTGCCTCCGGCGCTCGCTCCGTGGGTCCGCCTGGCCACCCGCGGGCATCGGGCCCCCCAGGCTGGAGCGGCCCGGGGCCGGTTAGAAGCAGGCACTCCTAGAGTCTCGGGCAGCGAAGGGCCGGACCCGGCCGGGGAGCCGGGGAGCCGCGGGCCGAGCCGCGAGCGAGGCTGCGAGTGGGCCGGGAGGGGGGAAGGAAGGAGCGCGCCGCGAGCGGAGGGAGCGAGCGAGGGACGGCATGCAGTGAGGTCATCCTTTGAATCTAATTGTCTGAGTCAGGAGGAGATGTGGCACTTGATGTGAGGGGAGGGGGAGGGAAGGGACCCTCTGGGCTCTGGGGCCTGGGCCCCTCCCCACACCCAAGGGCAGTCCCGCCCCTCCCAGCCCGGGCAGTTGAAGTCCGCTGAGGCAGACCCCTGCTGTCTCAGAGATGACCTTTGCTGCCTTGGGGTGTCAGCCCCAGTTCAGGGCCACCTTTCTACTTTGGGGGGTGGGGGCTTGTGGAACCTCCCCGCCCATGCCCAGGCCAGCTTCCTGTGTGTTAAGGTGGGGTAGGGGGAAGGAAGGCTCCTTCCCAGCCTAGGTCCTATACCTATCGCTGCCCTCAGAGGATAAAGGGGGAGTTCAGACAGTCAAATTAACCTTCATACACTTCAGGAGCATGGGGCCCCCTCTATTCCCCAAGTCACTTTGGAAACGGAGAATTTGGGAGGCTCTGGGCCCTGATCCCCAGCCTTACCTTCCCACCCTCTAGGAGTAACACCGCAAGGATACCCGGTCTTGTAATGCTTTTCTGTACTTTGGGGGACACAAAGGTCCCCCAATATCCCTGAGGTCTCCCCATGCTGCATGCTCAATCCTCCCATCAGACCAGACCCCTAGGGTCCCCAGGGGTGGGTGGGTGGGGGCTGTCTGCCAGCACCTGACGCCTGGCCTGGTAGGTGTGCACACCCTTACACACACACATAAGCAACGCACATGTGCACATCACACTGAGGGAGGCCACCACCGGGCAACACACGCTGAGGGCCACACACCCGCCCCTTGCCCCGGTGGGGGAGGGGTGATAAATATTTAAGGGGCTTTTAGCTCTGAAGGGGCTGAAGCTGGGGGAGGGGGGATCCACGCGGCCTGATTAATGGGGTTACGGGCTTGGATCAATCCATCCGCCCGCCGCTCTCTCCTCCCTCCCTCCGCCTAATGCGCTTTATCAGGAGACGCTTTTCTGACTTGGCAGCGTCGGGCGTTTTAAATAGACCCATTTAGAGCAGGGGTGGGGCGGGGGGAGCTGGAGGAGGGAGGGAGGCAGAGATTGAGACAGGCTGGGAGACAGAGACGAATCGCCAGAGAGAGAGACAGGCCCCGGAAGAGAGAGACAAGAAGAGAGGAACGGGCGGGTGCAGAGACCCAGAGATAAGAGACTGAGAGCAAGACTCCCCTGGAGGCTGAGACGGAGAGAGCGCTGGAACAGGCGGCCAGAGGAAAGCTGGGGAGGGCTGAGGACGAGGGAAAAACAAAACACAAACACCCCAGGCCCCAGACCCGAGAGGGGGAAGCAGTCACCCCCCCGCGGAGAGACTAAGAGAGGTTCTCTGCTAGGGCTGAGTGCGAGCCTGGGAGGCAGCAGATCTCTTTTATTTCCAAAAACAGTTTTTCATCCACTTTGTTAAATTAAAAAGCTGTTTTTAAAGTGGTGGTGAAGGTGCTGCAGGGGAGGGTGGACAGCACTGCCAAGTTCTCCTTCTGAGCTGCCTCCTCCTCCTCCTCCTCCTCCTCAGCCCCCACACAAGCTGCCTGGGCCTGAGCCCCCAGCGTTCTACAGCTCCCCTACTCTCTGTGATCCTGAGGGATTCCCTGAGACAGGGTCAGGGCATCTGAGCTACTGTTCGCTGGCAGGAAGTCCTTTCTGCTGTCTGGCTTTAGTCCTTTCTGCTGCAGGGAGCCCATTCTCCTTCTGCCTACTAGCTTGCTAGCCAGCTCCTATCACACCCACCTCCCCCAGGGGTTCCCAGCTTTGGAAGAGGATTAGGGATCAAAAGGTGGGAAAATGGGGTCCTCACAGCTCAGCAGTTCATTTTCCCCACAAGCCATCAGACTCCTCCCAGATGTGCCCCATAAATATTTATTATCTTTTATTGTTTGGAGTCATCTCTTAGCCCTATCCAAACCTGCATTTCCATCTCAGATACCCCACCCTCCACCTTGGGGTCCTCAGACACACCGAGGTAGCAGCTTTGTCTCTCTATAACCCTCTGGGGCCCCTGGCTCCATCTTAAGTCTCTTTTCTGGCAAAGTGTCAGCCTGGGGTACCCCACCCTCAACAACACCCCAGTCCTAGATCTGAAGGGTCAGTCCCCCCTCCCATAGTCCTCCAGGCTGGGAAAATGGCCTGTCTGTTTGGGAGCTGAGATGAAAAACCCAGGCGGCCTTTGTGGGCCTCTGGCGAGTTTGGGACAATAGGCCCTTCCGTTCCGCTTCAGCGCCTCGATTCCTTAGACTCCCCCACCCCCGGGCTGCCAATCCAGGGGCCTTGCCTGGTTTGAATGAGAGGCAAGGAGAGTCAAGTCCTGCCCCACAGCTGGCCAAGAAGACGCTGGACTTTCTGACCCCCCCCCCAACCCCCCAACCCAACTCTTCTAAGCCAGCCCCCTCCCCCCAGTCAAGGCAGTGAGATACTTCAGGGAGGACAGGAGCCTGAGGGCATGGGGCAGAAACACCCTAACTAACAAGCCTGGGGTTCTGCCCTCTTCAGAGCAGAACACGGCTTCTTTGCCTGGCTCTGGCCCTGCCTATGTAACTGTGGGTTTCTTCCCTTCTCTGGGACTATCCTAGGGGCATGAAAAGTCCCAGCCAGCTGAGCCCCAGCCAGAAGGAAAGACTGGGAGACACAGGAAGACATCTCAAGTCTTCTTCACCCAAATCTCCTAGACCTACTGCCCCTCCTGGGCCACAACTCCTACCTCTTCACCACTAGCTGCACACCCAGCACATCAACAGCCACCGCCGCCACCTCCTCCAGGCCAAACTCTTCCTGAGACTTTCCGAAGCGAGGGCTGGGATGGCGTGACGAGGATCGACTCTGGAAAGGCAAAGTGTACAGATCAGAGGTCTCCGAGGACCTGTGGTTCGACTCAGCACTCCCCGACACTTGCACCCCCACTGCAAAAGGGGGAACTGGAAACACCGCGAGCAGCCTGGCCACCGTCCAACACCCCGTGCTGATTTTAGGCTCTGCACCACAGTCTGAGGGAAGCCACACACCAGGTACTGAAGACCTTACACAGATAACACAGTCTCAGATCATCCAAAAGCTCCTACACACCAGCTCTTAGTCACAGATGTCCTCATAACACACATTCTGGCACGTGGACCCACACAGACACAGGGCCCGCAGGTGGGAAGGGACACCCACCCATGACCTCCTGTTGCCCTCCTTTTCCCCATCACTGCTCTGATTTACTGAGCATTTATTATGTGCTCGGGAGAAAGACCGGCACATAACACTCCCGGAAAGAGTTACAGTCTCGGAAACTCGGGCGCAATGCTGCCCTACAGCGTCACTATGAATCGGCATCAACTCAATGGCAGTAGGTGGGTTTTGTGTTGGGACTTCGCTGGGCATGGGATATGCATTCTCTCATTACATTCTCTCCATGAGCTAGGCTCTATTATTATTCCCTCTTGCAGTTGAAGAAACGGAGTTTCAGAGGCGTTGAGTAATTTGTCCAAGATCACAGAGTTGGTCGAGTCCCCAAATCAACTCATTGCCATTGAGTCGATGCCGAGTCACAGGGACCTTATGAGTTTCCGAGATGCACCTCTTCATGGGAGCAAAGAGCTCCTTCTGAGGAGAGGCTGGTGATTTCTAAATGCTGACCTTGCCACTAGCAGCCCAATGCATAATCACTGCGCCATTCGTGCTCCTTGGTCAGTGCCAGAGCCTCGGTTTGTGCCCCGGCCAGACCCAAAGCCTCTCTGCTCTGCCAGGTGGCCTCTGCAGCCTGCTCGGGGTCTGAGTGAGCCCTTCCCCAAGAAGAACAGCAGTGAGCACTTGCTCTCAGCCCTTGCTGGGCCAGAGACCATGGTAAGTTCTTGACATACCTGCTTTGCCCTGGGTCATGAAGCCACCTGAGGAAAGCCAGGCCCTGATTGTAAACGCAGTTTGACCCAAGTCATGCCAGGAGAGCTGGCCTTTCACTCAAGGAAGTCTTGAAATCAAAAGTTGCTTCTACAGACTCCAATCACTCAACATCCCCGCTCCCCTCCAAAATCCTCAGGATCCAACTGCCCTCCCCGCAGACAGGTCTTAAATGGAGCCGTCAAAGGTGTGAGCAGGTGTCTACGGGCACAGCCATGAGAAAGGAGGCGCTGTGCCATCTCAGTCCTGCCCAGAGTTGCAGAGACCCCATCAACCTGGGAGAAGATGGGCAGAAACTACTGCAAGGTACTAGAGAGCCAGCCTGGCTGGCATTGACGGAGACAGACACACGGAGACACCGGCTCAGAGAGGCATGTCACGCCAGAGAACAACAAGGATCGGTCAAGGGGCCAGGCTGGCATGAAGAAACACAGACTCACTCCAGCATGCAGATACACATATCCATCAACTTTCCCAAGAAAAAAATACATGAAAACAAGCAAAGCTCCGGCAGAGCGTATGTATGCATGCATGCGTGTGTGTGTATATATGTGTGTGTGTATACACACACGCATGGGGGGCATGCAGTCTGTATCGCTACGCACTTTACACCAGCTGCTTCCAGCAATTTCATCTGATTAATAATAAATGCCCCGTAATTACAGCCGCTCCCCCAGCCCTTCTTGTTTTTTGTCAGCTGCTTCCAGGCCAGCCCCCCATGAACCCTATGAACCCCCCCATCTTCACCTGCTGCCTTCTGGTCTGGGTGGCTGGGCTGATGGGGAATGATGGGGGAACCCAGACTTCCCATCTGAAAGGGGCCTCCCCATCTTTCTTATTGGGATCAGTGCCCTGTCTCCAAGCATAGTAGTCCATCACATTGAGTTCCCATCCTCTCCCCTTCCGTGGGCACCCACAACCTCCCCACAAGAGGGCTTGGAGGCCCAACGCTAGGGTGCAGGGAACTGAACCCCCCCCCCCTTGCTCACCCTTTGCCACTCACTGGCTAGAAGTATCCACCCGCAAGCTTCGCCAAGCCTTGGCACGCCATGGCATCAAAGAACGAAGGGACCTGCACAAGGTCCCCACCCCCATTCCATGCCCAGGCAGCTGAGTCTCTCCAGCTTTGGACACTTGGTGGCCCCACACCCCCTCCCCATTCCTGAGGCCCCCAGGTCCACCTCCTGTCAAGTCTCCCACCCGAGCTCTCCAAGACAGGCTCTATCAGAATCAGCTGCGGGTTTGTGCTGATCTGTTTCTAATCGCTGGGGCCTGGTTCACGCTTGCCCCCCCCCCCAATATTGATTCCATTATTTGGAGAGTCATTGACGTCAGGGGCCTGGATGGGTGCCAAAACCGCCTTCTCTCAGGGCCTGGGCTGGGGCCCAGCCCCCACCCCACCCCCACAATTTCACGGAGGGGCTCAGAAAGGTCAGCTCACAGGCCAAGGTCACATGACATCTGTCCTCAGTGGCTAGGCTCCTCTGGCCTCTTCAGAACCACCACTGGTCTCCCTTCTTCTGGGGAAAGGAGCTACATGGGGCAGGCGGGGGTGCGGGCAGAAGTGCGGTGGGGCCTGTGTAAGGGGGTCCACAGGAATCTCGCTGGAACTCCAGCTTCAAGGAAGAGCTCTGAAGAGGAATGGGGCAGTGGTGCAGAAAAGCACCCTTGGGCCAGTTTGTGTTCTCTTTGCTACACAGGCATCCTGAAGTCAGACTTGAAATGGTTCCTGCCGACAGCTTGACTTTCACGCCTGACATCAGCTGCATCTCCGGACCCAGAGGGAACCAAGATTTCCCTTCAGGGCCACAGTTGTGCTGTAGCTGGCACCACTCATTTTAGAAATCTTTGCTGCACAAATCTCTGCTGCTCATTCTACATCTACCTCCTGTTCCCATTGTGCCTCAGTTTCCCTACACTGTAGTCTCTGCCAGTCTCTCCTGGCTCAGAGTGTGTGGGTCCCCTGGGTCTCTCTGGCAGACTCTAGGCAGGACTCTATCTGACCAGTATACAGCCACTGCTGCACACAACACCTCCTGGGCTCCAGCCGGACAGGGTATTTTTAGGACCCGAACCCTGTGTTCCCAGGGAGACATTAATAACCAATACAGAGAGTCTGCGGTGCTGGCAGTGGTGATGCCGCCCCAGAGCCTGGCCCTTGGTGGCCTGGAGAGAGGCCTGCTCTCTCCGCTCTAGTCCAAGAAACCCAGACCTAGACAGCAAACTCGGGGCACACTCCTGTCCACAAAAAGCAGCTGTAACCTTCCACCTCTGCCACAGAATGGGGGCCACTGCCCCCCCAGGTCCCCCTCCACCAGACCTTCTCAGAGAAGAAGGCACTCTTCTGCTGTACTCCTTTCCTAAGAGCAAGGAAGTCCTTCCTGGAGTCTAACCTCCAACCCACCCAGGGTTCCTTGGAGCCAGATAGGGTTGTGCAATGGGGGCAGTTGGGTTTCAAGCCACGGCCCCCCAATCTGTCCCACTAACCAATCCATTCCTCAGCACTAGTTTCCCACCCCCCACCCGCCGCTCTCTGCCAGGTGCTGTGCTGGGAGTGGGGGGGCCGGGAAATGAGGCAGGAGCTTGATGGACTGCCTTCCTACTGTGTCTCCCAGCTCTGTGCCTGGGCAGGAAGTAGAGGGGCGACAGGGAAGACCTACTCCAGGGCCAGACACTCAAGAGCACAAGGCCACTGCTCCACAACCTAACTGAGTTATGACTTATGCCCGGCCACACTAGGTCTGAAGAAACCTGTGCTCCTGCAGAATGGGGGTTTCAAGATCTGACCAGACGTCACCACAGGTGGGCTACACTGAAGTCAGCCTTGCAGCGCCCACCCTGGGAGACACCACAGCCCTGTAACACTTCTCTGCATATTTGCTCAGGCTCCTCCTCCACCTCTGGCCCCCAGGGATCCGGGATCCTGCACCTCCAGGCCAGCATGGTTCTCTGCTCTGGGGTCTCTGTTTGCTCTCTGACCAGGAACAGGGGGGCCATGACCTCAGGGCCTTCTGTCCACAGGAACCACTTGCCTCCCCAGTCCCTCCCCACAGGAAGCTGGGAGCACTGTGGGTGTGGTCATCCAGGGCCACTGGAGTTTACACAGCTGAGGTCTCCCTTGCTCCCCTCATCCTTGGTGGGTCGAAGGAGGGGTCAGCCCCCTCTTCTCAGCCTCTTTGCTCTCCAGGATGCCCCCCAAACCAGGCACACATGGTCCCCCCCTCAATTCCATCTGCATTTCAAAGAAAATCCGCTCCATATGTTTCCGATTCATTTACACTTCAACTCACCATGGGGGGGGGGGAGCAGGCAGAGAGCAGGGCTCCTTGCCTCCAAGCCCCCCACCCCCATTGGGGGCTGGAGAGCATGTGTCCCCTTCAGGGACAAGGAGCAGTTACAGCTCAGTCATCTCTATCTGAGTGGAGGCTATAGGGTCCAGCCCCTACAATAGGGGCTCCCAGAGACACAACACCCTGGCCTTTGAGGTGGGCAGGAATGTCAGGCCCAGAGGAGGGTCTCCAAGGCAGGTGCCAGTTCTAGGACTGGCTGTGACCTCTGCACTCCAGGGAACAGAGGACACTGGGGAGAGCGGAGCTGAGCATACCCAGAACACAGGCTAAGGGCTCATGCAGAACATGCCTGGTGCCCCCCACTCCCACACACTCAGCCAGGAGCAAACGGCTGCCTCCCATCACCCCTGCTTAGAATGAGCATGAGCATGCTGGAGGGCCTCACGGATCCTCACACCCTTCCCATCCAGAGGATCCCTGAGTTGGGCCAGCTCTCCAGAAGATGGGAGTCTTACTTCCTTGTGCCCGCTCTCCCTCCCAGCAGGCTGTTCAAGATTGTGTAAGGGAGGGTGTGCATGTGCATGGCATGTGAGGGATCCAAAGGGAACATGCCACTCCCGGACCAGTCAATCAGGCAGCACTGTCTGACAGGGGGTGGTGTTTCCCACCACGCTTGCCACCGGCCCACTGTCCAAGGGAGGGATGAGACCATACAGGAGTTCCCTCTCTCCCATCTTTGGAAGGAGGTGGGGCTTACAGCAGCCTCTGCCCTGATGCATGCGGCCATAAACCACAGAGGAGGAGCAGGAAGACTGGACTATGAGCCCGACTTGCTAATGGAAGTGTGGACCCCATAATCCCAGTGTAGCCGAGTGTGAGCCCAGGGTGGAAACGTGAAGCTGGTTGCAAACTGCAGGGTTCCCAAGTGAAATTCAGAGTTCCAAGGTGAAAGTGGACCTTAAGCACTAGGGCTTGGGTGTAAGTGCCAAGATGTGAGTGAGTGTAAAGCGGAGCACCACGGTCTGATGCCAGCTTGTGGGGGAGCACCAAGATGCAAGGGTAGATCTGAGCATGAGCCCAAGTCCCAAGGTGCACCTGGCACCAGGTTTCCCACGGGGAGTCCACCTGGGAGCCCCCAGGACTCCCAGGTCCGTCTGTGGAAGCATCAGTTTTAAAAAGAGTCTGGATGTGAACCCCTGGGTGGAAGGCCTTCCGAGTGGGGGATCCAGGCTCCCGTGTGCATCTTGGTGCGAACCCCAGGGTTCCTTTCCAAGGCTGAGTGTGTGCCCAAAGTCTGAGTGTGGACATTGAACCCCAGTGCATGTCTGTGTGCAAATGGTACACGGAAGTGAGACTTATGTATGAACAATGGGTCTCAGTGTAAGACTAAGTGTGTGCATGCAAGGATCTCAAGTGAGATCCTACTGTATGAGTTGTAATTTTCCCATATGAATTCTACCCTCACAGGATTCTAAATGTAAGCCTAGTGTGAAGTTCTAGTATGAGCCCAAGCATGAACCTCAGGTTCCCCAAATGAGTCCAAGTGCAGGCGCCTGGTCTTGGTCTGACTCTGAGTGTGAGTCCCCAGAGTGTGAATCTGAGTGTGAATTCATTGTCAAGCTGTGACTGAGTGTGACCTCTATGTGTCTGAAGTCAATGTAAACCCAAGACCAGAGGATGAAGTGAAGTGTTCCAGTGTGGAGCAGAGCACAAATCCCAGGACCCTAGGAAATTTCGAGTTGAGACTTTTAAACGGTGGGTCCCAGTTGAAGTGTAAGACTAAACCTGGGGAGGTGTGAGCGCTGGCTGTGTGTAAACCTAGGTCCATCTCACCAATCCTGACCAGGCGTCCCACGGACCTACCTGGAAGATTTGTGGGCCTTGTAACAGTAGAGACTTAGTGGCATGGCTTACTGGGACATATGGGCACCACTGAGCCCTGTTTAGCCCTACATCCAATTGTTCAAACCCCATCCCACACATGCAATGACACACAATCACACCTAGAGTTAGACATGCAGAAACACACCCGTGTTTCAGACTCCCTGGACACACAATTACAGTTACAACAACACGCTCAGCATTTCTGATCCCCCAGTGATACACAAATATTCATCAAGTACTACAGGCAAAACAACTAGTGTGCAGACGCTCCTACAGCGGCATGCAAACACGCAGCCAACGTTGCCGATGAGCTGGCAGCCCCATAGGCACACATAGACGCTTCTCAAAGGCAGAGACTAGACAGAAAGAGAAAGAAAATCCCGAATTTTCAACAAGGCGTGAAATAGTCCTGCCCGCCTGAAGCTACTGGGGGGGAGGAGGGGGGAGGGGGGAAGGAGGGGGGGAGAGAGCCAAGAGAGCGAGGGAGAGGGAGAGAGCGGGAGACCAGACTACGCTGAAGGAGAGGCTCAGCAGAGGAGAGCAGCCAGGAGAGGAGGAGGGCTGTCCGTCTGGTGACCTCCCCGCCGCCCAGCCCCCACGCACGAGGAGATCCACTACTCCGACCAATCTAGGGACACCCAGGCAGGTTCCCACGGAGCCCCGGAACCGCACTGGCGACACGACACATATGGGCAGACTCACAAAGAGCCACTGGGAGATACATCACAGGCCGACGACTCACATGGGCACACAACACAGGACTTACAAAGAGAGCACTGGACGAGACCCACTACACGACGATGCAAACAGGCGGACTCACGAGGAAACCACAAGCAGCCGCACGCGCACACGCACATACACATCCGCGCGCGCGCACGCGAGGATTCACACGGATACATATACACTGGCGGGCGCACCACTGTCCGTTCACACCCTTGGGCGCTTTGAAGTCCAGATTTCTGTCGGCAGAGGAAGCTGCCTTCCCGATCGAGGGGGGGGGTCACTGTGACCCCCAGACCCAGAATTATCTCAAACCCCGCGCACGCAGCTGGGGGACCTGGAAGATCTGGAACCTTCGCACAATCACTCCCCCCACAGCGGATAACCCGTCCCCCGCCACCACGCCCAACACCCCCCTGTGCCTGGACGTGGGGGGCCGTTTCCCCGCGCCCCCGTCCCCGAGTTTGCGGGCAAAGTTTCCCATGAACTTTCCAGTCCTCCGGGTTGTGGGCCCACGCGTGTCGCTGCCCTCTCCCAGCGCGCACAGGAGCCACGGGTCTGTCTGTCCGCCGGAAGATCTGAGCGTCCAGCCGCACGCGGCGCGCCGCGGGGTACTCACCGCGCCCTCGGGCCGCGGTGACTCCGCGCCGCGCCCACAGACTGGCCCCGGAACGGAGCAAGGCCGGCAGCGCGGAGCGGAGCGAACGTTGCTTCTGGATCCCACCACCGAGCCCCGCGCCGTGCCGTGCGGGCAGGAGCCGCCGCCTCCTCCTCCGCCGCCGCCGCCGCCGCCGCCGCCGCCCGCTCTGCACCGGCTCCTCCGCGCTCGGCAGCTTTAACCCCCCCATCCTCCTCCCTCCCTCGCGCGCTCCCTCCCTCCTTCCCTCGCCCATGTGACCGCGGGCGCCCGCTCGGCCGCGCGCGCCCCCGCTCCCCTCCCCCTCCCGCCTTCCCTCCCCGCTCCGCCGAGGCCGCGCTGCACAGCCCCCTCCCAGCCGAGGGTCCCGCGCGCCCCCGCCCTGGCACGCGCGGCACGCGCGGGCACACTCGCCCAGCCAGGCCTGTGAGCCCCCACCCTAACTCGCCCGGAGCTGGCACGAGCCCTCCCCAGAACTGGCACACTCGCCCGCTCTGGCACGCGTACCTACCTCACACTCTGGCTCGGGCGCGCCCTCCAGACGGTGATCCCCGCGTTTCTCGCTCACTCCCGGTCGCGGGTCTCAGAAACGCGCGCGCACCCACATCCACACCCATTCCGCCGCTTCTTCAGAGCCGCTGGGCGCGCACCCCCTCCCCCGGCCCGGGATCGCTCTCCCACTCTCACTCCTGTGCACACGCCCGCACCTTCAGGCCTGACTGCCTCCCAACGACACCAGGGCACACCCTGGGCCAACTCCAGGGGTCCTCCCTCCGCCCCGCGCCGAGGGCAGCGCGAGCCAGAGTCCCCTGCCCCCACTTGGGGCAAAGCAGGCTACTCGGCCTCGCTCCTCCGCTATCCCTGACGCCCCCAGCACCGACGACCCCCTCCGGGGCAGATCCACACAAATCCCCTGGGCTGGGAGGTCAGAGGGGAATACGCTTCCACGTCCGGGATGGGCAGCCAAGGACAACCACGACCCCGAGACACCACTAGCCTCTCGGTCCTCAACCCACCCCACCCCCACCCCGGCCCCCGATATAGCCCGGGGAGAATTCTCCGTCGCGAAACCGGGGAGAGGAGGGCGCGCCCTCCCAGGCTGGACGGACCGAACGCAGACCCGCCCCTCAGCGGGCCGGCAGCTGCCTCGCCCTCCCTCTTGCCCCGCGCAGCCGGGGCTCTGGGGACTCGGTGGGCTCACAGTCACCACCCCTGGCCTCGGGTCTGGCTGCAACATGGTGGATTAAGGTCAGACCAGCCAACTGACTTTTGAGGCTACGCTGTGGGGCCGGGGGTGCCTCAGCGGAGAAGGTGAATGCCAGAAACCACAGAACCAATGACCCGTTCCGGTCTCCCCTCCAAGGATTTTTCGCCCGACCTTTGACCCATAATCCCTGTGCCTTCTGCTACCGCTTTCCCACCTCAAGGGAACTGCTCCCGGGCGGGAGGGGCCCGGGAAATAGCAGAGTTTCTGCACACTCTTCCCCAGGAGGCTACCCAGAGCGCGCGCGCAGGCCCTTTGGCAGCAAATGCCTCCCGATTGCCCAGGCGGGGAGAAGCCAATGCCCGCCGCCGCCTGGTCTTGTCTTTGACTTCCGTGGTCGCGGAATCCCCTGGGTGCGCACGGCCGGGCTCAGTCAGGGCTGGGGCCCAGAGGGCTCCGCCGGGGCTAAGGGCACCCAGCGAAAAGGTGGCCCCACCTGAGGTCCAGCTCCTCCCCACCCACAATAGATGTCCTCCATCGCGGCCCTCTGGGCCCGCCAGCCTCCCAGGCCGAGCTGCCGGCAGGGATGAGACCGGGGTCGTGGGGAAGGGGCCGAGGGTCGCGGGAGAGTGCAGAATCTGGGGGCACAGGAGTTGCCCCCTCCGTGGGTAGGCCAGGGCCAGGTTTGGTGCTGACGGGGTCGTCGCTCTCCTCCAGGGGCTGAGGGACGGGCCTGAGCGCGGCTGCCGAGCGCCCCGATCCGAGGGTCCTTGGCGCGCTGACTTGACTTTTGACGCTTGAGGCCCGGGCTCTGCAGCCTTTTGCGGAGTTGTGAGGCCCGCCCCATCCACGTCCGTCCTCCACCTAGGGGCCGGGTGTGCGACGTGGTCGCCGTCGTCTGTGCTGCAATTCGCAGGTGCCCGGGTAGATCTTCGTAGAGTGCTGGGGCCCGGGAGCCTCAGGTGTCCGCGTGTCCCAACGCTCCGGGAGGCGGAGGGGCGCAGGGCTGACCCTGCCCTGGCGCCTACCGGTTGGCCGCTCTGCCCCGCGCGGGGACCTGGCAGCCGCGTCCGCTTCCCCGGGGCCGCAGCGACACCTGGCGGACACCGTGGGACGCGCGTTTCCCCTGCGGCGGTCAACGGGTTCTGAGCAGGGCAGTGCCCACCTACCAAATAGTTGGGGCCCTCTCCATCTTATGGCCGCTGCCGCCGCCTAGGCCAGGACCGATCACTCTCACACCGGAGGAAAGAGACTACTCGGGTTTTTCGCTTCTGCTGCCTTCAATGTTCTACGTGCAAAAAGGAGCCTCTGGCCTTCCTGAGCCTCTCATCCACCCCACTGCCTTGGGGGCAAAGCTAGAGTTCCCCAGGTGGATGGAGGACATCAGAGTCACGCAGGAGCTGGTCTTGTACCCTCTCTAGATTTATTGCATGGCCCTATCCCTGACCTCCCCAGCTATCCAAAGCCCCCTTCTTCGTCCTCCGGGTCATCCTTATATCAAACCCCACTTTGCTATACTCCTCCCCATCAACAAGTTACTAGCCCACGAATATTTCCCACCTTCCTTTCCCAAGTGTTGGAACAGGCAGGATTGAATATCTGGAAGGGTAGACCTTTGGTACTTTGTAAGTGATGGGGCACCCAGATTTGGTAACCCTGAGAGACCTTGGGAGAGGGGACAGCACTTGACTTTGAGTTTCTGGTGTGTTTTTTTTGTTTGTTTGAGAATATTACCAGCAAAACATACACCAAGTCAGCCATTTTTACATGTACAATCCATGTACATGTAATATGTACATGTTCTTTGAGATGTGTAATCATTCTCCCCCCATTCTTTCTGAGTTACCCCCAATTGCCATAAATGTGTTGCCCCCTAAAGTTCTTATCTAATCTATAAAGTTGCTAGTGTCACTTTGATCCCAGATCCATAGTTCTTGTAACAACATAGTGCTCATGATAGACATTTTTCACTCCTTAACCTAAATTATTGTTTAATTTGGGGGTTAAGCTTTTTTTTTTTGGGGGGGGGGATTTTTTTTTTAATGATTTTGACTCAAGACCTAGAATCTCAGCTTCTGGAAGAACCACTTGTTTTTGCCTGTCTTGTACCTCTCCTCAAATTTGACCTTGGCCTCCCGACGGGCCTTGCGTTTAAGAGCAGGGTCTCTGAAGACATCCTTGTTGACGATAGTTTTGTCCAAGGGGATGTCTACGGAGTACCTCGTGGGCATGAGGTGATTATAGTTATACACCTTCACAAAAGACTTGATCTTCGACCTCTTGGCAATTTTCTTCTTGCCCATGGCGGCTGTCACTTTGCGGGGATATCGGTCGATTCCAGCCACCAGGGCGTGGCTGTAGGGGCGGTCTGAGGTGCCGTCGTCAATGTTCTTCACGATGACGGCTTTGCGTCCCGAATAGCGTCCCGCCAGGACCAGCACCACCTTCCCGGGTTTCATGAACTTGCCCATTTCGACGACAGGCTCTCAGGCCGACAACAGAAAAGCTGGGGGTTAAGCTTTAAAGACTATCTTGGAACAATAGTTTCAGAGGAAACAATGTAAGAATGACCATGAGAATGTGACATTCTGTTTTGCATGTTGCTCCTCTCGATCGTGATTCTTCTGTAGAATCATTGATCAAAATGGTCAGTGATGGGTAGCTAGGCACCACTCAGTTCTTCTGACTCCATGGCAAAGGAGACAGTTATTCATAAAAGTAATTAACCACACATTCCATATTTTCCTCCTATTCCATTTCTGTGAGTCCCTGGAATTTTAACACCCCACCCCACCCCTCAGGAAAAGGGGCTCTTTGGCCAGGAATCCTGGTTCCACTCTGCTCTCTGGTAAGGGACCAAAGCTTGGATGGGCTCCACACTCCTCTCTCAGGAGTCAATGGGTCCCTCTCTTCAACACTCGTATGGAGGTATTCACAGGAAAGAGAGCCCTCACGCACTTTTTGTGGTTCACCCTTCCAGTGCTACTTCAGAAGATGGTGCCAACTTCTAGCCTGCAATGCTGACCATTTAGGAACCCTGATGGCACTGTGGATTAGATGTTTGGCTGTTAATCGCAGAGTCAATGGTTCAAACCCATGAGTTCTTCTGAGGAAGAAGGACGACGCCGCCTGCTCTCATAAAATGTTTGTCTCTGAAAACCCTTGATAGGCGGTGAAACGCACTCCAGGCAGTGGGGTTTGTTGGTGTGTGTCCAGACAGCATCCTGGTGGGGCTGTGGTTAAATTCTGCTAGTCACAAGCTTAGGGGTTCAAACCCACCAGCCATTCTGCAGGAAGAAGACCTGCCTGTCTGTTTCTGTAAAGATTTACCCCCTTGGAAATCCCAGGGGCAGTTCTAATCTGTCCTATAGCATTACCAGCAATCACAACGGTCTCAGTGTGGCCGGATTGGTTTGGGGTTACACAGCCAGTTCCACTCGGCTGCACATACCTGGCAACCGAAAGGTGCAAACACTTTCTCACAGTCTCTCTCTCTGACCTACAAGTGCCAAACCCAAGGTCGGTCGGAGCCACACACACAGTCTCAAGAGAGTGAAATGTGCAGATTCAGCCTCACCGTGGCATACAGGGAGTCGTCGGGGGCCCCCTGCCAGAGACTGGAAGCCACAGGTCCCAGGACAAGACGCTGAGGTCCCAGAGCACACCCTTAACACACCGTCCCCACTTCCAGGCACACACTCACACCCGCATGTCACTCAGGCACACATGCAAAGTCACACACGTTCTCAATCACACAAAGTCCCACACTGGGGTTTGGCGGGTCGGGGCGGGCTCCAGGAGGCAGTTACGTAAGCGCCCTCCCAGCACCACCACCTCCCGCTCCCCCTTACCGACCCCCCCAGCTTCCTCACGCAGTGCCAGCGCCCGGGGCGGCTTGGCCCGGGCTCGGGAACAGCTCGGCCCCGCGGAGGCTCCAGGCGCCGAGAAACCCGATCCTGACACAGCCCGGGGCCGAGCCAGGGAGGGGGGCCCAGAGCACCACCACCCCACTCTGAAACCAGCCCAGCCCCCCAGCGAGGACTCACCCCCATGGTGGGTCAGCCCCCACCCTGGCACCTGGGGCCTATCCTCCCCCAGCACCCTCATTCTAGAAGCCTATCTCTGCACTGTGGCCTGAGTGTCCAGACCTTTCCAGCTGCTGGCCCCAGGAAATTGCAGATTCCAAAGGTAGAGAATGGGGCAGGGGCAGGAGCCTTAATGAAGGAACCCAAATATTTGGACTGAAATTGCCCCCCCCAATTCCTTCCCTGCCTCTAAGGGGCCCTTAAAAGGCACCTATACAAAGGCAATCTCTCCCTCCCCCTCAGACCCCTGCCTCCACAGTCCTCCTCGGATTTGCCTCCTATCTGCCTACAACTCTTATCAGAATTCTTTTTCAGGTCCAAGACCGCTCCCTGTTTGATATTTTTCTTTCCTCCTGGGCTGGAAGTTCTAACTCCAGTCTAACTGCAGTTCCTTCTACCTTGCTAAGAAGTTTGAGGGCAACCTCAAGTATTGGGAACAAAAATCCTTGAAAGGCAGGCTTTGAGCTGGAAGCCAGGGGCTGGGAGCTGGGAGCGGGGAGAAAAGGCCTGTTCTTTTCTGAACAGCTCTCACCCCACTCTGCAGGCCAGACTCCATTTCTCACAATAGCTTTGGAGCAGCGGCCTGGGCTGCCCAGGCCCTGCGGAAAGGGAATTCCCCCCTATGTCCTCTGCTAATGAACAAAACATTTCATGTTGAAATTCCTCCACTGCCCCCAGCCCAGCGTCTCCAGGGCCCCTTAGCCTGACCATGCAGGGGAAACACGACCAGGGGGTAACAGAGTTGGGGGCAGCCCCAGAGGAAGCACTGTTTTCATTGGGGGGGGGGGATATTTTTTTCATAAATAATTAAAGTGGCTTTTTTTTTCTTCACTTTTGGCTAAAATTACCCACTACTGTGGCAGCTTCCCAGAAAGGGCGGCGGGAGGGCGGCCGGAGCTGTCCCGAGGCCCAGGACACGGCCCCCCTCTCCCGAGTTGTTTTCCTGGTCTCTTCCTCTTGGATGTTTTTTTGATTATTAATCACATTTTCCATCCACAGGCTAGATCCAGACCCCATCCCCCCAGGGTCAGGGCTGGACAGAGGGAGGAGTGTGGGACTCCAGGAGGATGAGTTGGGGACAAGATAGGCAGTGACCCCTGACCCTCACCAACCCTGAAGAGGCTCTTAGTGGCAGATCATGCCCTCGCAATCACACAGTAGGGCCTTAAGCAACACTAGGGAGGTCAATGGATGGACAGGTGTCCAGCTGTTCGCAGAATTCAGGCAGCTCGAGATGGCAAAGCCCCTGGTGCGGGTCCCCTGGTGCTACCGACAGGGAGACAACCTAGAGAAGCAGAGTCACTTGCTCAGAGTCACACAGCCAGTGAGGGCCAGGGTCAGAGCAGCCCTCCAGGAGTGCTGGTGGCTCCCCATCAATTACTTAAGCCGATAAATGGGTATTGAGCATCCACTGAATGTCAGGTATTGATCTAAGTGCTGGAACATGGCTGTGGACCAAACGTAAAAATTCCATAAAACTTTTCAAGGATGTGGAGGGACTGGTACCCCCAAATATTCCTAGGGAACGGGTTTAAGTGAGCAAAACTCCATGAAGCATTAATGACAAGATCTATTGACCCAACCACACTTTTACTCATCACCTAGCAACTTTACTGGAGCCATGGTAGCACAGTGATTTCGGGTGGGCTGCTAACCGTTAGGTCAGCAGTTCGAAACCACCGACCACTCCACAGGAGACACATGGGGCTTTCTACTCCCATGAAGAGTTACAGTTTCTGAAACTCACCGTGACATTTCTACCCTGTCCTGTAGGGTCACTGTGAGTCAGCATCGATTCCACTTGATACCAGTGAGTTTGGTTTGGGGGGATTTGTTTTGGTTTTTGGTATATACCTAACAGGCATGAGTCTGTCTGGTCCCTAAAAGAGGGGTACAAAAGTGTCCATAGCAGTTTTAGTCCTAAGGGCCCTAAACTGGAAACCAGCCAAATAAATATCATGTGATACAGTCACCTCAATGAAATATAATCGTCTTCAACTACAGGCAACATGGGTAAATCTGACAGGCAAAAGAAAAGGTTGGGCAAGAAAAAGAGTGCAGACGGGATGATACCATTGAGTCAAAGTCCAAGAACAGACGAAGCTCGTGTGTGGTGCTAGACGTGAGAAGAACCGCCTTCCTTAGAGGCAAGGATGGCAAGACTTCCTCTCCTACGTTGGGCATGTTATCAGCAGGGACCGCACCCCAAGAAGAATATCATGCCTGGCAGCGCAGAGGATCCTCGGAGACGAGGAAGACCCTTGATGAGATGGACAGACACAGTGGCTGCACCAGTGGGCTCAGACAGGGGATCGATTGTGAGGCTGGCCCAGAACCGGGTAACGTCTCATTCTGTTATGGACAGGGTTACTGTGAGTCGGACCCTCCTGGACAGCATTTGACAAAACGACAGCAACCTGTGTGCGGGCCAAACTTGGAGCTGCACCTTAAGGTGCGAGTAGCTTCTTGTTGTCGGTCCATCTTGCGTGTAGTTTTGCTCAAGAACATGGAAGGTCAAAATTCCCCTGCTCTCGTGGACTCCCAGGTTAATTAGGGAAGATGGGTACTAAATCGGACACAAGGCTACTTGCCCATATGATAAGGTTCACCTGGCTCTCCAGCCCTGCAGGCAGTAGGCGTCCCCTAAATGTCACTTAAGGGAGACCTAGACAAGACCAGGCTCCCTGCTCCTCTCTCACAGTACCACATTGTTTCCTCATTGTCCTTCCAGTGACTTTTAGTTATCTTGTTGTGTGTGTGTCGCCTGTGAGCTCCGAGAGGTCAGCACAGATCTCTGGGTCCCGAGCACTGGGGCTGGCACACAACACGTGCCATGGATACTTGAAACAGGCTTAAGTAAACGTTGAGTGACTGAAGCCAGCCAGTCAGCCAGCCAGCCAGGCTTGACCTGGGAGAAATAAAGCCAAGTCCCAAGTAACAGGAATGGGAGCAAGGACCTGGAGCTTATCGGGAGAGGTGGCGACCTTGAGGGATGGGAACGAGGGTTCGGTGTCTAGGAAGGGGTTCCACAGAGAAAACAAGTCTGGGAGGCTGGCTGATGAGGCCCTGAGTGGCCCAGAAACCACATCCTGATTGTCTTCAGTGTCAGAGACACAGAGCCCTAGACGGACACAAAGCAGGCAGAGAAGCGAATCAGAATGGAGTTTTAGCAGCTCCCTTAGGGCTGCTGAATAGACGATGGTGATAACTGAGACTGGAGGGGCAGCCAGGGCAGAACCTCCAACCTGACTTGGGGCAGAACCACCCGGCCCATTGGGCTAGGGAGAGAAGGCAAGACCAGCGGGCTTCTTCAGGAGTCCTGCCACCCCGGAAACGGAAAACAGGTCCCCTGGACACGTGGGCCTGTGTCTGCTTTCCCATGGTCGCTGGGCAATCAGGGGTCTGGACTAAGGTTGCAAAGAGAAGCAGAGACAGAGCTGAGGCAACGGCCAGGGGTGAGAGGGGCAAGGAGGACAGTGGGGACGATGACTCAGCAGTTGCAAGCCGAAACAGGCTCACAACATCACAGATGCCACCTTCCCCTCCATTTTGTGTTGCAAAAATGTCTATGAAACTCATTGCTTGTCCAGAAGCCCCAAGATCCTTCCTGTCTCCTCGCCCCAGCTCCAATCACTTCCCCTCCCATACTTCAATCAGAAGCTGTTTGTCTTCAAGGAATTGTCTCCTTCTAGGATCAGCCCTGGGAGCCCCAGTGGTGTAGTTGTTATGTATTGGGCTGTGATCCAAATGGTTGAATGGTTGCCAGTTCAAAACCACCAGCAACGCCAAGGGAGAAAGACTGACTGGTCTTTCTACTCCCCTAAACAGTTACAGTCTCAGAAACCCACAGGGGCTCACTATGTGTCAGCAATAACTCTATGGCTGTGAGCATCATCCTTGGTGGCTTGGGGGTTACATGTTGGGCTGCTAACTGCAGGGCCAGCAGTTTGAAACCACCAGCCTCTCCAAGGGAGAAAGATGAGGCTTTCTAGTCCCATAAAGAGTTACAGTCTCAGAAACCCAAAGGGAACTTCCACTCTGTCCTGTAGGGTCGTTATGAATTTGCATCCACTCATGGCAATAAGTTTGATTTGGAGGACCAACCCTGAACCTGACCTTGCTCCCTGCTGCTGCAGGGCTGCGGCCAATCACAGCAACAGATCCTAGGGGTCAAGCAACTGGCTCCCTCCCTTCACCTTCCTTCATTCCCAACCAGGCTTCTGTTCCCTGAGATAAGGAAAAGTGGCTGACACGAGGCTCCAACTTACCCCCAGAAACTCAACTGTGGTGTTGGAGAGACAGAGAAAAAGTAAAAGACTGAAAAACCAAGTCCCAAGAAAACCAACAGAGGCAGCAGAAGAGAAGTCCAAGAGAGAAAATTGAATTAAATTCCGTTCAAAAGACATTTACTAGCGCCTACTGTGTGCCAGGCCCGGAAGGAACATTGTGTACAAAAACATAGCCGACTGGCAGGCCTTTGGCAGGAGGGACTAGGAGATGATGGTGCCATTCACCAAGCAGGGTGTGTATGTGGGGGTTGGGGGGGCGGGGAGGAAAGAGCCTCTGAGCCTCCAGAGCAAAGCCTCTGAGGGAAGGTGGAGAGGGAGGAGCAGAGAGGGTCTCAATCAGCCAGCCCAGAGGAGATGTCAGACCTCTGGAGAATTCCCAGTGCCCTTGGGAAAGCCTCAGGGGGAACTGGGCACTGTGCAGGGAGCTGAGGGTGCAGAGCCAGAGCCAAACCAGGACGAAGTAGGGGTGGCTGGGAAGCACTGAGGCAGAATCCCTGGGAGCTGGGATAAAAGACAGAAGGGGAAGGTGAGGGATGCCTATGCCTAGAGGTAAGAGAACCGGAAAGCAATATGGTGAGGCCAAGGGGAGCCCTGGGCTTTGGCAGACCGGAGCCAATGGGACCAAGCTGGAGCTACAGGGCTGACTGCACAGACCTCCCCCAGGGTGGGGCCTGGGAGCAGAGTGAAGGGGACGCTTCTTGCTCTGCTGGGTCTGGGGGCCTCTTACCCAGGCCCAGAGGTGGTGGGGAATGAGAAGGCTCAGCCCTTTGCCCCCAGTGCCCAGATTGCCACTCGGAGGAGCCCTTGGCTCCTAGCCTTACCAGGACGGTCGGGAGCCAGGATCGGTTGGGGAACCCTGGGGACCCTGGGGGTAATTGAAACCAGGGCTAAGACATTAGAAACCATAACGCCGACTCTCCGGCTCCCCCAGGATAGCTCCTGGTTTTCTTCTCCCCAATCCTCCCTCCTGCTGACAGCTCTGCTCGCAGGGCCCCCACCAGCTGGGCCGCTTAGCCCTCTTCCCAGACCAACTAGAAGGGGCTCTTGAGCAGAGGCAGGACCTCAAGCTAGCCCAGGGCCTGCCTCCATGTGCTTGGGGTCCCCGCTCTCTACTCACCCCCACCACTGTCCCAGGAGGTTGAAGGTGGACCATGGGAAGGTAGGAGATGGGGGCAGGGATAGCCCTTCACCAAAAGGGGTCCAACACCCCCAGAGCAGCATGTTGGGGGAATCTGCTGTGAACCTGGAGCAGAACAGGCTGCACTCTAGGGGAGCAGGAAGGAGGTGTTGGTCAGAGAAGACCTAGGGCCTCCAAAGTCTCCCTCCGTTCCCATTGGTCTGTCGGTTGTCATCTGTCTCTTGGTTTCTCTCTCTCTTACTGTCTGTCTCTCCCTGTCCCGATTCTTGTCTTGGGAAGATAGAAAGGACAAGGAGTCACACATCGGTCTGCCTGATGGGAACCCCCCCCCCCGCCCCTGCACAGTTGTCCAAAGTCCCAGGATTCCAATTCTCTGGGAGGGCCCATGAAGCCATCAGTCCTTTCCTCGGTCAAGCCAGTCTCCCTGACTCTCCAGAGACCTCTTCCATCCCTTCTTGGCTTGGGGGCCTTGGGCAAATGACTTAATGTCTATGGGCCTCAATTACCTCAAGAGTAAAATGGGATAATAGGTCCTATTTCCTAGGGCTTTTGTGAAGATTAGATTAAGGGAGATAACCCAGGTGGTGAGCTCAGGCCGGGCCTCGTGGGAAGGTAGCAAGGCCCCTTCCTCCATAGTTGGCGGCAGGGTTCCCCCTCAAGGCCCTCCTCTTCGCCTCCGCTCGCTCCACCCCCCTCCCTGTTCTCTGGCTCGCACCCTGGTCCTCTCCCTGCAGCCCTCCAGGCAGTCCCGTGTGGCATGACCCCACTCCACCCCCATTTCACAGCTGGCCCCACTAGGAGTGAAGGGGACTGTCCAGGGCGGTTTTTGATTCAAACATGGAATTCCCAGCAGCAGGATCACGCCTAGGCCTGAACAGGGGTGAATCACAGTCGGTGGGAAGAGTGTGTATGTCTGTGGTCCTTCCTGGCCGAGAAGGAGAGCCGGGGGCTCAACCTGGCAGCCTCTTAGCGAGGGGGACTTGCCCTGACTCCTCCAGCCGCCCCCACACTTGGGCCCAGGCCAGGAGGTGAGGCAACTCGCTCAGAGGCCAAGACTGAAAAGGGAAGCCCTCCACTCCTTCAAAGGGTGACTTAATCAACCCTGTAACATGTTGCATGCCCCCCTTGCACCACACCTCCAGCTCGGAGCCTCCCACCCCAAACCCCCCTGAAGGAGGCACACAGCCTCAGGAGCTCCAGCCTCCTTTGTCTCTGCATATCCTCTCTCACTGTCTCTAGTTCCCTACCTCCCTCAGTCTTCATCCTTGACTTTGGCAGCTGCCCCCTAAGTGGAGGTGGCCAGTGACAGAAGGCCGTGAGATTGCAGAGCCTGTGTGCCTCACCTGGACAGAGGAGCCCCTTTCTCGGCACAGGGGGCCAGTGTGGACCTGTGAGGGCAGAGGGTCTGGCATAGAATAGAAGCTCATCAAATGTAAACCGAATGGTGGCCAACAGAAACAGGGGGTGGGGGTGGGTGAATGACCAAAGCTGCAGCAGCCAGGTGTACAGAGCTCCACTCTGCAGCTCAGCAAGGCGTCTGCTCTGGGGGCCAAGACCAGTCTCAACTAGCCCTAGACACCCCCACAGTCTGGGCCCCAGCCAGACCCCTCACGTCAGCCCTTGGGTGAGGGCCAGATGGGTGAGCCACTAAGATACCCCCCTCATTTCCCTGTTCCCAATATAACCTTGCCTCAAGGTGCCCACCAGCTTCAAGAAGAGAGAGCTGGGACTCCAGGTCCAGAGAGAGGGAGACACTGAGCAGAGTCACACAGCAAGCAGAGCAGGGACAAGAGCCCTGGTGTCCTGGCAGCCAGCCTGGGCCTGTCATGGGGATCCTGTGTCAACACTGTGATAGGGGCCAGACCCACAACAAGATTGCTATGGGGAGAGAGCCTCCAAATCCTCGAACATGAGGGCAGCTAGGCCAGGGGCGAGCATTCCCGCCAGGCCAGGTGTGCGAGTGACTTCCTGTCCGTCTCCTCAGAGAGAGGTGAGCATTAAGACCAGAGGTTCCAAGGAAAGAGAGCAGGGGCCCTTCAGGAGACCAAGGACAGGCAGCAGACACAGAGACAGAGAGACAGGGCAGGCAGAAGAGAGAGCCAGGGAATTAAAGACAGACAAGACAGGAAGGGACCTGCCATCTGAGGCGAACGCAGGATCTCCAAGTCCCAGAGCACGATGAGATGGCATCCACAGTGGAGACAGACACCACCACCACCCTGCCCCCGACTGGAAGACAAAAAGCCAAAGACCAGTTGGGGAGCGAGGATGGTGGAGAGACTGAGATGGAGAAAACGGTGAGATAGTAGCTAGACCACGCGAGGCGGGGGAAATGGATAGTGAGGCAAAGAGAGAGATCAAACGGCAGGAGTGGGCAAAGCGGGCAACAGAGGGAAAGCTCCTGGTCTCCAGCCTCTGCTGCCTGGTCTCCCCAGGGTGTGGGCCCCCCTTTGCTATTCTATGGTTTCTATAGCAACGGGGAGGGCAGCACTCATTTGCATACACATTTACATCCTTTCTGTCTGCATAATTCAACAGGTTCCGTGAATATTCATGAGGCTGTGAATGAAGGTGACTCCCCATCTCTGCTCAAGTACACCATGGAGTTTCCAGCCTTGGCTCCTGGACAACGTGCAGGCCGCTGTGGAGCCCTGCCTGACTCTGCAAACGCTGACTGTGGTTTTCCACCTCTCCTCTGGCGATGCCCCTCTGCCAGCCAAGGACGCTTTTCACCCAGCAGCCTCTCACTCACACAGGTAGAACTCCTGCGGGGGGTGGGGTGGGGGTGGGGTGAATCGAGCAAGGGAGTGACCAGTATTCTCCTGGGTGGGCTTCCTGGTGGCCTGAGTCTTTCTGACATGGATCACTGTGGCCTCCGTGGAGACTGACCGAGACCCCAGCAGCCACTGTTCCCACCTGGATAACCTGAGCAGCTGGGAGCACATTTCCAGGAGCAGCAGGAACAGAGAGAAGGGCGAGATGGCGCATGTTGTGGAGGGAGAGGGACTCGGCGGCTCCCAAGTCTTTTCAGGGTGCCTGACCTTGAAAGGTCCTTGCAGACTCCCAGGGTAAGGGGAGGGGGGCTTCTCCAGGACCTGCTCTGGCCATCATTTGGACCTCACTGCTGCCCCGGGGGTCCCTAAAGCAGCCTCCTCACTGTTTCCCTGCTCCAGTGAGACCCCTCTCAAGTTCACCAGAGTTCCCACAGCACTCTTTCTGCGAGGTCTTCACAGACCCCCAGCCTCAAGAGAGAGAGGCCTTGCTTTCAGCTCAGAAGTGACCCTAGACCTGCCCCTCTGCCCACGCAAACTGGCTGCCCACCTCAAGCCCTCAGCTCATGCTTGCCCTTCATGGGGAATGGCCTTTGCATACCACCCCCCCCCACCAGCTGATCCTGCTTCATTGTCCACACAGGCATAGCCTCCTCCTCTTTGAAGGAAGGCTGTTGGGGCCTCCTCTCAACTCCGGCAGACTCTGGCAGTCCCTGGTAGCTTGCACATCAAAACAAAATTAGGCGTGTGCTGTAGCTCCCGGGTATCAGGGGACAGGACATCACGCCTGATCATGGGTCAGTGAAAAAACCGGAAGGCCCTCAGCGAGGTGGATGGAGACACAGTGGCTGCCATGATGGGCTCAGCATGGCAGTGACCGTGAGGATAGTACAGGGCTAGGCAGTGTTTCGTTCACCCTGTTGTACTGGATGGCATGTGACAAGAGCTCTCCTGGTGCTGGAAGTGCTGAACTTCAGAACTGTATTCGTCACATTGTGGATGATCCGTGGATCTGTGCTTAGTAACTAAGGCTAAAACTCCTGGGATCCTTTCCACAGAGCCTGCAGAAGGAATAGGACCATCCCTTTGTAAATGCTGCCACCTTACGGTCAGAAGCAGAAGTGCACCAGAACATCATGGCCAACCAACACAATGAGGCCTAATCTGGGCAGCTGGGACAGGTGGTCCAGACCAGTGCCTGGCAGCAGGGAGTGGAGTTAGGCTCAGATGAAGCCCTTAGTGGGGAGTGTTCAGGCCCAGTCTTGAGCATTTCCAAGCAGACAAGATGGCGAAGAGCAAATGCTCAGAGGCAGAAAATCTCACGGCCCTGTGTAAAGGGGAGGTGTTCCCACCTTTTAGCTATACCTCATCCCTCTAGTTCCCCCTGACCACTCCAACTTACACCATCCCTCCCCAAGAGCCCAGGTATGGCAGCCCTCAAACCCAGCAAAGGAGTTTGGATCTTGTCTTCTCCCCTGAGCCCAGGGAGGCTAATGGAGCAAAGGTGTGACAGGATTGGACCTGGCGTGGCCAAGCACCTGGGCTCAATATTTCATCAGTCGATCAGCAAGTACTAATTGAACAAGACCGAAGAAAATGTTCTAAAACTGACTGTGGTGATAAGGATTGTACAGTTCTTCTTGATGTGACAGAACTACTAGATTGTATGATATGTCAATTACAGGCCATTAAAACTGCTTAAATTACAAAAAATTTTTTTAATACTTTTATTGGGGGCTTTTACATCTCATAACAATCCATTCATCCAGTATGTCAAGCACATTTGCACATATGCCACCATCATCATTTTCAAAGCATTCTCTTCCCACTTGAGCCCCTAATATCAGCTCCCCATTTCTTCTCCCCCCTCCCAAATCCTTGATGTTAGATTATTTCCCTATCTTACATTGTCCTCCATCGTACCTCACCCACCTTTCCATTATTTGTCCCCCTGTGAGGGGTATATAGGTTGATCCTTGTGATTGATTCCCCCTTTCTCCTCCCCCCTCCCTTAATCCTCCTGGTATCTCTACTCTCATTGTTGGCCCTGAGGGGTTTATCTATCCTGGATTCCCTGTGTTGCAGGCTCTTATCTGTAGCAGTGTCCATGCCCTGGTCTAATCTGATTTGTAAGGTAGAATTGAGGTCATCATCCTGGGGTGAAGGAAGCACCAAAGAACGTGAGGAAAGTTGTGCTTCATCGGTGTGATACTGCACCCTGACTGGCTCCTTAAAATTTTAAAAATCCCAACCGAGCCAAGCAATGTTCAAAATCCGTAGACCAGTGGGGAAAATGCAGATCTGTGTCCTTTGGGACATCCATTCTCCTTACAGGAGGCAGACAGGAAACAAAAACTTAAGTCCAGGATATGTCAGAGATTACAATAAAATAGTCTATTTCTAAAAATAGAGCAGGGTAAGGGGACTCCAAAGTTGCAGTTTTACAAGGAGTCTGAGCGGGCCACAAAAGGTGCCACTGAGTAGTCTTGAAGGAGGAAGAGGGCTAGCCAAGCCGTATCTGGGGGAGAACATTCTAGGCAGCGTGAACCGCCAATGGCGTGGTGTGAAGCCTCAGAGGGGAGTAGAGCAAGACCATGGGAGCTAACACAGTACACACCAACAGGGGTGGTGGGCAGGGGGAGACCTACACCCGTGCCATCAAGTTCATTCAGATTCACAGCACCCCTATGGGACAGAACAGAACTGCCCCTTGAGGTTGCAAGGCTGTAAATCTTTATGGAAGCAGACTGCTGTATCTTTCTCCAGTGGAGCACCTGGGGGTGGGGGATTCGACCTTCCGTTACCAACTGAGTACCTAAACTGCACCACCAGGAGACCCAGAAAGCAACACTGGCAGGCCTCAGCATGTCCCTGGCAGCTTGGACTGGGGAGATACCCATCTCTTCAGTGAGGACTGTGTTCACAAGCGTCTGTTCCGGGGTTGACCAGCTCTGTATTCGTGGTGCCGCCTGTAAAGCAGGCAGGGGGAATAGCTCCCCGCGCCATCCTGGCAGGCTCCATCACAATGTTACCACCTTCCCGCTGTCATTTATCCTCTCATCTCCAGTGACTTCTCCAGGGCACTCAGCCATGTACTCCCGTGTCCTCGACTCCTCTCCCGCCTGGGAGGCCCATACCTCCATGCTTCTGCATCCCACTCAGAGCCTCCCCTGGTCATCCCTACGCCACTGTCTCTTCCACTCTCCCTCCAGTAGCCTATCCACACGCTCGATTCTCTACCACGGCAAACAAAACTCCTCCCTGTGCCCACCCTCCTCTCCACTACCCGTCACCTCTCTTCCAATCCACGACCCAGCTTATCGAGAGCGCTGTCACCATTTCCTGACCATTTCTGCCAAGACATTAACTTTTTCTAAGGAAAAATGGAGGCAGACACCACAATGCCATGGATTAAGGAGAAAGTGGGAAGTAAAGGAGTCAAGAAGTATACCCAACTTTTGTGCCCCCATCCCTCTGGTCCCCTCTGCATGCACCCCCCAACAATTCTAGAAAACCCCTCTGCCACCCCCTGCCCCAGCAGAGGCCTCATCTCTCCAGCTATTCCCTGTGGAAGCCACCCCACCGCCCTTTGTTGTGTGGTTTCAATGGAAGCCAAGTGGGAGGGAAAAGGCCCCAGAAGCGGTAAGCACCGTCCCCAATGCCCAGCTCAGCCAGCAGCCTGTGTCCTGATTCTTGGGGCTACAGATCCTAGTCTTCCCAAGGGATCTCTTATCCCAACGTGGTTTCCCTCCCTGCATCACCCTGGGAACCAGTGGATGCTAAGTGACAGCTCATCCAACTGGAGGTCCCGCTAGACTCCCGGAGTTCATGCTTTGGAACTGGTCATCACTTAGTGGTCCAACATCTGGATCACAGCAGACTGCATCATGACAGGACACTGCGCCAAAGATCTGTCATCTCCAGGGTAGCCTGGTCCCAAAGCTCTGGGGACTCAGTGGTGAGCCCATGACACTCAGAGAGAAGCAGGGGCCCCCATTCCCCTGATGCCACCTCCACACAGCAGCTCAGGGCAGAGACTCATCAAGTAATGGAGGCTTTATTTCGCGTCTGGAGGCCTCTGTTTAGGAAGCAGATCCCAAGCAATCCTGGCCCTGACGGAGCCCCTGTCTCTCCCCACCACAGCAGTTCCTTTCCCTATGCCACAGAGGGCAGGAGGCAGGTCAGCAAGGCCCGTGTCTGTGGAGTCAAACCGTGTTGAGGTGTCAAGGCATTGGAGGGGCTCCCTGAGCAAGTCCAGTCAGCCCAGACCCGGGTCTGGTGGGCAGGGCGCCTGAGCAGGTCCTCAGGACCGGGCATCTCTGTCTCTCGCCCTTCTCCGGGGTCGGGGTCCGGAGTTGGAGCGCGGGGTGGAGCCCAGGCCAGGGGGTGCTCCCGGGGGCTGATAGCCACATTCATTGGGGTCCAAGGGTTCTCGGCTGAGCAGTACCCACACGGCAGGCACGTGGCGGCGCACCGTGAGGGGGTCGAGGCCTGCTTCCGGCGAAGCAGGGACCCAGCTGTCCTCAGTCTCCAGGAAGCGTAGCTTGGTGAGCTGGTGCAGGCCTGGGACCCTCCGCTTGACGATCTCAGCGCAGCTGACCGCCTTCCCGGTGGCCCGGCCAGACCCGGAAAACACCACGTGGCGGGCGCTGCCCGCTTCCAGCTGCCCCAGAGCCAGCTCCAGCAGGTTCCGGATCTTACTGCCATCTTGGACCCGCATCTGCAGGGTATTAGGAGGGAGCTGGGGCATCGGGGAGGGCGCGGGCAGCTGCACGGAGCCCGCTTTCCGGTAGTGTTCCATGCCGTGGCCTGGGGGTCTGGGCGTCGCGGAGCCTCGCTGCCCACTGCTGGGAAACAAGCTCCAGTGAGCGGGGAGGCGCGCCCCAGGCCACCCTCCACGCTGCTCTCTAGGACCCGGCCTTACTCCTCGTCCCGGACTCCCCGGGAACGGGGTGACATCTCCGGGCAGGGTCATGCCAGTGTCAGCCCGGGCTGCGGCGGTTCCCCTGCACAGCGCCGGGCCCCCCTCCCACCGTGGAGTCCGTGGGAGGGGATCCAGCCGTGGTCCCGCTAGGACAGCGCCCCGAGCGCCCTCTCCACAAACTCCCTCCCGGGCGTCCCAGAGCCAGCGCTGACCCCCTGCCCCCGGGCTTCAGAAGAGGGCCGCGAAGCGCTCACCCCGAGACGGGCCGGGGGTCAGGCGCGGGCCCTGCCGCCCAGGTCACTCTAACGTGGGGGCAGAGGCTCGGCTAGCTGCTCGGGCCGCTCCCGGTGTCCCCAGTGTAGGGCGAGCTGCCCCCGCCGGGGAGCCGGGCTCCCCCTCCCTCGTCTCCCAGCGCTCCCCCCACTCGCGACTCCGCTTCTCACCGCCGCACGCGCGAGCCGGAGCCAAGATGGCGCGCGGGCCGGGAGCGCGCCGCGTCGGCGGGGCCGCGCACGCCGGGGGCGGGGCTTCGGAGGAGGCGGCGCCGGGCGCGCGGCCGGGGAAAGAGGGTCGCGGGAGAGCCCCGCGGCGAGCGGAGCTCGTGCTTCACGAGCCTGGGGACCTGCGCGCGTTGCGATGCCCCGGCACGGGCACTCCTACTGGGCATAGAGACCCCGCGAGTGGCAGGGCGGCCATCAGAGGGCTCCAGCCGCTGAGGGACCGGAGGACTGGCGTCACCAGTGGGACGCCGGGCGATCGCAAAAGGTGATAGCAGCAGCGGAATTCACGCTGCACAGGAGCGAGGGGTTCCGTTTGGAGCGGCCGCTGCTGCGCGGGGCAGAGGCCTGGTTACCCCGTTCTGGGCTTTGCCCCCGGGAAAAGGTGCCAGCAGAAGGCAGTCGAAGGGACGCTCGCGCTGGCCGCAGTGGGGTGGAGAAAGAGCCCGCAGCCGCCGGTGACTTCGGGCCTTAGGGCCCCAGGGGCGTGCCCGCCAAGCCTAGCATGGTGCGCTGGGTACGAATATAGTTGGCGAAAGAATGGCCTAGAGAAGTGGCAGTGGGAATGAAGGGAAGTAGCGTTAAATTGGGAGGGATTAAGAGGAGGACTCGGCGAAGTGTTGGTGACTGGACCGAGGTGAGGGAGGGAAGGGAGCGTCCAGGGTGTCTCCCAGGTTTCAGGCCAGTTTGGCAAGCAGAATCTGAGGGTCCGGGAGACCGCCTAGGTGTAGTGGCCTGCGCAACTGGAGAGGAGGCTGGTGACCAGGACACTCCACGACCACCAGGGGACAGCAGACACCTGGCTGCAGCCCACCTCCTTCCTCCCTGCAGCCAAACCTTCCTTCCCTCCACCTTTTCCAGGGCTCCCCTGACTGGCAGACAGCACCTGGTGGGAGACAGGCTCAAAGGCTCCTGACTTTGCACATACTGCTCTCTCAGGTCTCAAAAGTGACTTCATATCACATCCCAGGGCCCCCTCCCCCATGGGTCCCTTCTTCTGTTTGCTCCCCAAAGATTAAAGAACCCTGTGTTCAAGGAAGAGAATACCGCTCCTTATTACCACTCCTTATTACCACCCCCACGCCTGCCTGGGGCAGGGATTGGGTAGACCCGTGAGAGTGGGGTAAACAGATGCATCCAGGAATGCCCTTTTCCTACTGAGAGGGGCGCCTTCATGCTGAGATGTCCACCCCCAGGGCATGGTGAAAACCAAGATGTGTGTAATTCCCTGTTCAATCACTAGGTGTCGACTTGCCCTCACCCCCACACACTGTAAGTCCGCACTGGGCTCCAGGATTGCTTATAGTTTATTTTCCCTGGAATTAGGGCACTGGCTAGCAGTCAGTGTTACAGATCTCAAATCTCGGTAGTCCCAGACCTGTGACTTCAGTGCCCCACCCTGAATGGCTCAGGTGGGGCATGAATCCAATAAATAGGAAAAGCAAGCGCCCTCTACCCTGTTACAAGGGCAGATTAGCCCCGGGCTGGAGTCCAGCTGTCCTGGCTGCCCCAGGACGGCAGTAAGCAGCAGTCACTCCTCAGGCCGTCACTCCTCTGCCGGCTTCACTTGCTTGGCAGCCTCGAGTTGGCAAAGCAGCTCATCCCACTGCACAAACTGCTTGGAGAGGAGCATTGTCTGGTCGCTGGTCAAGGAGGGAACAGGCAGTCTGAAGGCATGGAGAGACCTCCCAGCAGCCAAAGGACAGCAGGGATGCGAGAGGGAACCAGGGCACAGGGCTTGGGGTCTGCCCCATTAGAGACCAGGCTAGGGGAAAGGATACGGTCTTGTTGTATTCCTCCAGGAGGGCCTTGGACTCCTCGGTGACGTCCACACACTGGTCCTACGGGGCCAAGGGGTGTCAGAGAAAGGGGTGGGCAGAGCACCAACCCTTCCCAGCCTTCCTGTCTCCTCAGGACCCCCATCACCTATCAAACCCAGAAAAGCCCATGCTTAAGTCTAGGATCACAGGCGCCCCCTGCAGGCTCCAGGATAGGCGCCCTGACAATGGTATGGCTGGGCCATCTCCGCCCAAAGGCTGCCAGGTGAAGTGGGCACACTTAAGGAAACTCTGCCCCTAGTAGGGCTCCTCCCCCACTATTTCTGAGCCCTTTTTGCACTTTACACTAGGGCCTGGACCCCATGATAAACAGCACCTCCAGCCCTGGTCGAGGACACAGCATTCTGCTTCTCAGAGTGGCCTTACTAGCGGGAGACCTGGATGTGGTCCTAGGCAGGTCCTGGCCCAAGTTCTGGGCAGGAGAAAGGATATACACCAGCAGCAAGTGCATTTTCTGAGGAGCTGTCATCAGAGAGGCCTGAGGCTGCTCCCCCACGTAGAGGGTTGTATGCACTAGGTGACTGGCCACCTTCCCTTTCCTTCCCTTCCCACCCGGTTCCCCTGATACCTGCTGCTGGATATGGATCTGGGCCAAGCGCTGCAGGCGGGCGGCATGCTCAGGAACGGCTGTAAAACACAACGTGCTGCCCGATGCTGCTGGCGCCCTCCCCCGGGACTGCTCAATAGTCTATTAGGTCTTCGTCAGGATTAGAGTATTGAATGGAGAAGCTAAACAAACGCCAGGCTTCATCGACCACTGCAGCTGGTGGGGAGGGTGGGGTGGGGGGACAGCTCCCAGCCCCCACCAGCCCCACCCCAGCCTGGAAGGGAGGAAGGATACAGGCCTCTAGAAGAACACAAAGCTTGGGGTGGCCAGAGCTGTAGCCCCCACCCTCACCCCAGGGCTAGAAACAGGGCCAAGTAGAGAGGGGTCTGGCCCCTGTCCTCATGGGGAGCCTGCTGGTGAGCAGAGGTGGAGTGCAGGTCCCTAAACTGGCCACCCTAAATCCCACTCTGAGAGCCCCGGCCACTGTGCTGGGCCCCCAGAGTAAGCTGTCAGGTGTTCCGCAGGTGGCTGAGAAAACCTCTTCCAGAGACAGACTAGATGGGTATCTGGATTCAATTAAAGCCACTGTCGGCCTGTCAATGCCTAGGCCCGGGCTGCTTGTGGCAGTGCGGCAGGGAGACCGCATGTACATTTACAACGGAGGGGGCTGCTGCTGAGGAGTGGGCGAGAAGTCAGTGTGCACCCCCAGGGTTGGGGGCTGCTGGCATTTCCACCAGTCCTCAAACCCAGATAGTGAGAGGTCCTCACCCTGGGCTCTCTGCCCTGGCGATTCTAACCCCGATGGAAGTGGCATGAGGACCCAGGGAACCTGGAACAAGACATCCTGCCCAGTCACCCACCTCCCCAGCCAAGGAGTAGAGCTGGAGCCCCAGACAGGTACCTTTGATGGGAGGGCTGTCCAGCATGGGCACCAAGGCCTCCACCTGCTGCAGGAGCGCCACCTGGGAGAGGAGCCACCGCTCCTCTGAAACAGAAGCAGAAGGGACAGGCAGTAAGGAAGGCTCGCCCAGGCGGGCTGACGCCCTACTCGGGGGGGTGGCTGGGTCCTACTCTGCTTAAGACCCCCCTTTCTCTAGGAGCACACTCCTCTCTCTGGACACCTTGGGTCTGGCCCATCTAAATTCAGAGTCTCAGTTTCCCGCCAGGGTACCATCCTCCTGGCTCCTCTCAGTAACTTCTCAAATGCTTGGCTGGCAGAGGGCTTGTTGTTTCAAAGAGGGAAAAAAAATGCCCTCCTCTGAGCAGTACAAGGAGAGCACAGGTACAGAGCTGGATGGAAGAGTAGGCCTGGAGGCTGAGCAAGGGCTTAAAGAACAGGCTCAGAACTTAGGACTTAACCCGGCAAGCACAGGAAGACACTGAGCTTCCCAAGTGGGCCAAGCTGCACCTTGAAAACCATGTGCAGCTGGGGAAAGAGCAGCATCAGGAAGCTAACGAAGGGACTGTTGAGGTGTGAGAGGCTGTCATGGACTGAACTGTGTCCCCTCCAAAATATGTGCTACAACCCTGATTCCTCTACCTGTGTCTGGGACCATCTGGGAATAAGGAGGGAGGGGGTTTGCTGTGTTACATTAACGAAGCCAAGTCGATCCTAACCCTAGACACTTCTTGAGTGAGAACCACACAGCCACAGAGACCCCGCAGATGGTGGAGACAGATGCAGACGCACACCCAGGAATGCCAATGATTGTCTCTCCCACGGGAAGCGGAAACCAACACGGAAGGCCCTCCCTGGAGCCATGTCCTGAATTCAGACTTTTAGAGTCTTGATCTGTGAGAAGATACAGCTCTGCTCTTTGAAGTCTCCCATTCATGCTCCTTTCTGTGATGGGAGGACTTGGTCACTGAAACAGGACAGCCGCTGGGGAGGGACAAGAAGGCTCAACCCAAGAGGCAGTGCAGAGGGGACAGCTCAGGAACTCTGGCAGCTGCCCACTCATGCAGGGCTCAGGAACTTCGTACCCGCTCTGCCCTGCCCCCCTGCTATTCAGGGTAGTTTGAGATATACTGGCTACAATAAATGACCACTGAACACCTGACTGAAGGAAGGAACCCAGGAGGTAACCTTTCTGACCTAGAACTCTGACATCCCGGAGCCTTCTCCCATGAAAGGCAGAGGGAAACTCGGGCGGTGCTCTCCCCCAAATGCAATTCCCTTTGCTGCAACCCTGCCAGGAAAGTGTCTCTCCCAGGACAAGTGAGAAAGGCTCAGAAGGGAAGCCCTAGGGCAGACCTCTGCTGAAGCACGGGAGCAGCTTACCCTGCGGTTGGCACCATGGCCCGCAGATGGCGCAGCTAGGCCAGGCCTGGTGCCTGCGAGAGGACATACACACACACACACACCACCACCACCACCACCACCACTACCACCACCACCCCCACACCCCCTGACCACTTCCAGCCAGAGCCAGGCCAGGGTGCCAGAGCAGCTGCCAGGGCTGCAGCCATGAGAGCACTGGATGGGGAAGCTGTTCCTGTGCCCAGTCTCACCAACCACACACAGCCCCAGGTGCGTGGCACACACCAACCACCCAGCACTACCTGCTAAGATGAACTGCAGCTTAGAAGCATCAGGTATGGCAATTCGGTCCATGTACTCAGGATCCAGGTATTTGATCAGGTCTTCAACTAGAGAAGGAGCAAGACAGGAAATGGAACCAATGGGGTTGGGCAGTGGGGCTCTCTCAGATGATGCCTTCAGTGAAGAGTGGACACGGTGCCCCCAGTCCTCTCCACTCCCATCACCTCCAACTGGGGACATCATGGCTACCACCACGCTGGGGCCTCAGCTCTCCCACTGACCTATCTTTACCACTTACTGAGCAGAGGTTGCTAGAGCTGAAGTGACCAAGAAAGGCTTGGCTGCCCTAAGGTTAGGGCTCTCGGTACCTAATTTCTGCCTCTTGACCTTAGTTATACACTGGGGTGTTAATCACAAGGTCAGCAGTTCGAATCCACCAGCCGTTCTGTGGGAGAAAGATGAGGCTTTCTGTTCCCGTCAAGATTTACAGCCTCGGAAACCAAACAAGGCAGTTCCACTCTGTCCTATAGAGCTGAGAGGAGTCAGTGGACGCCACAGCAGTGAGTTTGAAGAGCTTATTTTGACCTTGGCCTTCCTCCTCCTCCTAGGGTTCCTATCCCACAGCTTAGAGCACTGTTATGGGCATGGAGTTCATTCACCAGGCAAAAAGAAAGCTCACCCATATCACTACGTCAGCACAGGGGCCTGTCCTTACATCTCTGCTTTCCAAAAAAACAAGCCCATGTCCTGCTGGGCTTCAGGGCCAGGGCCCAGAAACCAAAGAGAGTAGGCAGTCCGCCAAGAGGCACTTACTCTTTTTGTACAGGATCTTCACCCTCTCTCTCTTGCTGGCAATATTCCCCAAAGCCACCTGTACCTTGACCAGGCCATCAGCCACCTGGGGATGGAAAAGGGGGGGGATGGTAAGTCCAAGACAAAACACATGGATCAAGGCCTGGCGGAGGTAAAGAAGCCGTATCCACCATCACCCAAATTTCTGGCATCCAGCAAGGTAGGGTGGCCCTCTTCTTTTATCTTAAAGGAGATGCAATCCCATCTCCAGGGAATCCTCAGGGTGGAAATAATCATGTATCCCTTGGGGACTTCCAAGCTTATGAGGCAGCAACATAGACTATATTCCCCAGTTCCTAAAATGACAAGATGACAAGAGTAAGCTTACCTTGTCATGGGGCGGGCTGGCCAACCCCTAGCCCTGTCCCCTTCCCCTCAGATTTAGGGTGGAAGACAGAAGAGTAGGGTGGGAGAGAACAGACAGGCTGAGCTAAGATCCCAGTGACTTTGCAATCTCTGTATCAGGGAACCAAGAGAATCCGGCTAGGAGAGATGCATACTGTTCACAGCATGTGGATTGAGACAGTCAAGTGAGAAGGTTCGGTAGGAAACTAGATGCCCATGTGTGGTTCTCAGAACATAAATCTGGGCCAGCACTACACAGCTGAGACATAATGATATGTAAATATTCACCACAATTATGGAAGCGAATGAGCTTCAGGGTGGAGGTGATGAATGGTCAGATTCAAAAGTCAAATCTATGGGGTGGCAAATCAGGTCTGAAAGAAGCAACCAGTGAGCTTGGAGGAGACCTAGAAGGGTTGGTGACAAAGGGAGGGAACATTTTGAAATGGAAGCCCAATCTGCTAGTGTCGCTTCGTTCATTCCACACACAAGACTTGCCAACAGAGGACGTCATGAGCCCACGTGCACGTAGCTCCAGACAGGCTGACAGTGCAGCAGGAGCTCCTCAGTAAAAGCCCTTCCCGAGTAGAAAGGGGATGAATGGGTGCCTGAACCTTAGGGTTGCCAAAATCCAGTCACTTGGGTGAACTGGTCTACCTCCAAACTCCAGGTATCCGACTCTACCTTCTACTCAGCCCTCTCGGACCTCACCTAGCCTCACCCGCAGCCAGCCCCGTGCAACTCTCCACACAATCCATTAGCAATAATGCGGGGCTCGGCGTGCCACTGCGGGCGGCGCTCTTCTTGGAAATACACCAGTAGGCTTCTCGAGGGTCGGGTCTCAAATAGGCCGAGGGCGCAGGCTCAGTCGCCTTTCGTACAAAGCTCACCCAGAGCTCGGTAACTACCTGCAGGCTCCCCTTCCTGCCCCAGGGGGTTAGATCCGAGGGATGGGTCGGCCCGGGAGGCCCCGGCTTTGATTTCCAAGGCCGAGGCGAGCGGCTGCACCCACCCCGAGGCCGGGCCTGAGGGACGCTCTGCTCTGTTCGGGAAAGGGTCACCTGGATACAGATCGCTCACCTTTCGCGAGCCCCGCGCCCCGCTGGGTCCATACACCCAGCGCTCCAGCTCCTCCACGCCCGCCTGTAGCCGCTGCAGATCCGTCACAGCCGCCATACTCCCCACTGCCGGGTCTCAGCCGGGGACGCGCCAGAGGGCGGGACATCTGGCCAAATAGGAAGACCGACCAATCCGAGCGCACGGGCGCCCCTCCAGGCGGGAAGTGACACCTCCCTCGGCTTTCGATGCCGGAAGTGTTCCGAGAGGAGAGTCAAAAGTTGCCTGGTTACCTAGACAACGGCTCCCGATGACAGATAATCTACGCAAGGGTTGCCTTTCTTACCTAATGCGAAGGTACCAGAGAAGTTGACCCACTCCCCGGAAGGTCTCCGTAGAATACGCCAGTATTTCCAGGATCGAGCCATTCCCGTTGGTCAGGGGAGGTCCCACGTGAGTGAGCACGGTCTTGAAGTCCTCTTGCCCTAGCACACCCCACCCACCCACAGTCCTAGACTGCTAGGTTCAGCATTCGAACTCAGACGCGAGTCAAGAGCCTGCGCTTCACTCCGCCTCCTTCCCTCCTGGATCCCCGACCGGATGTAGCACGTTGTGTCACATACTTGTATTCACCTCCCGTCCCCCTTCCCCACCAAACCCCAAACCAACAAGAAGGAGAAGCACCCAGGAAATGGAGGGACAGTCGCTTTATTATCCAGATGTGGCCCTCCCGGATACCTCCTCCACAGCACCCTCAACCCACCCTTCACCTGGCTCCTGAAAAGAAGCCCCCCCTGGGGCGCTCGCAAGGATATTGCTATAGGGAGCCTGTGAAGGAGATAATGGGCTCACTCTGAGGATAGCTCTTTGGCAGACGCTGCTGGATTTGGCCAGGGAGCCAAATCTATGAGGTAGATGTAACATGGAAAGAAAACTCTTTGGCTTCAAGTCCACATGGCATGGGGGAGGGGGAGTCATCTCCCAGGGCAGGGTCCCAGAGTGAATGCCCTGGAAGAAGCAAGGTATAGGGGGGCTGTCCTCCCCCTCAGCAGTAGGGTCAGGACTCTTAGATCTGAGTGGGAGCTCTCAGGGTGAGGCGCTGGGAGGGGGCCCTGTCGGGGGTGGGGGCACAGGATTGGTGGGACCCTGGGAAGCTGGCAGAGGCTGGCGGCGGGCAAAGAGGACACCTGGCAGATGGATGAGATGGTAGAAGGCAAACACAGAAACAGAAGAGGGGGACAAGAGTGAGATTGCTAGAACACAAACCCGTGCCACAAACCAGTTAGGACAAGCTCCTTGGATATGTGGGAGACTCCTATGCCAATATAAATTGCCCTCAAAAGGGCAAACTGGCATCTACAATGACACATGGATGGGTCTATGACAAGGCAGGCATCCCATGGTACCCATACCAATGAGGCAATGCCTTGGACCCCAAGCCATGTAAAACCCACTATAACCCATGCCACTGTAGTAATCCACTGAACCCCTTGTTACCCATGCGGACTTAGATGTCTTCGAACCTCATGCTAGTAGAGATAGTCTAAAATCCCCATGCCAGTGTAAATACCCCGGACCCCATGCCAGTGCAGACAGCCTCAGCACTCCTACCAGTGTAGACTACCCCGTTGATCTCTAGGGCCATGTTGATACTGCTGATGCCACTGCCCGCCAGACTGAGAGGCCCGTCCAGCTGCTCCTCTGTTCAAGAGGAGGCAGGGGTCACATTTTGGGAATCAAGCCTCTGACTTAGAAGGGCCCTCCTCCATCCCTGTGGCCAGCCCCCATCCCACTCCAGACACACATATGTAATCACAAAGCCCCTATGACAAGATCTGACAGCCCCACCTCCAACGCCTATTGAGTATGGCGTCTGTCTTCCGCCCCCAAGCCCCCTGGGCAATGTTTCCTTCTCACCCCTCGGGGGGACCTTGCCACGGGGCAGAAAACTGGGGGGTGCGCCAGGTCGAGTTGGGTCCATGGGCCCCATCAGCACAGCCCTCTTCTCCGGAGGCTCCTCAGGTGCCAGCTTCTCGCGCACGGGTCCCAGGGCCAGACCCACCGGCAATGCCATGCGAGGGCTGGGGATTCCGCTCTCTTCTAGAAAAACACCTCACTCAGCTCCCCTACCTCAACCCACTCCATCTCTGCATTTGGTTCTCATCCAACATCCTGCATGTTCAATCTCCCCTCCCATCTCCGCTGGAAGCCCCAGCCAAGGGGCCCATAAAGTCCTGCTCAATTTAAGACAATGGGGGGATGGCTGAGAAATGTAGCTTTCCTTTAAATCATTCCACTTTCCTCCACTCCCTTCTCCTCCAATTTGCACAGAACACACGCAAACGAGCCCAGATGTGAATGAAGTGGAACTACTGCGCTTGTTAGAGGGACTTCCCGTTACACCACAGGGACGGCTCCAGATTCCCAGCGCCTCATGACGCTGAACTTCAGAACCCTAAACCTCTGGGCTTGCTCTCCAACTCTACGCAGCCGCCTCCCCTCGCACCTTTCTTTACCAGGCTCGGGCTGATCTGGGCGCACGCGTGCGCGGGTAGTCCGGGGGCGGAGCTGTGGGCGGGGCCGGGCGGGGCCCCGGGCGGGGCGGGGCCAGAAGCCACGCGAGGGGGCGGCCCCGCCAGGCCGAAGAGCTGCGTGGCTGTGTAGGCTTGGCGACGGCCCTCGCGCCGATTGCTGTCGATGGCGGCCTGGAGTTCCCCGGGCGAGCTGAGCGCTCGCGTCTCGCACTCATACGGGTACAGGTACTTCATGTATCTAGGGGCAGACGGGGCGTGGGGCAGGAGGCGGGGCCTGTCCGCTGGAACCCCACTGCCCACCCCCAGCCCCAGGGGGGCCCTCCACGCCCGCTGGCCCTGGGCCTCACTGGGTACGCAGGGTGAAGGCGGCCGAAGTGATGGTGGTGGGTAGACTGAGGCCTCGCGTCACCTCCCGCCACACCTTGCGGTTGATGACTTCCACTAGGCCGCCCTTGGCGGTCACCAGGCGGAACAAGGCATACAGGTCCAGAACCTGCTTCGCCATGATGGGCACGCGGTTTACTGGCGTCCCTAGTGGGGGTGGGCAGAGGGTCGGGACACTAAGACGCCCGTGTGCAGCATCTCTGGGGACTGAAGAAGTTGGACTCTTGCAGGAGGCCTGGGAGGCAGGGCTAGGCCAGTGGAGGGAGGGAGAGCAGCGGAGCGGGGGAACAGGTGGAATTGGAAGCAAAGTCCCCTGGGGCTAGAAGGACAGGCTGCTAGGACCAGGACAAACTGTTTCAGCCAGCTTCTGATACAGCGACTCAGCGTTGCCATGATCCTCCGCCGGTTGTCGTCCTCCAGCAGATTCCAAATCAGACCCCTCCCCACCCCCCATGGGACTAACGGGCCGGGCTCCTTCGGGCTTTCACCAGAGCCTGGGGCGAAGTCCAGCCTCTGCGGTTGAGAGTCTTGACTTTGCACCGCTGGGAAACTCAGACACCCGTCTGGACGGGTCCTCGGAGAGATGCCTACGCTCGTGGTCCAACAAAGCTTCCTTTTCCACACGCAACTTTGAACTTCACTCGCCACTTTTTCTTCTTTGGATCCCCCCACACCCCCCGAATCCCACGCCCACGTCCTCCAGCTCCGGTGGTGGCGTCTGGATGTGGGTCACGGGCCCTCGTTTGGCGCCCTCTGGGCTAGGCAGTAGGAAGGTGCTGAAGAGCCCGACTACCCCCCAACAGTGGCCGGAGCACGGTGGGCTCCGGAAGGGACGACAGGCTCAGCCAGCTCCGAAGCTCACCCCCCCACCCTACCCCGCCGCGCGCCAGTCTGACAAAAGGACCTGTCTGCCCTGAGCGATGGGCCCCAGTTAATTCCTTACCGATCAGGTCCCCTCCCTCTGCCGCCTTTGGACCCGAACAATTAGCCGCGGCCTGATTAATGGGGGGAAATTATCGGACCCTTGGGATACCTTACCCTCCCACCCCCCCTAGCCGCAGCAGGCTTGAAGGGAGACTGGGACCAGAGGGAAGCCTGGGGGGCAGGCGGGGACAGGTGCTGGCATAGTTCAGAACCTGAGCCCTGCAGAAGGGTAGTCAGGGGGGACAGGGAGGAGACTGTGGGAGCCAAGCGACCAGATGTTCCTGGAGAGCAAGGCGACTTGGAGCCCCGCTGAGGGTCCTCCAGGAAGAGAGAGGCCTGAAATGGGTACTGGGCCTGGGGTGGGGGCCTGAGGGGCTTAGATCAGCAGCTGCGGAGAGCATAGGGGGTGGGGTGGAGTGCAGCCAGTTAATTAGCGGCTTATCAGGCCTCAGTCGGAGTGAGTTAATTAGCTTTGTAGAGAGAGATAATGAGTCAGTCTTCGGGCTCATGAATCTGGGGAGAAGCTGGTGTGATGGACTGCCACCCACCCTTCTCCCCTCCTGGATTCTTCTTCCTGCTCTTCCAGCTCTGAGATTCCTGGAAAGGAACCCTTCTCCCTCACAGTCACATCCCACTCCTTTGGGAAGTCTTCCCTCTGTCTAACCCCAGTCTTTCCTGCTGTAGAAGAGCTCAGGAATGGCCCATGCCTGAAGCAAGGGTAAAGTGTAGGCAGACAAGGCTGGAGGGACCAAGCATTCTCAGGCCTCAGTTCTGGACACACACACACACACACACACACACACACACACACCACAAGTCAACCAGTTCCCCCTCCCACCCTTCCCATTGATCCCACACTCATTAACTTGCCAGTGGTCTGACCTCTAATTAATCCCAGGGCAGAGGAAGGGGGCAGGGTCAGAGGTTAAAGATGCTATTGAGGGCCCAAAGGACAGATCCTGCCCACCGCAGGGACCAAACCATGGAGTCTCCCTTCTTCAAACTTGGTGAATGGAGGCCATCCCAGGACCCCCCTCCCGCTCCCCACCATCACCCCACTCACCCCTCTTCTGCATGAAGCTAAATAGGTCATCCAGAAATTCCTTCCTCTTGGGGTCTGCATCAAGTTCATACAGCTGGGAAAGGAAAAAGGTCATCCCCCCCAGTTCTGCTGACCCTACCCCCGCCCCAGGGACCTCCACTCAAGAGGGACTTTAAACAAGGACACCTGACTGAAGCTTGCTTAGGATCTGAAATGTGGACTTCCTGGCATGGGGTTCTCACTTCCTGGTGGCAGGTAGGGCCACGTTTTTTCTGATATGCACAGAGGTATTGTACTGAGCAGTCAAATCCATCCGCCTGAGATGTAGGGTAAGAGAAGCAGGTAGGAGCTGAGCCTGCCCTTTGAGGATGACTTGCCTACCCTAGAGCCTGGTCCATACTGAGCAGCCTGACACATGTACTGGAGGCACACCTTCTCTGGCTTTCATTCATACAAGCATTCATTGGAATCCCTGGGTGCCAGGACAGCGGGTGGTGGGGCAGGGGGCCCACCCTTCAGCCAGTGGGTGCCCAGAAGCTTTGGGATTGAAACCTGGGGCCCCTCGCCCCACCCTCTAGTCTAATCTCCTTCCTGCTCACTGCAGTAGCGGCCACAAGGGTCTGTGCCACCCAGGCCCTCTGAGTTGGAAGGCAGGTCTTGAAGGACCCTAGGATCATCTCCCTCCTCCCCAGTGCCCCTAGGCCCTCCTTGTCACTATTATCTTCCAAATGCTCCCCGGGAAAAGAATCCCTGGAGTAATGGGGCCAGTTACCCCGAGTGACACCTCCCTAGTAAGAAAGCTCAGCCACAAACACCCAGGAGCAGGAAACACTGGAACAGTAGTTGTCAACCTTCCTCATGCCGCAACCCTTTCATGCAGTTCCTCACGTGGTGGTGACCCCCAACCATAAAATTATTTTCGTTGCTACTTCATCACTGTCATTTTGCTACTGTTATGAATTGGGTGACTCCTGTGAAAGGGTCAGTTGACCCCCAAAGGGGTCACGACCCACAGGTTGAGAACCACTGCACTAGAGGCTCAGCTTTAGAGTAACCCTCCCCGGCAACAACCCTTAGCTGTGCAGGACTACACAGCACAAGTAACACAACCTTCTAGTAAAAACTGCAGAACTCAACTCAGGAGAGGCAACTCGGGAGCCCAATCTCCAGTCTCCAGACTAACAGAACTCCGGGACACTAATGACACCCCAAAGCCCTAACCAGAAATGAGCACTTCTGGAACATACCCACCACGAGCACCCTGTGAGTGACCTCTTCAGAAAAGCACACCTAAGTCACATCCGTGACTAGCACTTTGCCAAGGAACCGTCCTGGGAAATGCCCTAAGGCTCCCACTTTGCCGGCTTGGAGTGAGATCTTAGGGGAAAACAAAAACATCAAACCTCTGAATAATAATGTGATATTCCAGTTGCCCAAGGACCTTCCGGTCACAGGGAGGCCACCACAGATGAGAACTAGGACTCAGGATCTCAGGCCAGGGGGAAATAATTGGGATTAGAGGGAGTCAGGGATGAGATGGGGGTGGGTCACCAGACTGCCAAGGGAGTGGCAACCTCCATTCTGTTTCCACAGGTGTCATCAGCCTGGGACACCCCCACAGGAATATGACCTTGTGGTTGAATATGTACTTGGGCCTGGAAGCCTCAGCTTCCAGGCTCCACGACCTCAAAAGACTTCTTGGAGGCACTGATACACCTCCCATCTTCCCTCCCACCCCCACTGTTCCATGCTGTCTTGTATTTTGGGGTGTTTCCCGGTGCCTCTTCCCCCATCTTTGAATGTGTGCACCCCGGTGCCTCTTCCCCCATCTTTGAATGTGTGCACATCTCTGGGTTTCTCTCCCTCCCTGTCACTATTCCCCCACCTGCCTCCTGCGGGTGTCTCAGGGCCTGGCTCTCTGGCTGTCTCTACCCTGCAGAGGGCAATCAGGGCCTAGCCTTGGCCAAGCTCTTGACTGCATTTGCCCAGAGAGGAAGACATGGAGGGCGTCCTACCTGTTTGAACTGCTCCTCATAGGTCCACTCGTGGGGATGGGGTTCAGGGAGCTGGCTGGCAGGCGAGCTGGGACCCCTGGCGCCTGGATGACTCTCCTCTGCTGTATCCTCCTCGCCCGATTCCTCCCCTTCCTCCTCCTCTTCAGCATCCTCCTCTTCCTCAGCGCCAACCTTACCCAAGGCCCCCTCAGGGGCCTGCAGGGTCTGGAGGAGTCCCGGCAAGGGAGGCCTTGGGGGCGGAGGGCGAGGAGGGCCCGGAGGCCCCACCCCGCGGGCCAGCCGGGCTGCCTGCTGCCTCTGCAGGGCCTCCATTACCGCTTCCAGGCGCAGGCCCCCGGCTGGGGAGGGCCCTGGCACCAGGCGGGGCCCCGAGGAGAGGGCCGCCTGTGGGGGAGGGAGTTATGGGACCTGTGTCCTCCTGTCCCCACAGCCTAACACAGCGGGAGGGGGACACGAACGCAGGGGAGTGTCGGGCCTTAGGGCAGGGGCAGACGGCTTCCTCAGAGGTGGACCGACCCACCTAGAGGTGGGAAGCGCAGGAGAAAGTGACACCACGGGCCTTGACTGCGGAGGGGAGAGGCCGAGCCGCTCAGGGAGGGTGACAGGACATACGCGCAGACAGAGGTGACTCGGAGATCTGACAGAGCGCATGCAGGGAGATGTGGAGCTAGAGAGAGAAACGGGACAGAGACAAGGAGAAGCAGAAGCGGGGAGAAGCAGACGGCAGAGACAAGAATGGAGAGACAGAGATGCGGAAAGATGCGCTGGGAAGAGAGAAGGGTAGAGAGGGAGCGTAAGGGGGCGAGATGGAGGAGGGAGCGCCAGACAGGCAAGCCCCTGAGTGACAGCCCGGAGGAGAGAGGGGCAGAGGTGGAGACCAACTAGTGAGACAGACACAGGGAAAGAGCCCTGCTCAGCTAGACACGCACCCGAGCGGGGGATCGGAGGTGCATCAGGGACGCGGACCGACGGACGGACGGACGGACGGACGGGACGGGAGCCGGTCGCAGAGAAGCAGAACCCAGGAGGCGCGCGAATCAAATGGAGCAGCCGGGGCAGAGCCCTGGGCAGGGCCGGACCAGCGGGCAGGGTGGCGGGTCCAGCGCTCTGCTCTCCCTCCCCGGCCCCCGCAGCCGCTCACCAGCCTGGCGCGCCCGGCGGTCCCCGGCGTCTCCACGGCGCTCCCGGCGCAGCCGGCCCGGCTCCGCGCGGCTGGGGCTCGGGCGCGGGTCCCCGCAGGGCGCACCTCCGCCGCGGGTCCTCACTGGCCGCTCTGCGTCGGGGCGGGACCCGGGCTGCCGGTGCGGCGGGAGGAGTCGGCCCCCAACAGGTGCCCGCACCCCCCTCCCCGAGACACCCACTCTGAAGGGCAGCGGGGGAATGGTGTGGACGAGAGCGAGGGTCGCCAGAGCAGAGTGCCCCACCACCACCTCACAAGTCCTGGCCCCGCCCTCCCCCCCACCCGGCACGCACACACCCACCCCTCCTTGGCAAGTTGGAGCCCCAGCTCCCCCACTGGCCTCTCGGTGGTGTGGCGACCCTGACAGGCACATTGACCCTCCTGCCTGTCCCGCCCGGGTTCTGTCCCCAGGTACACCTGCTGCAGTGTGCACAGGCACGGACCCTCACCCCTCCTGCTCCCGCACACTCTGGCCTCCGAGCTGCCGACATACCCACAGCACAGTGCACACGCCCCCAAACCACCAGCGGCTTACATTTTCACCCAAACATGTAAGAGTTACTAAAATACATACAGCAATGGTCTCCTGGGGCCCATCACCTGTGAGAACTGGCCTGTCTGCCTGTCTCTACCACCCTGAATCCATAGCTGCTGGACTGGTTTGGGCTCACCCTGCTCCAGTGGGAGTTTCTTGTTTGGGGGTGCAGTGTCCCCTCCCAGCAGCCTGGGGCCCCTATCTTGTTTTCTCAGGCATCCTCGTCTCTTCACCCATTTCTTCCTGTGCCCATGAGAGAAGAGCCACCCTGAGGGCGCCCCCACATGTGGTAACTTTAGGGGTATGCAGGGTAGTCACTGCTAAGCCAAACCCCATACCAGGGCCCCTCTTCTGACCTCTTACCCTCCAGGACAGCAGTTCTCAACCTGTGGGTCGAGACCCCTTTGGGGGTCAAATGACCCTTTCACAGGGGTCGCCTGATTCATAACAGTCGCAAAATGACAGTGATGAAATAGCAACGAAAATAATTTTATGGTTGGGGTCACCACATGAGGATCTGTATGAAAGGGTCGAGGCCTTAGGAAGGTTGAGAACCACTGCTCTAGGTGGGACTTGCCTTCCTCCATCCCGGTACAGCTTCCCTAATGACTGCCCTTCTCAGCTCCACCCTGCCAGGGCCTCGTTGCCCCTGCCTCAACCACCTCCCTGTTCCAGTCCAGCCCCCACTGCAATTCTGTGTGTGTGTGTGTGTGTACCCCTCGTGTACCTTTGGCACATCCTGGTATCTTCAGGCTCAGAGTTTCAAACTCACAAGTAGGCTACCCCAAGAGCCCCAATGATCCAAACACTTCCTATTGGTACCATGCCCCCTTCCCTATGGCCCTGTGTAGTGAGTTTCTCAGCAACAGAGTTATCCAGTTTCTGGGCCCCTCCTCTTGGCTCATCAAGAAGAGAACTGATGAATGAGCAGAGGCAGACACACTTGGCCCCAGCGTCTCCTGGAAGACTAGAGAAATCTGAGAGATCTGCACCCACCTTAACCACTTCCAATCCCCACTCCACCTCCCAGCTTCCAGGCTGAGGGAAAGGAGTAAACCTGACTGGCATCGCTCTCTTTCTCTCCATTCAGGAAAATGAATTCTATATGGAGTCATAAATAATCCTCTGGTCTTGCTCTCATACCTCACTGAGACAAAGGCAGATCTAGACTTCCAGAGACCAAGGTTTCATTTATCCAACATCAGTTTATTGAGCACCTACTTTATACCAGGTACTATTGGCCACAAGAGAAAGCCGGACAGTTCCTATTATAATAGAGCTTTAGTTTTAGCAAGCGGCGGGGGGCCTGTGATATGTCAGATGGTGACAAGTGCTTTGGAGAAAAATAAAGCTGAGCTGTGGGGGAGACCAGAAAGGTAAGGATGTATCAGTTATCTGTTGTTGGGTACAAATGACACCCAAACATGGCCACTTAGAACCACAAATATCTATGAACATTAGGCTTTATTTTTTCCCCAACTGGTTTCGTGGTTGATTCTGGCTCAGTGTCTAGACTCAGGGTATAGTGAAAGCGTTGGCCAGGCTGCAGTCACCTAATGGCTTGAGGCTGGAAGCTTCCCATCTGGCTGCTTACCGAGCTGTGTGTAGACGGCCTCAGGCAGGCTTCCCCCTGGCACTGCTTCCAATCTGGTAGCTGGCTTCCCCCAGAGTGTGTGACCAAGAGATAAAAGGCAATGCTCTTTTATGACCTAATCCTGAGGTCACATCCCATCACCTCTGTCAAACACGAATTGTTAAAAGTCGAGAAGCGAATTTACTTGTTATCCAAGGGGTAAGGGAAGTAGGCTCCTGGTGAAGGCCTACTTATCAAAAATATTTTGAACATATTTTAAAACCAAAGTCCCTAGATGGTGCAAATGGTTTGGGGTTTGAATTCCCCCCATGGTCCCTCAGCAGGAAAGGCCTGGCCATCTGCTGTCATTGAGTTCAGCTAGAAGCCCAGAGCTCAGCCCCACGAATGGAAACCACTTCAGTGGCAAATACCAGCACAGTGTAAAACCACCACCGAGGATAGGGTATTCAAGTAAGTATTAAGGAAGGACTCCGTGCGCAAGAGGGGCAGAAAGAGCCATGTGTCGAGTAGGCAGCAAGTGCAAACCTCCCGAGTAGAACTTTGCTTCAAGCGCTGCAAGAAAAGCGAGGCAGCCATTGGGCGAGAACAGGGTGGCGATGAGCAAAGTGGTCTGATGCTTGATCAGAGGTAAAAAGCCCTCAGAGGCACGGACAGGACTAAGACGGAAAGCCTTTGGAAGTTTCTCGGCAGGTAGCCCAAGGCTCCACACAAATATAAGGACAAGGTCTAGCAAAGAGGCCATTGCAGTTCAAGAAAGGGATGATGGGGCTTACGAATTGCCACCTCCAGAATATGTGCTGTAAATCCTAACCCGTGTGTGTAGTAGCAATTCCACTGGGGAATGCAGCTTCCTGATTGTTAATGAACCCGGTGAGCGCAGGGCTGTTTTAAGCCAATCCCTTTTGAGACATAAAAATTAAACAAGCAAGCAGACGGGAGAAGAGCGATGATTCCAATCCACATGAAGATTGCCCAAGAGCAATTCAGGTGGGAGAAGGAACTTTCTCCAGAGCTGAGCAGAGAAAGTTCTCATTGAGAGTCGGCTCCCTGTATTCAGATGTCATGCCTTACAAACTGTGCGGAAATAAATGTCTTCTTTGTTGACTACTTTTATGTACTTGTATTTCTGTTACAGCAGCACTTGGTGTCTGAGACAGTGGCTTACCTATCGGGGTGGTAACAGTGGATAGATTCTAGATGTTTTGGAGAAAAATTTGGCAGGCTATGTTGATGGATCCGATGTTGGATGTGAGAAAATAAGGTATGGGAGCAAACATGAAGGTGTTTGAAGTGGGCAGCTGGGTAAATGGAGCTGCTCTTGAGATAGTGAAGACTGCAGGAAGGGCAGGAGCTGAAGGAAAATCCAGGTATTTTGAGTATTGTAGATTTGAGATACCCATTAGACATCCAAGTGCAGGTGCTGACGGAGACGGAGACTGCTAGATAGCTGAACTGGAAACTCAGGGAAGAGACAAAATTGATAGCCAAAACCTATAGTTGGGATTTAAAGCCAGGAACATATAGTTGAGATCACCTGAGGAAAGGTGTGGTAGACAGACAAGTTTGAGAATTAAGCTGAGGGCGATCAAAGGCAGAGGAGGTGAGGATTCAGCAGAAGTTGATGAACTGAGAGGTGTTTTACACACCAACGGATGTGTTTAAGAGTAATTAACTGTGTCAGATAAAAGTTGAGAACTAAGCAGTGATCACTGAATTAGGAAGTAGCCCAGGGTCCTGGGGGCTATGGGAGGCAGGAAGGGGTGATGGGAAAACGAAGGCATCTTTGACAGATGAGCCTAGCGGTAGAGCTGGGTTCTAGAGGGAGCTTTGAAAAGAATGATTTTGCAACTCCTGCTCAGTGGAGTAGATGCAGCCACGGTCTGCCAAGGCTGGGATAGCCATTTTACCTGGGCTGCACACTTCAGAGCTCCAGAGCTTGTTTCCGGTGAGATAATCAACAAGCCAAACTCATTGCTGTCAAGTTGATGCCGACTCATATCGACCCTTTAGGACAGAGTTTCTGAGTCTGTTCACTTTTTATAGTAGAAAGTCTCAGCTTCTCCCTTTGGCACCGCTGGTTTTGAACTTCTGACCTTGTGGTTAGCAGACCAACATCTAACCACTACGCCACCAGGGCTCCTTAATGAGAATTTACATGTCTATATCTGTTAATTAATGTCACATTTAAGTAACCAAACATACCAGGAGCCGTCAGAAGTGGGAATGACCAGATGAGGGGCAAAGCAAGGAGGTGCTTAGGGCTCAGGAAACAAGCGCAGGTACCCTGGAAAGAATGCCTCTTAAAGTTCACACTCAATGGCTTCTTGGTGAAGGTCAAGGGTAAACTTTGCATCTGAGGCAGCCTCTTGCCTCAGGCTTGTCCCAGCTCACTGGCTCCCTCCTAACTGCTGAGTAGTGGGCATGCTTCCCCCTCGTGGAGAGACCCGAGGTAGGAGACAACTCCTGTTCTGGGTGAGGGTGGAAATAACGCCTTGCAAACCCCACAAAAGCAGACTGAAGTGAGCAAGAGCTCTCTTGCAGCTCAAAAGTGGGTGCACACTGCCACCTCATGGCCACCCAGGGCAGACTGTTAGAAACAATCTTCTCACCCAGCCCAGGATTTTTTTTTTTTTTTTTTTCAAATTGTGGTATTCACAACTGTGGTGGAGAGGACCTGACTAAACAAGCTGATCTCAAGGTTTCACCTAAAACGTATTTCTGCGGGTTGGGCCAGTGTGCTTTCTCTGCACAGGCTGAGTGCCGCACAGCCACTGTGATGAAAGGAGGCATCCAGCAAGGGAGAGGCCTGCCCTGGCACCCCCAGCTCACAGCTCCTCCTGCTGCTCAGACACACAAAGAAATGGAAGTGTTTACAGGGCTTTATTACCGTGACAGAGAATGCAGCAGGGGCAGTGTCTGGAAGCTGGGGGGCATGGGGGTGCCGGGGGTGGTGCTGAGGATGTGCAACAGGCCTTCTGCAGGCCAAGGATGGTCCCCTGGGCTCAGGCCCACCTCTTCAGCCCACTCCCCAGTAGCGGACCCAGGGCTGAGGCCAGCCTATCCCACACCAAGGGGAGGTGGGGTCCCAAATCACCATTCTCCTCCGGTTCTCCAGCTGATCTGGCTAATGGGGGGAGAGGGAGGCAGCCACGAGGTGCTTGCATAGCAGGGGAATAGAAGGGGGATAAGGCATATGGTGAGGGCAGGGGCAATGATGGGGGGAGGGCATCAGAGCTGCAGGGAAAGGTGGACCCCAAGGGCAGGTCCTTGTCCCTTTCACTGCTCGCTAGGGCGAGAGATCAAATCCAGGCAGCGTGTAAGGCCCACCCCCCTCCCTAACTCCAGAGCCCTGACTGGGGCTAAGAAGCTAAATGTAGGAAGGCCTGAGTTAGTGAGTGAAGCAATGGTCACTGGTTGAACAGGTCTGGCCCCCTTAGTATGTATGGGGGCCCTCTCCTGATGGGCGTGAGGACAGGGCTGCTGCTCCCACCACAGCATCGGTTTCATGTGTTCCCAAGGGTGTCCATGTTTGGATGTAGAAGCATGTATGCCCCTGCTGGCATACCAGGAACTCAGAATCTGCATGGGATGAGTGTGTTCCTGTCTGTGCACAGGGGCTCCCACAAGTGGATACATGCGGGCCTGCCCACGCCTGTCCATCCACAGCCCCTCCTTCAAGCCGGGCTGGTCAGGGGTCCTGGCCGAAGAGGTAGGTGGTGAGCTCAAGTCGGAGGCCCCGGGCGTAGGCTCGAAGAGTATAGAAGAGGGTGAGGAAATCCTGGGTGCTGAAGACGGTGTCAGCCAGTGCGAAGGCCAAGGTGGATGGGATGACGCCCCGGCCGTACTCTACCATCCACGTGTTGGGCCCCCACTCCACAGCTGTGGCCTCTCCAGGTCCGTGCAACACCGTCTCCCCTGGGAGACATGGAGCACCCATGGTGAGAAGCCCAGCCCAGTCCTGCCCCTCCACTGCTGCTGATTCTATGGCCCTTTGACGGTCTAGGCTTGGAAATGGAGAGGGAGTTTCAGATCAACAAGCCCTGCCTCACTGGGCCAGTCTCCCATCTGGAGGGGTAAGAAGGCCACTCCTGTAGGTTCCTCTGTGGCGTCACCCGGCCCATGTATTCTCTTGGGGAAGCCCTGGAGGGCCATCGGGAAGGGGGCTCACTTCACTGGCATCTCACCTGGCCACGAGTGTCCTGACAGTCTCATTCTCAAGCCTCACTCAAGTCCAGCAGAAATCTAGCCAACCTTGAACTGGGCCTGTTCGACAGGGAGGGGTGGTTAAAAGGCTTGTCAGGCTTTCGGAGAAATGTAGCTATTGAATTCCAATGCCTGTGATGCTTGTATCAATCAACCTCAAACTTACTTGAAAGGTCAAAGCTCAATGTGCAATGTAAAATGCTTCCTTAGAAAAGAACACAGGAAAAGGAAATAACCATGTACCTTGAGGTGCCGGGAGCTTGTCCTTCTTTCCCACAATGGCTGTGGGAAAGAAAGTGCCTAGACCAAACCCAACCCCTTGCCATTAGCTTTCTGACTCATGGTGACCCTCGAAAAGATTTCTAAGACTGAATCTTTTGGGGACCAGTCTCATCTTTCTCCCATGAGCAGCCAGGGGCTTCCTGGTGGGTGTGAACCGGCGGCAATCTTGTGATTAGCTGCCTATCGCCTGACTCACAGTGCCACTAGGGCTCACTCAAAGAGTGCCTAAAAACGAAATGAAAAATTCCCCATGGCCATCCAGTTGGTTCTATATAAGTTCTCCAAGGCTGTGCATCTTCAGAGTAGAGCACCTCATCTTCCTTCTGGGAAGGGGCTGGGGGGCGGGGTGTCCACTGGTGAGTTTAAATGAGCGAACTTGGGATTATCAGTTCAATGCTTGCTGGACAGAGCCACCAGGTGTCCCAATGAATTCTAGGCAGATACAAAGCTTCCTGTTCCCTTGGCCAGGTGAAAGCCACAGAGGAAAACCACAGGAGCCCTCAGCCCTGCCGGCCCGGGCCCAACCAACCACCTGTGGCTTACCTGGGGGGTGGGGAGGGGTGAGGGGGAAGGAAGGAGAGCTTTCTGGGGAAAGATGGGCCATCCTATTCTGCACCTCCCCTGACCACAGGCACACCCAGCGGGAGGGGACCCAGCCTGTCTACCAACCTGGATAGAAGACCTCACTTTTAGTAGTGCCCTCTCGCCACTGGTGGAAGGTGCCAGAGATGATGGTGTCTGAGATCTCAGCCCAGTAGCGTCCTGGGGAACAATCAGATGAACACTGACATGGCCGTGCCAAGCGTGAGAAATGAAGGCCCGCTGCAGCCTCCCAGTCCCGCCCACCGCTGGTACTGACCAGAGTGGCCACGGGAGCCCAGAGCGGTGCCGAAGAGCAGCACGTACTCGGACAGCGAGGCATGCAGAAGGCACATGGCGCCCATCCAGCCACCCGCATTCACGAACACCCACTGCAGCTCCTCGTCCGGCAGCACATGGCCTGGATGCAGTCGCCGCAGCTCCACGATCAGCCGAGAGAAGGCCAGCTCGTGATCCAGCCCTGGCGAGGGCAGAGGAGGGATGGAGTCAGGGCCGGCGCATGGCTCGGGGACCCCACCTTCGGCCGGTGCGCCCCCAGACCGGCCCCGGGCTCCGCTCCCCTCCCTCCGTCCCCCGGGCCGGCCCGCCCCTCCCACTCACCCGCATACTGCCGAGCCAGCTGCGCGATCTCTTCGCGCTGGAAGACGAAGCTCTGCGTGCCCAGCCAGAGCCAGACCACTTGCGCCAGCACAGCCGCGGCGGCCAGGAGCAGCGCGGCCCACACCCACCGCCGACCTACGGCCCACTGCATCCCGGCTGGCGGCCTGGCAGAGCGCGGCGGAGAGAGCCGAGGGCGCCGAGCCCGAGTCCCGCGGAGAGACTGCCTACGACCCCGCGGCGCGCCGCCCGGAATCGCTCGGCCGCCACCGCTGTGGTCTGGCTCTCTCGGGCCAATCAGAACCGCCCAGGCCTCACGCCCCGCCCTCGGGCCGAACCATTTCCCAGCGGGGAGCGGGGGGAGTGGAGGCTGCGCGACCACTCCAGGGCAGGGGGCGGGGCCAAACGACCACAGCGGCAGACGCACGGGACCCCAGGCGGATCTCTCCTAACGCGACGCTGCGCGGAATCCGACTCCAGGAAGGTCCGGAATGGTCTGACCCGCCTACGCCAAATAGCCCGTGATGTGGTCTATCCGGAAGCAGAGCCTTTGGGAACCCCGGTTATTAAAGACTGTTACACCTTGGGACGTAGGGCAGATTGGCGGAGGCTCTAGCTCAATGCTTTTAAGAAAGATGGGATTCTGTAGTGATTTAGGTATGAGTGATAGAAAATTTGGCAAATATTGGTGATGGTTGCACAACATTCCTGATGTCATTGGTGCCTCTGATCTGTACAAGTGAAAGATGTTGACCTGTATATTCTATATTACAACTATAATTAATTCAACTACTTAAAAAATTTAAGGTGGGACAGGCATTCCAGTTTAGGGAACAAAGACGAAAGGCACCAAGGGTAAGACAGCATTGAATCTCCAAACGACTCAAACCAAACCCATGGTCAAGTTAATCCAGACAGGGTAACACTGAAGGACACAATAGAACTGTCTCTTAGGGTTTTCAAGTGTGTATGTCTTTAGGAAGCTGGCTGCCACTTAGTTCTCGGAACAACTGGTGGGGTTGAACCACCTACCTACCTTTTGGTGAGCAGCCAAGTGTAGAACAGTGAGCCACCAGGCTGATATGGGTTCTCCAGGGACCCACAGGTCATTCCTGGTCCTGAAACACAGAATGTGAGCAGTGGACCTCGGAGGATTAGACAGTTGCAGAATGATAAGATCAGGTTTAGGGCTACAGGATAGAGATTAAATTAGAGCAAGATGAGAGAGGGAGCCGGCAGTATGGACCCAGTGAGGGAGGAAGTCCCTGCCAGTGGAGATGGAAAAAGGGAAAGGGGCTTGAGAAGCAGGATTTGATTCTCACTTCCAGTAATTGTCTTTGCCCTCTATCCAAACTCTCCCCTACTTGGCTAACATCCTTGCTCATGTTCAGTGGGCAGCTGAGTAACCCACTCTGCAGCTCAGGGCCAGTCTGGAGATAGAGTTTGGAACTGGCATTCGTTCAAGCAACATGTTTCCTTAACATCTGTGTATGCCAAGCTCTGTGGTGCCTGATGTGGCCATAAACAATGTAAGTCTAGTGCTTATCAGTCTTAGAGATCTCATTAGAAAAGCCATAGAAAGGTGGTAATAAAAGCCTTAAAAAGTTAATGAAAAAAAAGTTAATAAAGTCTCACAGAGAGGAATTATAGGAACTACCAAACCAAGGATAGAGCCTTAGAGAACACCAACATTTAAGGGCTAGACAGAGGAAGACAAGATTGAAAAAAGAAGGGAAAGAGGCCACATAGTACAGTGATGAGGAAAGACATTCTGGAGGCGGATTTGCTTAGGTTCAAAGCCTGGTTCCTGCTACCTGGCAGCTGGGTGGTATTGAGTAAGCTATACTCTGTAGCCTAGTTTCTCAACTTTAAAATAGGGTAAATAAAAAATAACTCCCTCACAAGGTATATGTCTATGGATATATGTATATATATGCATATATGTGTGTTTACATGAGAGTAAGTAAAAAAAGTATTACTATAAAATCACAGAAACCTTCTTTATACAAAAGTATGAAAATGTGAACCTATTATTTCTCAATATAGCCACCATGTAGGTCTGTACACTTCTGAAGGCAGCATTTCTGTCTCTCTAACCCCAAAGAATCTTGTGCTTTTCTATTTACATCGCACAAAAACCCACAATGGTTTTGGCATCCTCGAGGGACTCAAATTGTGTTCCTTGAGCTTTGGGAAGGAAAGTCTGAAGGCATGAGATCGGAGCTGGAGAGTCGATGGGGTGAGATTTCACAGTGAAATTCCTGACAGCCCTCACTGCCCTCTCTCTGGAATGAGCAAGGGCATCATGGTGGTGGGGAGGGAAATTTTTTTAAGTCTTCAAAATAAGCCCCCTTGATTGTACCAGGGGACCAGGGGGCTTCAGAAAATCCATGGGGAAATAGAATGATAGGAAAATGGAATTTTCCCTCAGATATTTCAAAGCCCTCTCCTATGACTAAGAGCTTTTCTGTAAGTCCTCCATTGATGGTGGCAACTTGCTTAATGCTTTTTGTTTGCGTGAACCTGCGCGCAATACTTTTTGACTTAACCAAATAAACCCCAAACAACAAAAAAAACAAAACCCTCCCAAGTCACTGCTCTTGAGTGGATTCCATCTCGTAGCCACCTTACAGGACAGAGTAGAATCGTCCCTAGCTTCGGAGGCCGTGCACCTTTCTAGGAGCAGACAGCCTTCCTTATCTTTCTTCCGAGGAGCGACGGGTGGGTTCGAACTGCCTTTCTTTCAGTAAGCAGCAGATGCTTAACCTCTGTGCCCCAGGGTGCCCTCTTTTGGACTGAGGCCTATCTTCTGATTTGTTACTCGGGAGAATCTTGATGAAGACAGCCTTCTACCAGGGAAATGGAAATGGAGCAGAGTTCATATTTACAAAGAACTTATTGCCTGGGAAGTGGTGTGTTTCATGTGTTAGTAATAAAGGAGAAGAGGAGCATCCTTGGCCGTGTAGTGCTTACACATTGGGCTGAGATCTACAAGGTCAGCAGTTCGAAACCACCAGCCTCTCCACAGGAGACAGACGGGGCATGTGGCAGAGACCATGCTATAGATTCACAAATCTCGTTCTTTTTGCTCTCTGGCAACCAAGTTACATTCCATAGTTGGCTTTGCAGTTAGAGGTCAACATTATTATAGAGGTCACAAATTATTATAGCCACTTACAGGTCTGCTTCCTACAATCTCCCATACAATTATTTACCTTTCTCTCTCGCTCTCTCCCCCCCCTTGTCTATTGTCTGAGAAACTGAGGATTTAAAGGAGAATTCTGGGGCCCTAGGATGGCTCCCAGAATTCGGCATGAAACCGAGCCCCCTGCTCTCCCCAATTGAACTGTGGTGCGAAGTCATTGAGTTTTGGGAGAAGGCTTGTTACACTGTACTGTTCAGGGCCAAAGGGCAGCGGGAGGGTTTGTGGTGTACGGAAGGGCGGGGGAAGTCGGTGAGGGGTAAGTTTCAAGAACTAACATGGAAGCGCCTGATTCAAAATGGAGTTTCTTGTGCCAAGGCCATACACTTATTTTGAGAGGCTTGGCTCAGGAGGGAAAGACTTCACTAGCTGGATGAGAATGCAGGAGTTTGAACCGATACCGACTTTGTGGTGCTTCTGAGCTGACCATCTCTAACAAATGGTCTGTGCAGCTGAGCCTAGCCCTCAAATCTGACCTCTGCCCCCAGGTTCAGGAAGAGCCCTCTGGGACTGAAGTGGGGCTGCAGCTCTCCTGTGTGGTCCTTCGGAAAGCTTTTCCAGCATACACTTTTTGAGGTCCTGGAAGTCTCAGCCATCTTCCCTTGATGCCTCGGCAGAAATTCTGCCTCTAGAATCTTTGCGGGAGACGGCTAGGGAAGCCACCATTCTCTGGGGAGACCTAGAGAGATGAGAGGTTTGGAGATGCTTGGAAAATGTGCCTGAATAAGGTTAGGGGTTAGGTAGCATGATCCAGGAAGTGGTACCAGTACTCTTGGGAAATGGGGATGCTTCTCCCACCCAGCCATTCAAACATCAAAGGCAGTGAGGGGGGAAAAAAAACCAACTCCTATTCCCTCCCCCTTTATAACAGACTAGTGACCTTTTCAGCTTCTAGTCTAAGGGCTCCCCAACAGACAGAGGTTAGATAAGTGACCAATGACCTAGTTTTTGCAACTCAGATGCAGAACACCTGACTTGGCCTGGCTGTGGCCTCCCTGCTATTGCCTAATCTGGGGTTCACTGCACTGTCTCCTGCTAGTCTCCTGACTGACCCTGCTGCCTCTGTGGCCTTTCTTTGCAGCCCTAGTGGTGCAGATGTTAAGAACTCAGTAATCAAAAGATTGGTGGTTTGCACCCACTTCAGAAGAAAAGACTGGAGACAGCCTTTTGGCCCTATGGGGCAGTCACGAGTTGGGATGGACTTCACAGCAACCAGTACCTCTGGTATGACAGCTGTCTCCCAGGTCTAGAGGTTCTCAGCACAGGGACCCTAAGTCCAAAAGATGAACCCCACTCCTGTCGCTTCTTCTAGGTGGCAGCGGGGTCCCCTCCCCCACTTCTACTTCAGAGATGGCTCTTTTTAAGCATCCAAAACACACTACCATGGAATGAATTCTGACTAACAGTGACCCTAAACTAGCCAATCCCCTTGTTAGGGTTTCACATCCCTTATCTGCATCCTCACGGGCTTCCATGCACCTTATTCCCGTGGTCTCACTCCCACAAAGGAGCCATCTACCTATTAGTAAGCTACCTAATCCCATTGGTGGTCTGTAAGCACCTTATTTGCATTAAAACAACAACAACCCTCAGTGCCATGAGACAGAGAGAGAGAGAGAGAGAGAGAGAGAGAGAGAGAGAGAGAGAGAGAGAGAGAGAGAGAGAGAGAGAGAGAGAGAGAGGGAGAGAGAGAGAATGAGAATATGAATGAACAGAACACGGGGATTTCTTTATTTGTACCTAATCTTTTTGTGGGAATTACAAAACCATAGCTGGAAAGGCCATATAAAAGTGCACCACAGGGCGTGTAAAGGAGGCACTTTTAATTTCATCCAGATGGTCCTGAACTCTTAGGACTTTAGATTTCTTAGAGGGCTCTTAGGGAGCCCCCATGGGGCAGTTGGCTAAAAGGACAGTTACTAACCAAAAGATGGGTGCCTTTGGAGGAAGGGACTGCTGATCTGGCCGGATGAGGCCGCTGGGAGTTGGAATGAACTTGATGTTGATGGTTTGATTTTGTTTTCGTTTTTCTATAGTCCTTCTACTCACCCCACTGGGCTTTGGGGGTCACCCTCTCTGTGTGTGGGAGAGACAGAGGAAAACAGAACTAGATATTTTTTCCCAGACCTATTTCTGCTGTCTGACGGGAAGAGAGCCCTAGAGGGGCAGTGGGTTACATGGGCTTCTAACCACAGCGTTTGGACCTACCAGCCACTGGGCAGGAGGAAGAAGAGGCATTCTATTCCCTTAAAGAATTACAGTCTTGGAAATCCTAGGGGCCAGTTTGGGTTGCGGGAAGGGACCCCAGGGAGTGGTTTGGTGGGGAAAGCAATGGTAAGGGAACCTTGGAGGCCAGAGTTATGCTGCAGCGGGTTAAGCCCCGTTTCCCCTCCGTGCCCACCCCAGGCAGGCGCGGAGCCAGATCCTGAGGTTCACGTGCATCCAGGGATCCTGCATTTTCTCGGCCCCAGAACATAAATTGCAGGAAGGCAGAAGCCGTGCCTGGCTTTTGCACACGGACATGCAACGCATCCTTAGTCCCACGCGGAGCCTAGGCGCCTGACACCAGGTAGGAATTTCGTAAAACGCTCTTTTATTTGTTGAATAAGCAAACGAATGAATGAAGGAATGCAGCAATTACGTCTTGCAATAGGCAGCCGTTACCAAAGTTCTTCAAGAATCGAGGCTTCGGACCTGGGTAAAGTGTCCTCATTAAAGCGGCTCGCCTCCTCCCTCCTCCGCCGCCCCCCGGCCCGCCTCCAGTGTCCCCCGCGTCAGGATCCGGTCCGGTCCCGAGCTCCGCCCCTCGGAGGGAGGGAGGGCTGCCCTCGGCGGTCACGTGCTGGCGATCGGCCAATCGGCGGGGGCGGAGCGGCCCCTGGGCTGGAAGGGGAAGGCGGCCCCGCACACAGTCCACCGCGATCTCCCTGGGCGCCTCATGTCGCGTAGTGGGTCCGGCCCTGAGCAGCGCCAGCAGGCGTCAGAGGCGGACGCCACGGAAACCACCTTCCGGGCGAGCGGTACTTGCAGGGCGGTCGGGAGGTGCAAGGACGCGGAGCCGGAGCCACCCATTCCTTTGGGAGTCCTTCTCCCACCCGCAGAGTCCGCGCACCCACTCTGGCCAGGGGAGCGGGGCGAAGGGAGACCCCAGGTTGAGTGGGCTGTCAGCGCTGAGAAGGTCCAAGTCTGGACCTGGGGGAGACCCTTGGGCAGGACGGGACACAGGGCGTGGCGCCCTGGGGCTGCTAGGGGGTGAGGCACAGTTAGAGTGGGTGGCAGGACTCGAGCTAATTGACCTTGACGGGGGGGGGGGGCTCTAGAGCATCAACATATTCGCTACAACCCGCTGCAAGATGAGTGGGTGCTGGTGTCAGCTCACCGCATGAAGCGGCCCTGGCAGGGCCAAGTGGAGCCTCCAATTCTGGAGACAGTGCCCCGCCACGACCCCCACAACCCTCTGTGCCCCGGAGCCACCAGAGCCAATGGAGAGGTAAGCCTGTAACCCCCTCAGCCACTGGGGAGGTGGACCTCCTTTTGGTCAGATCCCACGAAGGGCCTTCCTCAGCCTCACGTGGAGTGCGAAGCCCACCAGACAGGGCAACGAGAACTTCGTTCAGGTACTCCTTGCTACTAGGTGAACCCCCACTACGATGGCACCTTCCTGTTTGACAACGACTTCCCAGCGCTGCAGCCTGATGCCCCCAATCCAGGTACCCTCACTCCCGCTGCTGGTAGGGCATGAGGGACCCCCCGGGCCCCTTTGGGGCTTTTGCAGAGAATGACATCCCCTTCTCTCAGGACTCAGTGATCACCCACTTTTCCAAGCAAAGGCCGCCCGAGGAGTTTGGTAACTATACCCCTCTCATAACCTCCACCCCAGGGCCTGAACTGAGGGCTGGGGTGAGTCCTGCCCCGGCACACCAAGCCCCATTCCTCCTGTCTTCTTTCTCTCCACCCCACCTAGTAAGGTCATGTGCTTCCACCCCTGGTCGGATATCACTCTGCCACTCATGTCAGTTGCTGAGATCCGGACTGTCGTCGATGCCTGGGCCTCTGTCACTGAGGAGCTGGGTGCCCAGTACCCTTGGGTGCAGGTGTGGATAGGCTCCCTAGCTGTGTGGCAGGGAGGGAGTCAACTGGCTGTATTTTGGCTGCTACAACTCTCTATCTGTACCTGCTAGATCTTCGAGAACAAAGGCGCCATGATGGGCTGCTCCAATCCCCACCCCCACTGCCAGGTGTGTCTGGGTCTCTGGGCGTTTTGGAACTGCCCCCCCCATCAGGGAGGGGAGCCAGTTTAAAAAAGGGGAACACAGGAAGTGTGCCCCTGATATGGAGACTTTGGGCCGAAGGCCTGCCCGCTCTTTTCTGCTCCTGCCGGCTTACAGGTGTGGGCCAGCAGTTTCCTGCCAGATGTTGCCCAGCGAGAGGAACGATCCCAGCGGGCCTATCAGAGTCAGCATGGGGAGCCTCTGCTGATGGAGTATGGCCGCCAGGAACTACTCAGGAAGGTGGGGGAGAACCAGGCCAAGGAGCCCTTAGCCTTCTAGCCCCCAAGTGAGGTGTATAAAGGAGACGCGTCGAAGAGAACCAGCAAAGGGGATGTGTCAGGAGACCATGGCAGTCACCCAAAGGGGAGCCAGTGGTGGCTAGACTAGGGTGAGGATGGAAGTACGTGGTTATAAGCTATGAGCTCTGAGAAAATGTTTTTCTTCTACTTCCCCACCTGCCTATTTGTGACAATTCCCCTGCCTCCCTGACCAATGGTGGTGCCCTCATAGCTCCACTCTGTCGACGCAGGAACGTCTGGTTCTGACCAGTGAGCACTGGCTGGTGCTGGTTCCCTTCTGGGCAGTGTGGCCCTTCCAGACACTGCTGCTACCTCGTCGGCACGTGCGTAGGCTGCCTGAGCTGACCCCTGCCGAGCGTGATGGTGAGTCTCAGCTGAGGGGGGGGCAGGCTCTGGGGGTGAGGATGGCTCAGGCAGGGTCAGCACCTGGGCCCCCAACTGAAAGTCAAGTTCTGGTTCCAGATCTAGCTTCCATCATGAAGAAGCTCTTGACCAAGTACGACAACCTGTTTGAAACATCCTTTCCCTATTCCATGGGCTGGCACGGTGAGCCTTTCGGAGTACCTTTACCGAGCCTCAACGCCATCTCCTGACTCCGCTGTGCTGTAATTCCCAGCAGGCCTTGAAGCACTTGCTGGAGGAAGTAGGAACAGGTTGCTGGGACTGAGGGTGGAGTCTTGCTTATCTCCTTGCTGACTTGCACTGCCTGGGGCTCCCCTGTGCTGGGGGGAGGCTGACTGGGAGAAGGGATTTGGCTGAAGACTGGAGAAAGGGCTGTCCCCAGCCATCAGTACCTTCTTCTTTCTGTCAGGGGCACCCACGGGATTGGAGGAGAAGACTGACTGGGATCACTGGCAACTGCACGCCCATTACTACCCTCCACTCCTGCGCTCTGCCACTGTCCGGAAATTCATGGTCGGCTACGAAATGCTGGCTCAGGCTCAGAGGGACCTAACCCCTGAGCAGGTCAGGACTCAGGATACCCTGGGTCCCTCTTTTTCTCTCCCATTTCCTTAAGGGATCCCTGAGAACTCCCACAGCATCCTGGCCATCCCTAGAGACCCAAGAGCTGACTGCTTAACCGCTTTACCCTTAGTGACACCAACATTTCTTATTCCGAGGCTCCCAATCCCACAGGCCCTCCCCCCAGTGTCTCTTGGGCACTAGAAGCATTGTGGGCTAGACTCGCCCGTCCTCACTACCACCCATTTCCCTTCCAGGCTGCGGAGAGACTGAGAGCACTTCCTGAAGTCCATTACCGCTTAGGACAAAAGGACCGGGGAAACAGCAGCTAGTTCCTGACCACAGAGCCCTGACTCTTGCCTAAGGGCATTAGAACCTGGGGACTGGGCAGCTGGAGGGTCAATAAAATGGCTTCTCAACCTTTCATCATCCATTCTAACAGCAGAGCAGTGTGAACGGTAACTCCCGGGGCGTGGAGTTAAAGGTGGAAGGCTCAGCTCTGACCAGTTTTTCTTTGCTACTACCGTGATTAATGTTGTCACGCTGGCCAGGCTGTGCCACTAGCCTGGATGTTCTATAACTTTCCACTCTGTGCTTTGATGAGCTCATCTAATCAGCTGCAAGGGAGGGGGCTGTAAGTAGATGTCTTGGCAGAGCTTGCCCTCGATCCTGCACTCCTCTGGTTGTCTCTCTCCTTGCCCCCCCCCCCCTCCATTCTCTGGACACCAGCCTACAGAAGTCTCTAGGCTTTTGCCTGACTGCAGATTTTAGATTCACTGGCCCTTGTAACCCTGTGGGCTAAGCAGAGGACTGCAGCCTGAAACCTGACCTATGGATTTGGGACTTGGCAGTCCCCACAACTGCATGAGCTGTTTCCTTGATGTAAATCTCATCCTGTGTATTTTCACATATGTTTCATCATCTCTACTCTTCTAGCATCCAAACGAAGGCCATCTTGGTATAAAAAATGGGTCAAAAAAAAAATGGGTCAAGAGCATAGGTCCCCAAATTTATTCGGCCTACTGTCCCCTTTTCAGAAACAAACAAACAAAAAAGTAAAAATTTAAACAAGTAAATAAATACTCAGTGGTTATGAAACGGTTTAAAAACCTTTGATCCAGGTTTAAGTGTAGGTACCTGATTTTGCAGCCCCCATGAATTGTTCTAGGACCCCCACCCCCAGCGGTAGTATCACCCACGTTGGGAAAGACTGATCTAGAGGGACAAAATCTTAAGGATCAGTTTTCTGAATTGGTCCTCAATCTGGTTAGAATTAAAAGCACTAATGGCTATTTCCACTCTAAAGGAAACCCAGCAAACTCACTGCCCTCGAGCCCATGCTGACTGTGACTGTCTATGGGAGCAGCAGGCCAGACACTGGGAAGGAAGGCACTGTTATCTACTGCAGAGCGTGGGCAGAGAGGTAGGCCAAATATCCTGGCATTCCTCATCAAGTACTTTTTTTTTTTTTCTTGTTTTTTCTTTTTTTCTCATCAAGTACTTCTGAGAGAGAAAACTCCGGGTGATTTGAGAGCTTTCAACATTCTTTTTGGTCAAACAGCTAAGTATAATTTAACTGGCTGGTTGCTCCTACTTCTGCTAGACTAAGTGGAGGAAGAAGAAGAAGACCCCTGGGCTTCAGAATCCCAGCCCGAGCTGGGCACATAGGACCTGACAGCTGCTATGTGTCCTTTGACAGAAAGCTTCATTGTCTGGAGTAATGTAGAGAGCCTCAGGATGTGGGTCAGAAGAGATGCGGCTTGAATGCTGTGGGCCAGAGGGTCAGCTATCCCTAATGTCACTCAGAGCCAGGGCTTTTTTATACCCAAGAGCGATCTGCAGGGACTTCTTCCTGCAGCACAGGATCTGGGCTAATCCTATTTTGCATCTGCAACACTGGCTGGTTCTTTAATAGGCTAATTTCAACAGGCCTTTATATTCCCCACTTAAAAAAATCATTTTATTGGGGGCTCATACAACTCTTATCACAATCCATCCATCCATCCATTGGGTCAAGCACATTTGTACATTTGTTGCCATCCTCGTTCTCAAGACGTTTGCTTTCTACTTGAGCCCTTGATATCAGCTCCTCATTTTCCTCTTCCCTCCCAATCCCCCTTTCCCCACTCTTTTCAGTGACCCCCTAAATCATATAGTGAAAATTAAAGCTGGTCTTCTGGTTCTAAGGGTTCATGAGACTGCTGAACAACAAACAACTCTGCAGAATCAACTTGATTTTGCACAGACTTAGTTACACAATTGAGCAGGCCTGGTCCAAACATGAGCAGTAGCAGGATTCCAAGGATGGGCCCTGCTATCCCGGTGACTAATGAGGTCAGCCGTGGGTTCCAATTAAAAAGGACCGGGACCAGCTTTGCTGCCTTTCTCTGTCTTGTTGCTGGGCTAGGGTTTCTTTGATCTTTTGTAAAGCATTAGCAACTATTCCACGTAAAAGCAGCAGCTCTCTCCTAGGATGGCACACAGCCCTCCTTGGGGTATCAACAGAATATCTAATCCTCTATGGTTCTGAATGACTACTTCAGCGAGGGAAATCAATCTGGGTATTGAGTAGTCCAAAGGAGATGTGCAAGCTATTGATGCTTGAATCTATGGCATGGGAGAAAGCTGTTAAGTCCTGTTCTTTAGCCTTGACTGCAGTACCAAGGGCTGCGGTACCTGCAATACTCAATCCTAACAGCAGGGGCACACCTACAGGGCTGCTCACTTTGCCAGCACTATAGAGGGGCCTGTTCCATTTAACCCTTCTCCATAGCATATTTTTTAGGTAGGAGTTGAACCATATGGAGCAGGGGCCATTAAAATCTTTCCCTTCAATGAGCTGTGCGAGCCCACTGCTTCATGCAAACCAAGTCCAGTTGGGGGCAATATAGGATTGGTTGGTTTCAACTGGCATGTTTGTTCACACAAGGGTCTGGGATTGGCGGATGGGGATTACCCACCTCTGTTTTTATCAGGCAGGTGGCAGGGCCAGCTAATTTCTGCTTAGCACAGGCATTTGGTGGGGACAAGCCCTTTATCACTAACCTTCCGGCCTTTCACTTCCCACTGAAGGAGTATGGACCCAAATAATTGCAGACACTGGGTGCAGTTAGGCGTTCTGAGGACTTCCGGCTGACACATGAGCACGAAGAGGGGTTTGGGGTCCATATCCTTCCTGCCCTCTTGAGAAGGTTGTCATCCACTCAGGAGTCCTGTGGATGGGGTTGAGGTGATCGAGATATTGGGGATCCCAGGGATGGCCATCTTGGCTCAGTATTTTGAGAACCAAGTTGATCAGGGACAGGAGGGGCCTAGTTGCAATTACAAAAGGATTGCAAGGCTAAAAGAATGAGGAGAAACAAAGTTGGGGCGGAGGGGGCGTGAGGAGAAGGGAGTCCAAGGTCCGGATCTTTAGTCAAGGCAAGTTTATGTCCAGCACTGGTCACATACCTGCATTCTGTGCCAAATGATCACACTAAAGGTCTGTTGACATTTCTCTGAAGGCAAAAAAGCAATATTTTCGCCAATTTGTCTACGGTCTGGAGATAGGGAGTATAACAGCATCTTCAGAGAGCGGTGTGTCAGCATTTTCCCAGGGATATCTTAGTTGAAGATCAGACCATGCAGTGTCTCAGCTCCTTGGGCTGAGCTGGCAGCTCAATGCTAGGGGCCTTGCCTCAACCGTGGGAATGTGGTGGTCCTGCATACTCGAAGTCTGTCCTGTAACAGCGTGCTCTGTTAGTCAGGAACCCGGGAATTCCTTTCCCAAGACTCATCTCGGGACAATCCGCTCCCACACAGCGTCATTGGTAATCTGATGACTTCGGGAAGAGACACAGCAGGTGAACAGTGTAGGTAAGGCTAGGGCAAGAGCCAGGGATGGCGATGCCCATTGAAAGGTGAGTTAACCTCACACTGGAAGATTCCAAAGGTAATCTCAGGAGGTATTCTTAACACTGAATTGACAGGCATAGCCTGCAAGCTTAAACACAGGAACTGGGCGATCACATTTATGCACTGAAAGGCTGCCGTGGGTTTGAAGTGCGGGTTTCTGCAAAGCACTTACTCAGGGCGCCAACGAAACGCCATCTGAAGGCCCTTTGTGGTGCACAGGTGTACCAGTCATTCTCCATTTGATCTGAGTCTGAGGGGGCCTGTTCCAATGGATTCCACAGCTTACCTGGGAATGGTGGATCCATGCACTCTGTCCTGGAACTTTAATGGCAATAGAGGTAGATCGAATTACTGGGAAAGAACCCTTCCAGAATGATTGGAACTAGGACTTTTGGGACCCATCCTTCCCAATTTTTATAAGAAATAGCTCTCCAGGAAGGCACAAGGGGGTAGTTTTTCTTCCCCTTGGGCCTGGGTAATCCCATCTTGATGGAATGCCTCTTGGCATTGGGCTACCCTTATGCCATACTGCTGTATGAAGGACACTTTGGCATTCATAGCCAGCTCTGTTATGAGAAAGACTGCCCATATAGAACTTCATAGGGGCTTAAACATGAAGGGTAACTCTGAAAAGTACCAGAGCTACTGGCATGGCATCTTTCCAGTTCATCCGAGTCCCTTGTGTCAATTTCCTGAGGGTTGGTTTTCAGTGTTGATTAATTCTCTCTACTTGCCCTGAGGATTGTGGTCTCCAAGCACAGTGCCAAGCTACTTTTTAGTGTCTAAGCAGGTTAGGAGAGAGTAGACAGCATCATCCACAGAAAAATATACTGGCTTACCTGCCACCTCCATGCACAACCAGGGTTTCAGACCCGTAACAGCAATCCTTGGCTGCCGGGCCATCTGACTGGGCTGCTTCAGTCTTCAGTTAGTAGCTACAGACTCTCCTGCAGACTACTCTCTTCTTGGGTTTTCCCCATAGGACTGGCCGCCAGTAGCCAGTTTGTTCACAATGATAGCATGGGCCTTGTAGAGGCCTAGTTATTTCTATTAGGGCATTCCTTTGCCCAGTAAATTGGACGCCAACACACATGGCATTTTGTATCCTGCGCCAGGGTCTTTGGAACCTGGGCGGCAGTAGATGGGCACTGATTAGCTCCCGTGGCCAGTACCTATGCGTGCCTGGCAGCTTTCCTTCTCTGCCTGAGCCTGAGCCTCTTGCTCCCGCCTCTCTTCTACAAGGTAGCACTGGAATAGTAACCCTCTGATCTAGAGGAATGCCTTGAGGCTGTTGTACTAACTCCTAGAGCTTCTCTTGAATGTCTGATGTAGTCTTTATGAGAAATGTGTCCTTCAGTATGATCTGCCCTTCATGGGAAACTAAATCTCATGTGGTGTGTTTGAGGAGGGCTTCTCCCAGGTGTTCCAAGAAGCTTCCAAAACTTTTTTTTTAGGCCCCTGGTTAATGGCTGCTGCTTTAGAATAATTGATGGCCTTTTGTCTCCCTGACTTTAGTCCAGTGTTGACGCACACTAGAATATACTCCCATGCCCACTGTCAGTGGGATCATTGTCATCCCAGGTGGGATCAGTTGAGGGCACACCTATTTCTCCAACTGGGTATTTCTCATTTATTGCATGTAAGCCAGCTACCTAATTTTAGCTTCCTTTGGTACTCATTCTTCCCCAAAATCTGTCATCGTCTGCCCTAGGATTATTATTACATCCTTTCAGAGCAAGTCATAGACCAGGTGAGGTGCTGAAAGGTATCTAGGTACTGTTCTGAATGATCTGCATAGCTGTCTAGGTCACGTTTAATCTTCTTGAGATTAATTAGGGTGAAAGGCTTATGAATCAATTGCGAATCAAATCCTCCAGCTGCCTCTACCAACGGTGGAACTTTGGAGGGGCCCGCTTCCTTCTCAGCTCCTACAGGTTCAGTATCAGACGCAGTGTAGTTAGGCTGGCGCTGAAGGGCTCTCAGCTCCAGACACTGGGCCCTTTATAGGATCTATGGTACTTTGGGAACAAAGGTCTTTACTGTCTCTCAAGAAGAGGAATGCAGTAGATAAGGGACTTCCGCCCACTTTCCCACCCCCTTGCAGAAAAGCTCTAACTGTATTAGAGTTGGGAGGAAGGGTGTGTCATGCTTCGGCCAGGATTCTCATCACCTGGACTGTACTGGGCCAGATAGAGTTGCAGAAGAACACTAGTGTCCACTTCTTTAGCATCTGTGAGTCAAATCTAGACCAGTGAGACAGAATGCAAAGGCATTCCCTGAGGAATGGACTCTTAGTTGTTGTGTGAGTCTGGGTAGACTAGAGAAACAAATTTAGAGGGATACTCGTATGTGTATAAGAAAGAGCTTTATATACAAGAGCAGTTGAATATTGAGAAAACATCCCAGCCCAGCTCAGATCTGTGGGGGAAAGGTCAGCCCCCACAACTAATTGTGGGTTCAATAGGTGCAATTATACAGTTGAGGTGTATAAAGATTATAATAAAAGCCATAGAGAGCATGAGAGATAGAGGACAGATTGAAATAATGGAGTCAGACACATTTCATGGTAGCATGCTCACCTCAGCCCCACTTGGTGGTCCACATGGAGAGAGCCGGAGAGAGGGAGAGGAGAAGGAGGACAAGGTGGAAAGGGAACAGAGCATCGAGGACTCGGGGAGAGAAGATGGGAAGAGCCAAAGAGAGGAGAGGGAACCAGAGAGGATCTTTACTGCTAACCAAGGCTTATATATCTTTGGGGGGGGCATGCAAGCCCACTAATTACAGGTAAAGACATATGTCACAGGAAGGAGTTGCACTATAGGTTATATAGCAACGAGGGGGGAACAATCTAGGGATATACACGCAATAGGAAGGGGAAGGATTGGGGGCACACATGTGACAAGAAGGGAGGATCCTGGATTCATGATGGCAGCCTAATTTTGGATGTCACTGAGCAGGTTTGACCTGTTCTCTGGATCTCCATGGAAACCATTATCAGTACAGGGACCAAACCTATGGTCACAAGCCTTTAGGGAGAAGTAGCCCATTGTCCTTAAGAGCAGGGAGTGGGACCCTCTTGTGGTGGGCCCAGACAGTTGTCTGGCAACTGACTGCCTTCAGGGAGGATGTCTCTAAGCATCTGACCTCCTCCCATGTGCTGGCAAATAGCCTCTAATGTTTGGCGTATCTTTGGGGAAGACAAAGCTGGGGGAAAGTATAATTCTACACAGATCAAGTCCATAAGCCCAATATTAGCCCATATGTCTGATACCAAACTATAAAGTCCTCTTCACACTCACACAACACATGCAACGGTGCCAAATGCAGGACGATCACAGGCCAGAAAGTGGGTAGTCTTGTATGAATCCAGTGGTGGTGTAAGCACCCGAGTGCTGGCATGGGTCTCCACGTGGCTCCTCTAGGTCCAGGGCTGCGTTAGTCTGGGTGAACTAGGGAAACATATCCACAGAAACTCATATGTACATAAGAGAACGTTTTATAGAAAGGGTAAGTGTACATTAAGAAAGCATCCCAACCCAGTGCTGTCCAAGCCCATAAATCTGACATTAGGCCATATTCCCAACACCAATCTACAAAGTCCCCCTCAATCTCACAAAACACACGCAACTGACTGCAGGAGGAAAGCAGAATCAGTGAGCGTGTAAGCATCTCAGCACTGGCAGGGGTCTCCACACGGCTGCTCCAGCACCCAGAGCTGCATCAGGCTTGGTCCATGTGGCTTCTCCTCAGGGATGTCTTGTAGGAAGTGAGCCTTGCCGACTGAAGCAGGGAACTCATTAAGGCAGCTGCAGCCTGGTCCGACCATCAGAGAGCAAGAGACCTGAGAATTAGAAAGGCGAGGCTCACCGAGCCATTTATTTTTCTGCCCTTCAGTGAATCCTCCATGTGTTTATCGGCCAGGTCGGTACAATAAACCTTAACGATCTCAAGAGCTCTTGCTGCCATCAGCATAGCCCCATGCGTCTTGCCAGTAGAGAGTCTCTTGGGGAGGGAGCATGTGTCCCACCTCCAAGGAGGTGTTCCCAGAATCCTCGGGAGAAAGCCATGCTCACACAGAGGCCTCATTGGCTACATCCTGATGGACAGGCTAGATCCCACCCCTACACTCTTAATCCTCAAATTGACACCAGATTATGCAACTATCACAGTTGCCAATCTAGAAAACACATAGCAAGGTTAGGAAGCCCCGAGACCCAGGGTCTACCCGGAGGTTCTGGGACACAGAACCTGAGGCCCTCAGACCTGTAAAAGCAACCCTTGGCATTGCTGGGACACAGCCTTAGGCATTTGGCCAAGCCCTGAACCTTTTCTAGGCAGCAAGCCAGGCATTAGGGGATCACCGGATGGTGGGTGGTAGCCTAAAGGACCGGTCTACTGGCCCAATCTAAATACAGTCATCTCTAGGGAAATTGGAATCCTTGGCCGTGTATTCATTAACTCAATAGAACTGAACAAAGGATGTAACTTGCCAGGTGTAACCGCCCATCCACTGTGTGAGGAGGCCGGAGGCACAGGCTGTGCTTTGGAAGCCTCTTGTGTGGTCTTTGGAATGATAGGATTAGCCCTTGTTCAGTGAGCTGACTTCCAAATGCCTTTGAGCCAATTTTTGGCAAAAGAAAAAGCACACAGACAAAACAGACACAAACAAAACAGAGCAACAAAACAAAAGGGCAAAGTACCAGAACATCCAATGTGTAGAAGGCTACGGAGATCAGTGGGAACCCAAACTCTTCGGCAGAGTATCTAGCCAGATCAAACCATTGGCAAATCCCCTCTAGCCACAGGCAAGAATCTTGAACAGCCTTACTATCGGGCAAAGACCACTGTAATCTTGATTTTACTGGATCGAACTTGATAGTGGGCCAGTTGACCTCCCTATATAGACTTACCCTGAATTTGTTCCAGGTGCAAGAATCTCTTACTTGTTCCATGACCAAAAAATTATTCTCTGACTTTTAAAATATGGATGGACTCTTCTTTCTTACTCATTATTTGTATTTTTATCTTTGTAGTCTTTGACTTACCACTTTATTTAGATTCTATACTTTATTGTTCCTGTTGGGCTTCCCAGTTTGTGGAGCTCAGGAGTAGATGCATAGTGATAACTGTGAGGTTGATTTGGTGCCGGAAAGAAAGAAAGAAGGCAAAGGTAGAATACAGTTTCACAGATTTATTTCAGACCTCCCAGGCGAGGGGCTCACGGGGTCCCTAATTCAGGGCCTGAGAAGTCGTGCTGCCGGAGGGGGGCGGGGAGAGGAAGGGTTTATAGTACTGGATTGGGGTAGGGCCGTTTGGAGAATTTTCCATTGTGGCTCGGCTGTGCTGCAAGGTGGGCAGTTAGAACTCAGGGACAATGTAACAATGCTACCGGAGCTGCCATCCCTCTGCTGCAGGGCTTTAAGGCCATCATCAGGAGTTGTTACGCACCCTTGAGCACTGTCGTCAGGGTATTGCTCCACTTGCCTGCCCCACCAGTTCCTGTTGCTGCCTAACAATAACTGATACAAGGGACTCCAGGGGGTGCAGGGGTGAGTGGTGGGTGACATGTGGAGTAAGGGGATTTCGGGTGTAAGCAAGGAAGGTGGGATGTGGGGAAGGAGCACTAGAACTGATGGTGACTACACAACTCATTTTAAAAGTGATTTAAGGGACTCCCTGTTTGCAATGAGGCAGTACAGGGCCCGTGCTCAGCTGCCCTGCAACCTGGTGGAAAAATCAGGAGACTGAGGAGAGGAGAACCCGTGGGGAGGAGTGGGTAGATCTTCCAGAGAGAGTAACAGATAGCGATCAAATGGCATGGGATGGGCGAGCAGCAGTTCCAGTTGAAAGGAAGGTAGCAACATTGAGGGCTGGGGTGGGGGGTGAAATGGGCCAAAAGGGAATAGGAAAAGTGGAGTCCCTTACTCCACCCACTGGTCCAAGGACTTGTTCCTGGGGGCTGGACTTATGCTTATCCAGCCCTTTCTGGGCCCTCTGGGCATCCTCCCTCCAATTTCTAGATCAGCCAGAGGCAAGGGGTACCTGCAGAACAGGCAACATTCTCTGGACAGCATCATCGAAAAGGGAAGCCTAACAAGTTGCAGGTAGCAAAACATGGAAGCAGGAACTGCATCCGAGTAGGAATGCAGACGTGTGTGTGTGTGTGTGTGTGTGGTGTGGGTGGGTGGGGTGAGGGTGGAGGTGGTCAGGTATAAAGGGGATGACGTCAGTTAAATAAGGCTTAGATTAATGCACTGCTTCTAAGGTTTAGTAATAGGTTTCCTGGTGGGCTCTCTTAAAGGTTTGGTTAGAATGGAGACTTCCGCTCTGGTATCAGTATCGACAAGGTGTGAAGGGAAACTGAGGAACAGGGAGGAAGACAGACGTAACTGACAGAACAAAGGAGAGCAGAAACAGAAACAGCTTAGCGTCTGGGGACTTAAAGGCTTGAAAGTAAACAAGTGGCCATCTAGCCCAGAAGCAACAAAGCCCACATGGAAACAGCACACCAACATGTGTGATCATGAAGGGCTGAGGGGACCAGGTTTCAAGCAGCAAAGGCGGGAAAAAAATCATATCACCGTAAATGAGGGGAGTGCATGATGGGGACCCAATGCCCATCTGTAGACAACTGGACATCCCTTGCAGAGGGGTAGTGGGGGAGGAGATGAGTCACTCAGGGTTCAGTGTAGCAATAAAGAAACTCAAAACCTTCCTCTAGTTCTTCAGCGCTTCCTCCCCACCAATTATTATGATCCCAATTCTACCTTGCGAACCTGGTTAGACCAGAGGATGCACAGCGGTGCAGTAGGGATCTGGAAAAACAGGGAATCTAGGATGGATGAAGCCCTCAGGACCAGCAGTGAGAGTGGCGACACCAGGAGGGAAGGGTGTGTAGAAAGGGGGAACCGATCTCGGGTATCTACATGTAACCTCCTCTCTGGGGAATGGGCAACAGGAAGGTGGGTGAGGGGAGATGCGGGCAGTGTAAGATAAGATAAAATAATAATTTATAAACTATTAAGGGTTCAGGGGGAGGGAGCGGGGAGGGAGGAGGAAGGGGAAGTGAAAAAAAGGGAAACGAGCTGATTCCAGGAACCCAAGTGGAAGGCGAATTTTGAGAATGATGAGGGCAATGAATGTATAAGGGTGCTTTACTCAATTGATTGTGATAAGAGTTGTATGAGCCCCAATAAAATTATTTATTAAAGAAAAAGGGGGCTGGAGGGGAGCTCCCCGAAGAGGCTCTGTGACTTGGGCCAACAGGTCAGGGAAGTTGTGCTCAGCAGCTGGGGGCGAGGGTTCTTAAAGGGGTGGTGAGGAATGTATGATAACTAGCGTATGGGGTCTGGACACCGGAGAAATGCTTGGCGACAACTTGTGGCTTTCTTAGAACCAGAACATCTGGTTTCACTGGTCGTCTTATCTGGTGTGGATGTGTAGGATGTGCAGGGCCCGGATCTGCTTCAGCTTAGTCCAAACAGGGTTGCCTAGTTCGGACCCAGCCCAAACACAAGGTAACTCCTTACAGATGCAGTGACCACTGGCTCCTGGGGGCCTCCCGGCCCCCATCAGTCTGAATCTTCAGCTTCTAGGGACAGAAGTTTAGTCGAAGGGGGCTCATCTTGTGGCCGATCTGCTCCATAATCTCTAGAAAATCCTTGAGAAAAGTTCGATAAAAGACTGTCTAAGATAATAGGCTTATGAGAGGCATGGCCAATGACAGAGGAAACTAAGAAGAAACAGGCAAAAGAGATAAAAATCGATTTCGCCTGGCGGATGGTCACTGAAAGTTCCTTGTAAGAGTAGGTCGCAAAGGAAGGAAAGAAGATGTGAGCCTCTTGCACTGGGGGCTCACTCTACTGGCACTGTAGTGGCAAGGCCCATACTGGGGACTCCCAGACCAGAAGCAGATGCCAACGGGGCAAAGGAAACAATGCATGGCAAAGGAATAAATGTCTAAGAACAATTCAAACCTTTTTTTTTTTCCAATTCAAACTTTATAAAACAAATTCAAAACAGTCAATCCAAGTGTCCCAATAGAGGAGGGATTAGGTCCCCCAATAGTGACAGGCAAATCAGAAGTCAAACAACCAGCAATTATGTTTGACCAGTAAGTGTGAGCCACAGAAAGTTTTCTCGCCAGGTTGGCACACAGCTCGCTAGGGCATTGTGAGGTCAGCTGCTTAGAGGTATTCTCACTGAGGGCATCAGCCATAGCGAACATTCAGACACTATTGTTTGTCCCACAAAGGGTGGGGCCCACTCCCTGCTGATAAGGATAGTGGATTGTTTCCTTGAGTTAGAGGCCATATAGGTGGAGCCAACACAAGGAAGACCAAAGTTAGGCTGTCATCTTGAGTCTAGGATTCGCCCATCTTGTCACATGTGTACCTAGTCCCTCCCCTCCCTATTGCTTGTACACTCCTAGAACGTTCCCTTCCCATTGCTTGTATAGCCTATGGTACAGCCCCTTTCTGTGACGTATGCAATTGGGGCTTGCACACCCCTACGCGTATATATAAGCCTTGGTTAGAAATATATTGGCACCCCCTCTCCTCCTCCCACTCTGCGTGGACCTGTCTGCTGAGATCACGGCCATCTCAGAGGTGAGCATGCTACCATGAAATGTGTCTATTTTATCTTCTCTCCTACCTTTCCTATTCTCTTACAATTGCGACTGTGGACCTGAGATTGTTAGAGGCTGGTTTACTCTAACAAGTAACCAGACCAAGAAAACCAGATCCCCAGAGAATACCAAGGACTAGTGAGTGGAGACGTGGAACACCTCACCTGGCGCCCGCCCCTCCTCTCAGTCAAGATTCATCAGAAAGGGAGGAAGGCTGTTTTCGATATCACTGACATCACTCTGACCCCAGTGATCAGAGTCAGTTTTTTTCTACTCACAGACAAACAAGGAGGGTGGTCTTTATAACGATCTCCACAAAGATTTGTGCAGGAACTTCTTCATGCAGAACAGGCTCAGGGATAATCCTGTTAGGTACCTAGAACCCTGGGTGGGTCTTTAATAGGTTCACATCAACAGGTCTTTAGAGTAGCAGAGCTGAGGTTGTTGAGAAACAAACCCGGAATGGCTAAAGTATGGCACCCACTGAATCCCCAACCTGGAAAAGTACTTGAAATTAAAGTGAGGACATTGATTGTGAAGAAATGGGATCCTGGAAATGAGAATGGGGACGTCTGGACATATCAGGAGGAAGCTGTGACATTTAGTCCCTAAATTCCTTTGCATCACTTTTGTGTAGAACTAGTCTTTCTACCTCCGTTGGAAGAGACTAGTCCAGTTTTGCTAAATCACCTTTGCCCTTATCTGATGAGATTAACCCAGATGTGTCTTTTTCCATCACCTGAGGCAGATACCTTGCAGGGCATTGCTAAAAGTCCTCCAGACTCATTCTCAGCACCCAGGTTTGCTTCTAGAAATAGGAATCAAGTCCCCAGAGGAATCATCAGCCTTTTATGAGAGGGATTGGAAATCACTGGACACTGACGGAATGCTGATTAATTCCAAGAGATCCAAAATATCACTGTGGCCCCAACAGTAGAAACCAAAGTTAAACCAAACTTATTGCCAACAAGGTAATTTGGACTCAGAAACCCTATAGGACAAACCGGAAGTGCTCAATAGAGTTTTCTAGGTGATAAGACTTATGAGAACATCTTTCTCCCATGGAGCAGTTAGTGGACTTGAACTGACCACCTTTCAGTTATTAGTGAAGTACATCACTGTGGCAGGTAGTTAATCTCCTGTCAGCTTGTAGAGGGGTGGAGTCTAGTCTGTCAGATTGCAGTTTGATGACCTCATTGGGAGACACTAAGGAGATAAATAGCTCACTGGAGGTGGAATGTCTCTGCAAGACGTTCTTATTGACAAGCCACATGGAGCTATGCTGATGGCAGCCAGAGCTTTGAACCAATGGAGTCACATGGAGATCCATGTCAGCTCGAAGGTGCTTCTATCACCACTGGATCCACAAGACTTCCCACCCACTGGCCTGTGATCTTCCTGCATTGAGCGTCATAGCATGTGTTGCATGAGTCTGAAGAGGAATTTATAAATTGGTATCAGACATATGGGCTAATATCAGACTTATGGACTTACTTGATCTGGACCAGAGATGTTTTCTCAATATATGATTGCTCTTTTATATAAAGCTCTTATACACATGAGTGTATATGAATTTGTTTGTCTAACACAGTCACCTTGAAGGGACGGAGAGAGATTGGGTTATTAGATGGAGTTTTAACTGAGGTCTGTCTCACAGTGGGTCCCATCCTGTAGCCACTCCCTCAGTTCCAGGATGCATAATTGGAATGCACATACTTAGCAACTGGCAGAATTCCCACACACTCACCGTCTGACATGCCGAGGGAAGGCTATTATAGCAGGAAAGGCCAAGAGGAAGCCATTAGAACTGCCTTCAAAATAATAAACCCTAAGCATGAACACCTTCCGGGAGACATGGCAGAGAGCAGGACCAATTGTCAAGGACTGACAAAGGATGCAGGATTGGTGATTCCCACCTAGTCCGTAGTCTACAGGTGGATTTTGGAGAATGACAACTTCAGTGGGTGGTGATTTCAATTGCAGGCACTCCAGATGTGGTTTCACTGGTTAAGTCAATTGATACATCTGGTACCTGAGTAAGCAATTATTGATCAGGACAATGCCATTTTCGCCATACCTGTTTCTAAAGAGGTTCAGAAGCAGTTTTTGCTTCCAGGCCAGCAGTACACCTTTGCTGTCCTACTTTGGGATGCAAAGGGTTTTCCCCCAGGTTGTCTCCTGGGAGACAAGCCTAAGAGGTTGCTTGCTACACATGGTAAAGGACTGTACGCGAGGTCAACACAAGAAGCTTAGAGGTTATTCTCCCTGAGGGTTATCAGCCATCCAGAGCAATCAGACTGTACAGCTGTCGTACTACCTTCTGATAAGGGTAGTGGATTGCCTCCCTGAAGGAGAGCCCAGAGGCAAGATCGAGCCCACTCAAGGATGACCAAGGTTTGGCTGCCATCTTGAGTCTAGGGTTCGCCCAGCCTGTCATGTGTACTTCTAATCCCTCCCCTTTCTATTGCGTGTACACCCCTAGCTCATCCCCTTCCTGTGACGTAGGTCGTTACCTGTAATCAGCCCCTAAGGATAGGCCTTGGTCAGAAATAAAGAATATACACTCTCCCCTCCTTCCTCCTCCTGATCTCTGCGTGGACCTGGCTGCTGGCTGCTGAGCATGCTGGAGGTGAGCATGCTACCATAAAGTGTGTCTGACTCCTTTACTTTACCTTTCACCTATCCTGTCTTCAATGGCTTTACTGGGATCTTTATATATTACAGCCGTACAGTGGCTCCAACGGCCCCCATGGATGTTAGAGGCTGGTTCACTCTAACATCCAACTTCTGCCATCACCAACCTCTGAACAAAAATACCCAGTATTACGCTTGGCCTATGGAGATTCTCTTATTCTTGGCATCGCGATGGCCTCCTTAGTGGGCAGGCACACAGCAGTTGAAGCAACTTCGCGGCCCTGTATTCTCAGCTGTCGATGAAGCCTTGGGAGACCACTCAGAACCCTTTCACTAACACCGGGGGGCGGAGGGGGGGGTTACTCCACCAGGCCTGAGCCTGAGGGTTTGGTGGGGAAAAGGTGTGTAGGATCCTGGTCTCAGTGGTGGTCAGTGGCCAGACTCTGGGCTGCTGGCCAGGATGCTGGCTCTTTGAGCGGCTGCAGTTTGACTCTGCTCCAGCCCACAGGGGCTGAAGGGGCGGGTAGGGAGCATGCATGTGGCTTTGTGTCTGTGGCTTCTGCAGACTCCCCTGGGCAGCATGTGCAGGCTCTGCGTTGCCTCTATGGGCCCTGGCAGACAGTCACTGCACAGGCCAGAGACCAGCCCTGGCAGGCTGGAGCGCCCAGCTTGGCTGTGGAACAGCAGGGGAGCAACAGAGATGCCACCCGGGTTCCCACAACGTCTAGGTGGGGACAGGACTTGTGAGCAACTAGGGTTGACCCAACTACATGTGGTCTCCATTCTTCTCTCTGGGGTACTGAGTCTGTAGGAGAGCAATCCCACCAAGGCTGGGCAGTGAAAGTCGGACCCAAGAGAACCCAGCCTTGGCTGCCTGCCTCCCAGTGAGGGCTTCTTTCTGCCCAGCGACCTGAAGCCTGGATTGAGGATTTGGTAGTCTTGCTTTTGTCTGTAAGGAGCTAGGCTAGGGCGTGCGGGGGAACCCTGGGTGGGGGGCTAGTTTCTGTTTGTTTTTTATTTTGCTTAGCTTTAAACTCAGGGCAGTACAGTCTGCTAAAACCCTACTGCCTTTGGGTCGCATCTGGGGGAGTTTCAAATGCGGTCCGTGCCTGGGTCCAACTGCCAGACAGACACACTCAGGGCAGCTCTGCGATTTTAAAACCACAGTGTCCAGCAAACTTTGAGGAGCACTGCCCAGCCCGGGCCTCCTCGTCTGGAGTCCGGGACACACACCTTCAGCGTCGCTCGTCACCAGCGGGAGAGGGAGGGCCCCGCAGGCGTCTAGCCCCACCGTCCCCGCAGGAAAAAGCCTACCGAGGGGCGGGAGCAGGGCTCTCCTTCCAGACGGACTTCCAGCAGCCTTCTCGGTCCCGGACGGGACAGGAAGTGTCCGGCGGAGGTGGGGGTGGAGGTGATTGGCAGTTCCAGCCTCCAATGGGCCGGGAGCCCCCCTGCTTCACCCTTTTCGTTCCCTCGGCGCCTGGGCGGAGCCGCCCCCACTGCAGGGGCGGCGGAGGGTGGCGGTGCCCAGGGCGGGAGGGAATCGAGGCCAGGGCGGAGGGCGGAGGGTGCAAGGCGGCGGCGGCCGCGGAAGGTGAGGCCTGGTGGGTCCCGATGGGGTAGCCGAGCAAGGCTGGCCGGGCCGGGGAGCGGGCGGGCGGTGGGTGAGCAGGCAGACACCTGGAGGGGCTGTCAGGAGGTATGCGTGTGGCTGTGAAGTGGCTGTGTGACAATGTCAGGGTGCAGGACTGTCAGTGGGCGCAGCTGCCCGCTGATGGGGATGTGTGCTGGTGCGTGCCTGGGGCTGTGCAGATGTGGGATTCCGTGTGCATTTGGGTGAGAGACGGGGCTGGGTGTCTGTGCCCGTGCCAGGGGGCCGGGGACCACATCGGCCAATGTGCCCTGGGAAGATCTCTGCTGTGAGACCGGGCTGCCAGCCTGAAAGTGGCTTATGGATGGCAGTGTGTGGCTTCAGCAGTGAAGGCAAGAGGGAAACTTGTGACAGTCCCGTGAGGTTGCAGTGGGGAGTGCTTACATAGTGGGGACCCACTGCTGTCCCCAGTGGGACTAAGGAGGGGTCTAGTCCTCCTGCTTGCTTCCCCCTCCTCCCTCTTCTGGAGTGTCCCTGGTCGCTGGACTCCTGCATCTTCTCTTCTAGGGCTCTTGCCTGACCCAGCTTCCCGAAATCCCTCTCTCTCCCTGAGTGGGGCATCTCTCTGTCTCTTCACACTTCCGTCTCCCACGTGTCTCCGCTGTCCAGCCGGGCCTCTCATGATCTCTGTGCCCCTGTGCTTGACTCTCCTGTTGACGTCTCAGTCATCGGTGGTGCCCTGGGGGCCATCCTAGGGATGAGATGAAGCTCCGCCACGGCCCAGAGCTTTAGGGTGGATGGTGACCCTGCTGGCCTCGTGGCTTACCCAGCGGGCTTTCAATTGGGCTGCTCACCAGCAGTTTGGCCACTCACAATCTCCAGCTTCTCTGTGAGAGAACCTAGCAAACTTTCTTCAGAAACTGTCTGCTCTGTGATGATGGAGAGGCTGGGAAACCCACAAAAGTAGTTCTGCTCGGTTGTGCAGGCAGCTATGATTCGGGAAGGACAAGAAGGCAGTGAGGGACCCATCTTGGGGGCTGCACGCATGTGTGTGTGTGTGTGTGTGTGTGTGTGTACGCGTGTGTGCGTGCGTGTGTGCTGAGGACCGGTGAGGTGTCGGTGTCTTGAGCGTATGGGTGCACATCAATCAGTGTCAGTATCCATGTCACTGGGAGTAGCTGTATCTGGGAGTGTATATCTGAGTGCAGGCTTTGTGATTCTGGCATAGGGGGACCGAAGGCATTTCCTGGTCCTGAGGCCCAAAGAGTGAGGGGGTTGGTGGGAAACAGCAGCAACTTCCAGGAGCCTCAGGCCTCCCTCCTTTTCCCCAACCTCAGGCCTCCCTCCTATCTCACAACAAAGCCAGCTGTGCCCTAAGGAGACGTTTGCTGGAGCCTGGAGCGTGAGTGTGCCTGATTTTTCCCCTGATTGCGCCCACGTGTGTCCCCCAGGGTCTGTCTTCCGAACGGACGGCTGTGCGTCCACGGGTGGCGGTGGCTGTGTCAAGCTGTGTGGACACAAGCACACCTCTCCTCCCTCTTGCTGGCCCTGGCAGCGTCTGTGGCTGCCTTTCCAGACTGGGGGGCAGGCCTCTTACCTTCCCAGGGCCTCGAGTGGGAGGGGAGGAGAAGGGAGGGGAGAGGGGGCCTGGCTAGGGGTGGTTGAACTTGGGGCCCAGAGGGGCGGGGAAGGGAAAGGAGGGAAGGGTTCTGGGGTGCTGCAGTTGGTGGGCAGAGGCCCTGAAGGCCATGGACACTCAGTCACTGGGACCAGCAAGGTAGGGCAGGGGAACTCAGGGCAAATATGCCTGGGGAGGGCGCCCGCATGAGACACATGGAGGTCAGGCGCTGCCTGGCTCCGGAGAGCCCTGGCTCTCCTCTCCAGCCTCACACTGCCTTCTTCCTTCTCCTGCTCCTCGGTCTCTAGAATCCCAGCAACCCCCTTCCCCCAACTGGTTGCTTTCTCTGCCTGACTTCCCTGAGACCCCAGCCCAACCCTCACCTCTGGGTGGGTGGGTGGGGCTCCTGCTTACCATTCTGGAGCCTTGTGTTTCTTGGTTCTGTGGTTGGTGTTCCCCCCCTGCACCCCTGGGCTTAAAGGCTCCCAGTTCATCGCAGGCTCCCCTCCTCACCCGACATCCTGTCTCCATCTGCCGGCTCTTCTCCGCCCCCAGCCTCTGGCAGTAGCCAGGGCATCTGGATCTGCTTAGCTCGCAGCCTCAGCCGGCACCCTAGCCCCATCCAGCCCCACAGGCTCCAGACAAATGAGATTTCAGAGGCAGGCCCAGTGGAGTGGCCTGAGTAGCCAGAGCAGGGAGCCAGGCTCAGGAGAGAGGCTTAGCAGCCAGGAGTTGGCTAAGCCTCATGGCAGGAGTACAGGGTGGGCTCAGACTCACCAGGACAGCCCTGCACCCCTGGGTGGTGAGGGCTCCCCCAGGTCACTCAGAGGCAGTGACTAGCCCTGGGCCAGGTAGAGAGCGTAGATTGCCAGTAGTGGGATTGGAAATGTTAACAGGAGTGACCAAATGAATGCCAGCACTCAGTGCCAGGGGTGGGTGCCAAAGGCTGTGGGGGCGGGGGTAGGGGTGTTGCTGGCACAATCTGTGGCCTCCGGCTTTTGTTCTGGGCCCTAAGCCCAGGACTGAGATGGTGTGTGTGTGTGTGTGTGTGTGTGTGTGCACTCCCTCCCTCAGCCCTGAAAGCAGAGTGGGACGGGGGACTTCAGATCAGAGTTCAAATCACCTCCCCCAATGATTTCTGACACCCTTATCCTGCTGGGTGCCCCAGCATTCTGCCGATCAGCCCCGTGTGTGTGTGTGTGTGTGTGTGTGTGTGTGTGAGGGGGGGTGAGGAGGAGCCAGGCTTTAAAGCTTTCCACCATCTCCAGCAGGACCGGACACGGCTCCTGATCCTGCCTCTCTCCCCACAGATGAGCAGCAGGTGTTCAGGGCTGAGCAGGTTCCTGGTGGCCGTGACTATAGCCTTGGCCTCTGTTACTTCCCCCTGCCCACAGGCCTGGGACATCCCAGGTGAGAGGAACCCTGCTCTAGAACCTCACACTGGCACCTTGACCCCTTCCCATGCCTTGTGACACCCCTCCCCCCATCCCTGACGTCTAACGTGGGGCCCCTCTGACTCCTGTGTCCTGGTTATAGCATGCTCTGGCTGAATGACCCTTCCCAGAGCGCGAAAGTCCATACCTTACCCTGTCACTCTCAGGAAGTGGGTGGGGGATGGGGAGCCTCACTTCAGAAATGCCTTCCACAGAGGTCCAATATGGGCAGCTTGGCCGATCTGTGACACTGTATTGCCCTGGAGTGCCTACTGGGTAAGTGACCCTCCTGACTGTTTGGGTTTGGCCTGGGAAGTTTAGCACCCTTTCTGTACCCCTTATGGGCCTTCCTAGCCTTGCCTTCTGCGTCTGTAACCCTCACTCCTGCCTCTGCCCTGGTCCTCCAGCCACCTCTACCCAACAGCCAACCATAACACTGAGGGCTGGTTTCTTCTAGGCTCTGGGGACACAGCAGTGCACGCTGTTTATATCCCGGGCACACAATGCAATCACACCCAGGACACTTGTCCAGGGGCGATCGGCCTCAGGCAGAAAAGCAAAAGAGTGATGTGGAAGAGGAGAATGGGGTGGTGATCTTAATGGGGGGCAGGGTTGGTCTCTGTTAGGAGGTGCCATTGAAATTGGCTTCCGAAGGTCAGGAAGGGGACAGCCAGGCCCAGACTGAGCACACACTTTCCTGATAGTGGGAACAGCTTGTGCACACACCCTGAGGGCTCAGTGCACTGGGTGAGTGGGGAGAAGCGGGGGCTGAAGACTTCCAGGGCAGTGCGCCGCAGAGCTTTGGGAAGGCTGGCCGGGAGGTTGGGTTTCTTGACAAAGCAGTGAGAAGGAGCACGTCCGTCTTACACTTTACAACTTCTTTTGGTCTGTCCTCAAAGAGCCCTCCAGGCGGCACAGCGGTTAAGGGCTGGGCTGCTCACCTAAAAAGGGGTTTGCGGTTCGAGCCCACCCGCAGGAGACAAGACGTGTGTCAGCCTGCTTCCGTGAATTTGACAGCGTTGGCAAGGCTGTGCTCTGGGGCAGGTCTCCTCTGTCCCATAGGATTGCTCTATGCTGGCATGGTCTTGATGGCAGTGGGTGTGGTTTTGATTTGTCCTCCCTTCATTCCATCCTTAGGACCCCGGTGTCCTGGTTTCGATTCAGAGAGCCAAAGCTACTCCAGGGAGTCAGCTCTGGGCAAGGCCATGAGCTAGTCCTGGCTGAGGCAGACAGTACCGACGAGGGTGTCTACATCTGCCGGATCCTGGATGGTACTGTTGGAGGCTCAGTGACCCTGCGTCTGGGCTGTGAGTTGGGCAGGGAGCAGTGGTGACACATAACTCTGAAGGGAACCCAAGCCTCTGGACAGGGAGGTGTTGGGGATTGCTTGGTTCCCATCTGCACTGTCTGCCTCTAGACCCCCCAGCTCGCCCTGATGTCTCCTGCCAAGCAGCTGACTATGAGAACTTCTCCTGCACTTGGAGGCCGGGCCAGCTCAACAGTCTCCCCACCTGCTACCTTGTCTCCTACAGGTGTGCACATGATTGGGTGTGTAGGTCTGTACTTTTGGGAGTACTGGCACAAGTTGGAAATGGGAGGTTGGGGGAGAGGGAGGTTCTGAGGAAGGTCTGAGCACCTCACATCGCCCCTTGTTCCCACCAGGAAGAAGACCATTCTGGGACCTATTGATCAGAGGTAGGATGTGAGGGAGAGACTGGAACTTCCAGCTGGCTCCTCCAAGGAGAATGGCCAAAGCCTGAGACCACACCCTCCCTTCTAGGGTAGAATCCTCCACTGAGTCCTGGCCATGCCCACCGGACCCCCCCGGGGCTGCCCGCTGTGTAGTTCATGGAGCTGAGTTCTGGAGCCAGTACCGGATCAATGTGACCGAGGTGAACCCGCTGGGGGCCAAGACACGGTTGCTGGATGTGAGCTTGCAGAACATCTGTGAGTGCCCACACCCCTGTACCTTCCTCCTATGCCCACCACAGAATCCCCAGACTGACCTCGCAGGACAGACTCCCCAATTCCTACCCCTCCACAGAGCCCCAAAACAGCTGCCTCTCAGCACACTTCCCCTTTCAGCCCACAGACTGCCCCAAACACCTCTTCCCTCCTCCATAAGGATGGATGGCCCTGCAGCACACAGCCCCCTGTCCCTCCCCCCCCCTCCGCTGGCCCAAGAAGCAGGGTTAGCTCAGCACACACTCAGGAGTATACTCTCACCACAAGCCCTTCCTGGCTCTCAGTTTTAAGGCCTTGTACTGAAATCTTCAATTCAGCTATCCTTTAAGTCCTCCCTGTCCAATGGGAACCCCCACCGCATTCCTGTCTCTTGGTCTGTGCATGGGAGACGGGCAAGACAGCTCTGGCCGGAGGTTGGGTAGCCCACCTTCTTCCTTGGATGGAAAGCAGACTCCTTTCTTGTTCATTAAACAAACATGCCAAACCTTGTCACCAGACCTCAGTTTATACTGGGGATGACAGACAGTCCTGACCTCAACAGATAAGCTCATCCGTGCGCCTTTAAGGGGAGTTCCTTTCCCTTGGGAAGTGCAGGGGTGGTGGGGTGCCTGTTGTCTATCCTGACTTTGTTCCCTTCATCCCCCTCAGTGCACCCTGACCCTCCTCAGGGCTTGCGAGTGGAACCCATCCCTGGCTATCCCCGCCGCCTGCGTGTCAGCTGGAAGTACCCCAGTACATGGTCCCACCAGCCCCACTTTCTGCTCAAGTTCCAACTTCAGTACCGCCCAGTGCAACATTCATTCTGGTCCACGGTAAGGCTTGGAGCACATCCCCACCTGGGCCTGTGGTCCTGGCTCTGGCTTCTTGTGGGTGTTCTGCTGGTTGAGAGAGTGGCCCTCCAGACTGCACCCTGGGGACCAAGCTCTGTGCTGGGTACTGGGTCCCAGAGGGGACGACAAACCAACAGAGGAGCCTCTGTGTGGATACAGCTCTGATGCATGCCCGTCTGTAGGCAGGGAGTCCCCCCACCCCAATGCCATCAAGGAGATTCAGACTCATAGCGACCCTAGAAGACAGAGTAGAACTGCACCTCCATGTGAACCCCCCAGAAACCAAGCTCACTGCCATGGAGTGATGCCATCTCAGAGCCCCCCTATAGGACAGGGCAGAACTGCCCCGGCGAGTTCCTGAGACGTAACTCTTTATAGGAGGAAGCCCCGCCTTTCTCCCACAGTGTGGCTGGTGCGGGAAAGACCTCCAACCTCACAGTCCAGTGCATAACCACTCCACACCAGAACTCTTATCTTTTAAAAACAATTTTTCCTTGTTTATTTAAGTGGCCATTAATTATGTTCCCAGTGTCCTCAGATTTGCGAGCAATCGTTCTTACGGAAAAGGCTAATAGCATCAAACAAGTTTATCTTCTCTGGATATATTTCTTTTACAGCAGCAAAAATGTTTTAATTAGCTGGGAGTGAAAAGGGGGGGAAATGTTTTAATTAGCTCCCCATTGGTAAACAACTTTCCTTTCCCAGCTAACAAAGACTCCATGTGGAAGCATCCTTTCTTCATAACTTCATTTTATCTTTGGGAAGGGCTTCTGCTATCAGGAGATATTCCATTTAAATTTACCAGTTTTTCTTATCATTGCTGTTCTGGGAATGCGTAGTTTGCCAAAGTCAGTGTATATGGAATCCTCTCAGCTATGGTGTAGCTGCTTAGCAAACATAATCCTTTGCTGTATAATTCAATGACAAGATAGTGTCCACACCACTGTAGAATCAGCTTAAAAGCACACTACAAGTCTACTTCCCTCTTCTTTTCTAATTTTGGCATAATGGTTATGTTGTGTTCCCTCAGAGTTCAACCAGAGATCTGGAGCCAGTAAGAGACCTATATATCTTTAGAGATTTCTTAGGAAATCAACTTTCATGTTCGTAAGGAACCAACTTACACAATTTGTCCTTGTGTTTCTTTTGGAGTATTTTTAGTGTTTACTGACAGATTTACAGTACATACTTTTAACTCATTACAGACTACTTTAAAATAATTTTACGCTTACTTCACACAGCGCATAAGCCTCTTTAAACATTGTACTTCCACTTCCTCTATTCTGTCTTTTACATTATTATTTTATTTCTACCTATTTATTTTATTTAGTTTATGGTAAGTCATTTTATTGGGAGCGCTTACAGCTCTTATAACCATTCATACATCAGTTGTATCAAGCACATTTGTACATATGTTGCCATCATCATTTCTAAAACATTTTTCTCTCTACTTGAGCCTTCGGTATCAGCTCTTCACTTTTCCCCTCCCTCTCCCACCCTTGTGAACCCTTGATAATTTACAAATTAATTTTATTTTCATGTTTGACACCATCTGCTGTCTCCCTTCATCCGCATTTCTGTTGTTCGTCCCCCGGCAGAACTCCTATCTTAGCCCATAGCAGTGGCTTAAAAAACAAACCCAAAAAACCTTTTGAGGAAGATAAAGGCGTGTGCCTTTCACCCTGAAGTACCTTCTGAAGTCAACACGCCCGTGCCCAGTTAAGGCCGGTAGGAGCGCCCTACCTCTGGAAACCATTGGCTGGTGATGGGCAAGGGGAGTGGCTGCCTCAGATAATAATCTGCCTGCCAGGTATTCATTCCTATTTTCAAAGAAACTGAGGTGCAGAGAAGCCCAAGGTCACTCAGGAAGTGGTACGGGAAAGATTTGAACCCAGGCAGCCTGAGGCCGCAGCCTGTGGGGCCGCTGTAGGACAGCCGTAGGTCTGACTCCCCCAGCCGCTCCACGTCAGGCCCAGATGAGCTCACAGGACAGCTCAGGGAGGAAGGGGAACTCCTTACAGACTGTAGTTGGAGGCTGGGGTCGGGGGGACTGGTAGACTTTGTGTTTACAACCTAGATAATGGGCCCATGGCCATCTTCACTCTCAGGTGGAGGTGAGCGGGCTGGAATCGGTGATCACGGACGCTGTGGCTGGGCTGCCTCACGTCGTGAGGGTCAGTGCTCGGGACTTTCTGGATGCTGGCACGTGGAGTGCCTGGAGTCCTGAGGTCTGGGGGACCCCAAGCTCCGGTGAGCCATCAAGCCTAGAGCCAGGACAGAGCATTTCTCCCACAGCATCTACCAGTAGGCCCCCTGTTTCAGGTGAGTAGGACTGTGGGCCACGTCCCACCCCTGTAGGCAATGACAGCCCCACCCTGATGTAAGCCTCCTGCTCCACCCCACCCCAAACCCCAAGTGCCCCAATGTCCAATTCAGGTCTTAGTCTCAGTCAGCAGGACCTGGCCCCCACCCCTGCTTCGAATGTGGCCGGTCCTCAAATCTGCGCTGTCTTCAGGGCATTTCTCAAAGGAGATACTGACTGCAGGCCAGCCATCAGCGGAGGACCAGTCACCACAGGTGGACAGCCTCACTTCCCCATGTCCTTCCCACCACCTGGACCAGCAGCCTCTTGGTGAGCTTGGCAGACAGGCAAAGGGAAGGCCCAGAGAAGGGGACACCGAGTGTGGGCAGCTTGATCTCATGGTTGCCCATCGGATTTACTCCCCTTAGACCACAGTGTCCCTGTGGAGCAGGTGGCCGTGCTGCTGTCCCTGGCACTCCTCTCTTTCCTGGGACTGGTCGCTGGGGCCCTAATCCTGGGGCTCTGGTAAGTGTTTACCTTTGGCCTCTCAGCCTCCGATTCCCAAAGATGACCTACTGCCCATAGGCCGCCCCCATTCAGGACTTCCTACCGATTTCCCAGTGAACCTTGTCCTATATCTTGGAGCCACTGCTCTGCCCCCAAGTGTGTGACTCTCCCAGCACCTCTCTTGACCTTTAACTAACAAACCCTTTGGAGACCAGTGAGATGCCCACACGGGCAGGGAGACAAGCTGCCTTTTTACGCTCCAGGCTGAGGCTGAAACTGGGCCGGAAGGATGGAGCCCCGAAGCGTGGATTCTTGGGCTTGATCAGTCCGGTGGACAAGCTTACAAGTGAGTGAGCCTTGCAGTGGGTTTGGCCTTGGAGACCTGTGACCCCACTGTAAGCAGGCATGGCCCAAGGACTGGCTGCCTCACCTTCTCAGGTGGCAGATAGCAGTTGGGCCTCCTTGTCCTTCTGGTGTTACTTGGGCTTTTCACACCTGGCTCCCTGGGCTCGGGTCTCGTCCAACTCAGGAAATTGAGGTTCATATTGGTTTCCCCTCTCCTGGATAGTCATCTGATTCTCTGGTGTCTTGGATCCAAGCTAGGTCCCTTCCCTCAGGGTGTCTGGGCCAACATCTGGTCCTAGTCCCTCCCCTGATGTATCTCCTCCGGTGTCTTCCAGGAGCCTCGGACCTGTAGAGGACCTGGTGGGCATCAGCTGCTTCCGCCTGTAACTGTACTGCTGGTGAAGATGGACGGACAGACAGTAGAATCCCAGGCAGGACAGTCCATCCCCGCTGTGAGTGGGGAGTGTGAGCTGGAAGTTCTCTGTGAGACCCTGGATTCCGAACTTGCCAGTTGCTGGATGTCTGGACCTGATTCCATCCTGAAGCTGGAGGTCCAATCTGAGGACATGTGTGTCCGTGTGCATGACTGCCCATGTGTGACCACATGTATGAGAAGCAGGGAATATGTGTTTTCTGCATGTATGTATATAGTGCCCGGGGAGTGTGTGTGGGTCCTAGACCCTTGGCCTTGCCCCCAATGGGGTGTGGAGGTGCAAATAAAGGAGATCTGCTTGTTGCTAAGTTTCCCAGCTCCAGACTCAAGGCACACCACACTACATAGAACCTGGGGAATCACGAGCGAGCCCATTGTTCACTGTTGCTTTATTGTTTCGGTGCTTCTGGCCCCAAGTTCATTTCCCTCAGAAGCTCCAAGTTCACTTTGGGCAGAGTCCTCCGGAACTTCCTCCCGTGGTGCTCCAACCACCGTGCTAGGCTGCGGTTCTGAGGGTGGACACAGATGCTGCGGCGAGCCAAGTGCAGCCTGGGAAGGGAAAGGTCCGGTCAGGGCTTGAGGATGGGGTCAGGCTACAAGGCTAAGGGACACAGCCAGATGAAAAGCTGCCAGTGTCAGTGCCAGGGGTGGGGCAGGAGTTAGGATCCACAACAGGGGGTTGGGACTGAGAGCAGAATCAGGGGTCGGAGCTCACACGAAGGCCTGGAGGTAGCAGTCCCCGTCAGCTTCCTGCAGTGCTATCCGGAGGACTTTCTTCAGGAGCTTGCTTGGGAGGGGCTGTCGATAGAGCCGAGTGCAGCAGGCTGTGCTGGGTGGCATGAGCAGCGCTATAAAGCATGATGGGGCCATGCATCCAGAGGTGGCCTGACTCAGACACCACGCAGTGCAGAGCTGCGGGCTGCCCGTCAGGACCCTTTATTTATCCCCCTCATGCAAACCCCTAGGTCCCCAAGTACTCACTTGCTCTGGAGTCTGGGCTGAGCAGCAACAGTAGCAGCAGGAGGCCACTGGCGAGTAAGGTCCCTTTCATGCTGTTCAGTCTGGAAACTTCGTTCTCATTCTTCTTTCCCCACTGCCTTTTATGTGCGGCTCTAGGTGAGTCAGAAGCAGGTGGGATGTCCCTGTTCAGCGTGTGCTAGCTTCTGGGCCCTCATTCTTGGCCTGTGGCCACAGATCTCATCTCTTTGGGACTTCCCTTTCCGATGGGCTCCTAAGTGCTGGCCAGACAAGCCGAGGAGAGGGCTAGTTCATGAATTGGGAGCTGGTGGTACAGTGACTGCGTAAGGGTAGCCCAAGATGCCCAGTGGCAGACATTCACACTCCTAAACCCATCGCCAGACTCTGGTCGCTCACTCAGCTCACAAAGCCATATTCATGGGCAGATTCCCAGTTACATGGACGCTCACACAGTTGTGTTTTCGACGTCATCCCGTCACACTCACGGACTCTGACGGAGGAGGTTGAGGATGGGTGGGAGCCGAGGAGCAGACCAGTACTAACTTGCCTTTACGTGCTTTCACATACAGCACTAACTCCCCCTCCTGCCTCCCTCCTCTCCTTGTCTGCTGGTCTTATGAGGAGAAATGGATGGGAGTGGGTCCCTAGGGCAGGACTCTGGCTGAGGAGAGGTCTTGGCTGGGCCCAGACACAGTCGGAGTGAGACTGGACGAAGGGCCCTTTGGTGGGGTGGGGGGTGCCTTGGGGAGGCTGAGTTGGGGGTGCTTTCGCTAGAGAGATAAGAGTGAAGGGCGTGGTGGATAAAAGGGCAGATAAGGGAAGAGAAAAGCTTTCGGGTGCCAGGTTGCTGATTCCAAAACACGTAAAGGTCCAAGAGATCTTACCTTCCAGCTTTGCCCAGTCCTGCCTCAGGAATGCCACTCTCTTGCCAACAGAAGGGGGGTTTTCATCGCCTAAAATAGGCCTTGTCTGTCTCCTGGAGAAGGGGCTCCAGCCCCGATGGAAACATCAGACTCAAGAACTCCGTTTTGTTCTACTTAAATTCCAGCCTTTCTACTGTGGGTCTTGGAGGACCGGCCCAGCCTCTCCCAGGTCCAATAATATCTTAATGCTCAGCCCCCTCTCCTGGCTTGTCTTAGCTCCCTACTGCTTTGAGAACAGAGACCACCAGTGGGTGGCTTTAACAAACAGACACTTATTGTCTCACACTTTAGGAGGCTAGAAGGTCCCAATTCAGAGCATTGGCTCTAGCTGTTGCTGAGTCTGTTCCAACTCATAGTGACTCGGCCACAACAGAACAAACGCTGGCCCACTGACGTACTCAAAGTGACATCCTTGCTCTTCAGCACTCAATTAAGAAAAATCATTTTATTGGGGGCTCGTACAACCCTTATCACAATCCATCCATCCACCCCTGTGTCAAGCACATTTGAACATTCATTGCCCTCATCATTCTCAAAACATTTACTCTCCACTTAAGCCCTTGGCATCAGCTCCTCATTTCCCCTCCCTACCTTCTAACCCCTCCATCATGAACGCTTGATAATTTATAAATTATTATTTTGTCATGTCTTAAATTGTCCAATGTCTCCACTCACTTTTCTGTTGTCTGTCCCCCAGGGAGGAGGTTATATGTAGATCCTTATAATGGGTTCCCCTTTCCTACCCCACCTTCCCTCCACCCTCTGGTATCACCACTCTCACCACTGGTCCTGAAGGGATCATCTGTCCAGGATTCCCTGTGTTTCCAGTTCCTATCTGTACCAGTGTACATCCTCTGGTCTAGCTGGATTTGGAAGGTAGAATTGTATGGGGTGGGGGAAGAGGAAGTATTTAAGAATTAGAGGAAAGTTGTATGTTTCATTGTTGCTACACTGCACGCTGACTGGCCATCATCATTTTCAAAACATTTTCTTTCTACTTGAGCCCTTGGTATCAGCTCCTCATTCCCACCCCTTCCTCTTTCCCTCCCTCCCTCATCCTTGATAATTTATAAATTATAATTATTTTTTCATGTCTTACACTGTCTGATGTCTCCCTTCACCCACTTTTCTGTTGTCCATCTCCCTGGGCGGGGTTTATATGTAGATCACTGTGATCAATTCCCTCTTTCTCCCTCACCTTCCCCTTCCCCTCCTGGTATGGCTACTCTCATCATTGGTCCTGAGGGATTTATTTGCTCTGGATTCTCTGTGTTTCCAGCTCTTATCTGTACCTGTGTACATGTTGTTCTAGCTGGATTTGTAAGGTAGAATTGTGGTCATGATAGTTGTGGGGAGGAAGCATTAAAGAACTAGAGGAAAGTTGTATGTTTCAATGGTGCTATATTGCACCCTGACTGGCGTCTCTTCTTTGTGACCCTTCTGTAAGGGATGGCCAATTGTCTACAGATGGGCTTTGGGTCTCCACACTGTGCTCCCCCCTCATTCACATTGATATGACTTTATGTTCTGAGTCTTTGATGCCTGATACCTGACCCCATTGATACCTCATGATCACACAGGCTGGAGTGCTTCTTCCATGTGGGCTTTGTTGCTTCTCAGATAGATGGCTACTTGTTTATCTTCAAGCCAAGTTAAGCCCCCAGATGCTATATGTTTGGTTGCCAGACACCATCAGCTTTCTTCACATTTGCTTATGCACCCATTTTGTCTTCAGTGATCGTGTTGGGAAGGTGAACTTCACAGAATGCCAGGTAGAACAAAGTGTTTTTGCATTGAGGGAGTACTTGAGTAGAAGCCCAATGTCTGTCTGCTTAATGTCTGATACTTAACATAAATATATGTACATAGATTTATTTCCCTATCATTGTATATAAATATATTTACATGTGTACATGCCTGTATTTAGACCTCAATAAATGCCCCTTGCCTCCTAGTTCTTTCCTCTTGTCCCACTATCATGTTTGGCCTTCGAGTTTCAATAATTCCTCTCAGTTACATTGCCCTTGATCAAACCTTATCAGGCATCCTATGCCCTCTTTGAGATCACTTGTTCCCTTGTCCCCCACTTCCTTTCCCCGCCTCCTCTCTCCCATGTACCCCCCACCAACCGTTGGTTCTGTTGTTTTCTCCTCCGATTGTTTATCACGCCTCTCTTATCTAGATACATGCAAAGACACTAATAAGCACAAAATCAAGGCAGAGCAAAACAAAACAACAAAAGAAAACTTCAAAAACAAACAACAACAACAAAGAAAAGCCTATAAATAGTTCCAGGTCTGTTGGTTGATTTTTTTTTCTTTTTAAAAATCATTTTATTGGGGTCTCTTACAACCTTTTCTTCTTCTTTTTTATCATTTTATTGGGGGCTAATACAACTCTTATCACAATCCATACATACATCAGTTGTGTAAAGCACATTTGTACATTAGTTGCCCTCATCATTCTCAAAGCATTTGTTCTCCACTTAAGCCCTTGGCATCAGCTCATATTTTTCACTCCCTCCTCACTCCCCCCCCTTGATAATTATCATGAACCCTTGATAATTTATAAATTATTATAATGTCATGCCTTACACTGTACAATGTCTCCCTTCACCCACTTTTCTGTTGTCCATCCCCCAGGGAGGAGGTTATATGTAGATCCTTGTAATTGCTTTGCTTCCCCTGTTGGTTGATCTTTAGGCGTGTTTTCTGGTTGAATCTAATGGGGGTGCCGCACCGTGGCCCCAAAGTCAATTTTTGGTATTCCCGGGGACTTCATTGTTTTGCTCCCCTTGCTACTCTGTTGCATGCCCTTAGCATTTTGCCCCAGTGTGGTGGGGTCAAATCAGGCACAATTCTTGCACTGTGCCTCCAGTGTTGTCCCTTGTAGCAATATGGGTCAGTGAGGGACATCTTGTCTCGTGGTGGGGCTGGTCCTATGGTCCTCTCTGTGCATTGGCTGTTCTGAGCAGGAACGTCATCCTCGGGGATTGGTGGGCCAAGGTGTTCCACTCTCTCTTCTTTCCTCTTCGTTTGCTCCTGTGTGTTCTGATCAGACTCGCCCCTCTCCCTGAGCTGTAGCTTCAGTGCTGTCCTCTGAAGTGCAGTCTTCTGGGAGGGGAGTGGGGGTGTCTACATAGTTGGGATTGGGGCCGGGTCCCCAGCTCTTCAGTACACTAAAGAGATCTTGTGCCACAGATTTACCCAATGCAGTGAATCATTTGGTTACTTAACTGTTGTTGCTTTTTTTCCATGTGCTTTGATTGCGGATCCAAGCAAGATAAAACCCTTGACGTCCGTCCTTGCTGTTTGTTGTGATGTTACTCACTGGTCCAGTTACGAGAATTTGGGTTATCTCTACATGGAGTCATAAATCCAAATCCCAGGCTGCAGCCCTTGATCTGCAAGAACTTCAAGCCCTCCTCACATTAAGCAAGCCAGGCTACAATCTGCACCTTGCAGGTTGTTAATAAGCCTTTCTCAAGTCCTGGCACCACATGCTTCTCATACAGTCCTGTTTCTTTGATTATTTTCCCAGCATACAGATTACGTATGGTGAGAGCATACAACCCTGAATTGACTTTAGAACAAGGTGTTTTCTCTTTGTGGGCTCTGGGGGAAGATCCCTCTCTCTCTTCAGCTTCTATCTTTCTATTTCGCTGCTTGCTTTCTTCTTTAATCTGCTATTCTATGTCAATATAAAATATTGAGACTAGACATAGCAAGACAGACCAATTCAAGAATTTCTACACGTACCATCTAGTGACATCAATTATTTGGGTTGTGCTGCCATTCTCCCCCTCTCTTTCTGAGTTATTCCTCCTCCACTGGCGTAAATTCATTGCTCCTTAAAAATCATTTGGCTCATTTTGATCTCATCTAGATCGTTCTTAAAAGACTATCATACTTGAGGCATAAAAACATTTTTTTTGAAGCAAGCATTTTAAAATAGTTAAGCTAAACTATTGTTTGGTTTTAAGACAATGTCAGGGAATACTTCTGGCTTAAAGTTTAAAGATTACTTCAGGGCAATAGTTTTAAGAGTTCATCCAACTTCCATAGCTCCAGAAAGTCTGGAGTCCATGAGGATGTGAAACTCTTGCCTGTATTTCTCTCTTTTGATCAGGATTCTTTCATAGACTCTTGGTCAAAATGTTCAGTAATGGTGTCTGGGTACCACCTAGCTCTTCTGGTCTCATGGCAAAGAAAACAATTCTTCTCGGAGACCCTTAGTCACACATTTCATATCTTCTTCCTGTTTTTGACTCCCACCTCTATTGCTCCAGGTAGATAAAGATGATGTGTCTTGGATGGCCACTGGTAAACAAAGCTAGTTCCACCCGCCCCCCCAGCCCCCCCACCCCGTGAAATATTGCAGGGCAGTGAATGATTTAGTATGTACCTTCTAACCCTAGTCCTTGTTACTCCCACGGAGTGATGTTTCCTTGATGGCGGAGGGAAGACACTGATAGAATTTGGTTGTGATTACTAACAGGGCCAATTGTTGATTGGCATCTTGTTGGATATAAAATGAGTCATTTCAGATGCAGGAAGGGAATGGGGACCTCACTACCAGCAAGAGATATGAGCCAAGAGTGGTGTGCATCCTCTGGACCCCAGATCCTTGCACGTTGAACTTCCTTGATCCCAGAGAAGTGGCAGAGAAGTGGTAGGTGCAGAGCATGGGGCAGAACATGGGCAGAGCATGGGGCAGAATGGTGGACTTCCCAGCCCACCGAGCAATAGTCGAGTGCCTTCAGCAGGAAGCTCGTTTGAGGGGGCTAGCTCTTTGTTAACCCTAAGAGCTAGAACTGCGAGCCTTTGGGCTGGTGCTTAAGGTGGCATGGGCATACCCTGTGGACATTTATTGGCAGCCCTCAAAGAGCTTTCCAACAGTGCGAGAGAAGAGCAGGTTTGGATCGAAAGGTGAAAGACCAGAGAGGCCAGCCTGTGGGCATGGCTGAGAAGAGGCTATCCCACAATGGTGAGTATTGCCTATGAGTTCGGTATGGCACTTTGGGGAGGATAGCTGATGTTGGAATTGGGAGTGGGGAGCACCTCCGCCTGAGGGAAAACCTATCTCTGGTATTGCTGAGACGCTGACAGCGAGTCTGACTTCCCTTCCCCCTTGTTAAGCTGGAGGAGGTCAGGTATCACCCCCACGTCATTTCATTCTTTTCTGGAAACAATTCAGTTTTTTTTTCAGGTGAAAATGTACAGATTGCTTTGTGACACTGGTTACAGTGTGCACCATGTCAGCATTCTCATGGTTTCCATTCGGTTCCCCCCCCTCCCCCGCCCAGATCCTTTGCCTTTTCCTCTGCTTTGGGTCTATGTTGAGGTTTTGGTCTCATCTAGTTAATTGTTTAAGGGACACATCGCTTGCAGTGATAGTTTGTTTTATAATCCAATCTATTGTTTGGCTGAAAGGTGACCTCTTGGACTGACACAGTTCTCCTAGGACTCTGGTCCTAAGCCTTCAACCCAGCAAACACATCCCAGCTTCTGTTGCTGCCAGAGAAGTCCGTGAAGAACTGTGCCGCTTGCTTTTGATCTTAAAAGGGATTGATTTCAGGAACACACACCCTGTAAGATAATTCATTAATGTAGCACAGGAAACCCATTCCAGTGCTGATTAGGGCTACAGAAACCCACCCAAACCCACTGCGATCAAGTTGATTTCAACTCATAGCAGTCCAATGGGAGTGGCTGGCGAATATGAAATGCACAACTTTGGGTTTACTGCTCCAGGCTTAACTCTCTGCACCACCAGGGCTCATTAACCACCGGTATCGGTTAGGATTGACAATACATATTTTGGGGGGGGGGCACAAGTCTGATCCATAACGCTGCCCAATACAAAACCCCTATACCTCCTCACCCTGCCCTTTCCCGGAAGCTGGGAATAGCTAAGATGGGGTGGGGTGCACGGGTGTGCTGCTATGGTTAGTATCACTGGCACCTTGAATTCTCTACTCTGGGTCTGGGGATTTCAGCCCCCTGGGTCTGCTCTATTGGAAACAATCAGTCATCATCCCGTCCTTCTCTGGGTGTTGAGGAATGTATTCTGCAGCTGTCTGTTCTGTGGCCAGCCATCCTCTAGGGGGCAGGCCTGGCCTTGAGAAAGGGGATCCCCAACTTCCCTACACATCCTTTCTGCCTCTGTGCTGCCTCACTTATCAGGAGGGACACTTCAGCTCTAAGAGTGGAGCCCATTCCCCCCATTCTGGCTCAACAGCCCCAGCCTCTCTTCCTTCCTGCCCAGGGTGAAGCTCAGGTTTTCTGATAGTGACCTTTGAGGTGTGGGTCTAGGGTTGGATAAAGAACTCCACATTGTAACGTAATGGCTCAAGAGCTCAGGTGTTTTCTCAAAAAGTGGCCACAATGCATTGGTTGCTCATTTTGAGCTACTGGTACCAGAGGTCTTAGGCTCTTTCTTACTCTCACCAGGCTGGGCTTGTGCCCCAACGCTTGGGTACAAACCTGGAAGAAATTGCTGAAATACCGTATCTCAGCACAGACTTCCACCAACTAGGCTGCATGCCACACACAGCAGACCAGAGACCTGGGAAGCCAAGAAGCAATTTCTACCTGGTCTGTACCCATCTCCCACTTTGGTTTCTGGAAAGATCAGGCTATCCAGTCTCCTCTGGAAGTCTCCCCCACATAACCTTCGTCAGTGGCCTCCCCAGGTTGAAGTCCGCTTTCTCCTTAGTCAGAATCCAAGCTTTCTCTGTAACGTAGTTCGCTGGTGTTTTCTGGCATCAACGTCATTCTTAACTACCTAAGCAGGGCCACCTAGCAGCCCCAGTGGATCTAAAGCTGATCTTTTTTTTTTGGGGGGGGGCGGGCAGACACAAGACAGAAGGAGGGGCTGGGGGAGTGGTCCTTAGACTCTCCCAGGAAATAGCAAGCCCTTCTAAAGGGGCTGATGTCAAGTATCTCTCAACCCAAGGTCTGACTGAGAGGCCGGAAGTTGGGGTAGTAACCGTAGGAATGCCTTCCACCCCCTGTAGTCCCCAATCCGTTTTATGGCAGATTGAGAGACCATGTCTAGGAATCCTCCTCTCACTGTCAGCTACTTCCTCCAACTGCCGGCTTCAAGTGTCCTGGCATCCCCGCTTAGAAAGAAGATTCTTTGGCCTCATGGAAAATCCTGTCGGGAGAGAGGTGGGAGCCGGGGTAGAGAAGGGGGAACGCATCCGTGTGGGGTTAGGGTCGGGAAGAACACCAGGCCAGGCCAAAGTTAGTTCACTCCATAAAGTTTACTCACAGTGCTGGGGAGTAGGGGTACTGGTGGTGGGGAGAGGGCAGCCACTGGCAGTAACAGGCACTGATGAAGGGCCCTGTAGTGGGTTACACGTGGGGCTGATAACAGAAAAGCCAGTAGTTCGCACCCCACCGGTAATTCCGTGGGGAAAAGAGGGGAGGCTCCTGTAACCATTCCCAGCATCAGAAACCCACAGGGCAGTTCTACTTCGTCGCTTTGAGCCAGACTGACTCGATGGCAGTAGGTTTTGACTCAGATGGGCACCCAACTAGAGAGGGAGGAGACTTTCAGGAGATGGAGTCGGTGTAGACAGGGGCTCGGCTCAAATGGAGGCAGCGGCGGTGGAGGCAGGAGGGCAGTCCGGGGTGGGGGGCGTCAGTTTAAATCTTTAATGCCTGAGCAGTCTGGGCAGCAGCTGAGGGGGTGCGGCGGGGGAGGCCGCGGCCCGAGGGCTGGGGAACCGGGCCCAGGCCGCTCGACAGACAGCTCATCAGGCCCCGCAGAGGCTCCAGCTTCTGCTCCCGGGGGTGCGCCGAGCTGTGGGGCGACCCGACAACGGCGGCATGAGGCGGGGGAGGGGGGCTCGCCTCGCGGACAGCCCCCCCCCGCCCGCCATCAGTCCTCGACCCTGGGCCTCCTCCAGGCTGCGCGCCCGTCCGCGGCCTCGCAGCGCCCCTCACCTCCGCTCCCTCCGCCACATGCGCAGCCAGGGGAAAAAGTAGAAGCAGCCCCAGTAGATCCTGCGGGGAAGACAGAGCGGGGACCGGGCGGGGCGGGGCCGACTCCACGGCTCCGCCCCTCGGACGCCGCGCTGCGGCCTGGCCGGCGCGGCGGCGCCCAGTAGGGGCGGCTCCCTCCGTAGCCCACGCCTCCCCGGAGGGCCCGCCCCCTCCCCAGCCTGCGCCCTCCCCCTCCCCGCGGCGCCCGGCCCCTCCGCCGCAGAACCCCGCCTCCACTCACTCCTCTTCAGCCTCCAGCGCCACTTCGTACCGCTTCAGTCCCGACATGTCCCGGGCTTCGGACGTTACCTGGGGAGCAGCAGCAGCAGCATTGGAGCGAGGGCTCCCCAGGCCCGGGTCCCCGCGCTGCTAGTCTCATGACGAGTCTGACTTGTTCCCAACCAATATGCGGCCCATGTCCCCGGGAAGCCTTATCGGGGTGGGACTGAAGATTTGGGAGACGCTAGAACTGAAAAGGGTGAGGAGCATGGGGTGCCCAGGGTCAGGGTAAGGGGTTTGGTGGGAATGGGGCTCGGAAAATTGGGCCCCTGGGTGAGGATTTGGAGACCTGTCGTCACCTGGAGGGGGGGGCTGTGGGGCTGGCGTAGTTAAACTCCCGCCCTCCCTGGCTCCACCCCGGAAACGAAATGTTGCCTTACGTCACAGGGACCCGGTCGCACACTAGGGGTGGGGCTTGCCTATCACCCGGAAGGGGCGGGGCCAGGCCCAGTAGTTAAAAGGGACGAAGTCATGTTTTTCATTCCGAGGAGGCGGAGTCAAATGTCATACTAGGAGGCGGAGCCTGGACCTGTCACTTAGCGGGTGCAATAGGGCTTGGTACTAAAATTCGGGGTGCAGGATCTTCTACAAAGGTGCAGTCAGATTTTGCAGCTTCGTTCTGGGAGGCCCAAACCTCAGCACCAGGCAGTGAGGAATGCGCTTTGGGACTCGGTCCAGTGCTGTTCTTCCTTCCATCTCGTCAGCCCTGACTTCCAGCCTGCTGACTGTCCTTGGCTACGCCCCTCCCTTGTATGGGTTGAGGTGGTAGGGACTCCCAGAGGGGTCCCTGTCAAAACCAGCCAGGCTATGGAAACATTTGTTGGTCTGGTGGCCTTTGCTGAGTGACTTGATGGCCACAATCACAGCCCGTCCGTCCTTTCTGAGCTGAGCCTTAATTTCCTGTTATTATTCCCACACACACCCCTTCAACACATTTCATTGACAAGTATTTATTGAGTTTCTGTTACACGGTGGGCACTGTGCTGGGAGTGGGGCCTCCACCTCCACCCTTAAGGAGTGGGGAAGAGGAGCGTCAAAAGAGATAGGCTGGTTTGGGTACTGCGGTCCAGCTGAGAAATGACAAAGTAGCACAGGGAAGGCGCTTGGGGACAGCCCCCCTGTAACTGCTACACCACCATGGTTCTCCTCATGACAACTAGATGAAACACACTTTCGTGGGGTGTGCTTCTGATTGGGCAGACCACTTTCCAACACTCCATTTTGTTGCTCCCTTGGGAAAGTTATTTCCCAGTCTGCGTGCTCTTGGTGAGGCTGTCAGCCACAGGACCAGGACCACAGCAGTCCATTGCCCTGGCCACTGACACCGATCAAAGAGCTATCAATCTATCCCCAGCACGACTTTCTCAAGCACCGTCAACCAAAGCCTTTCGGATAGTTGATGGTTTGGCTGTTGGGAGAAAGCGGAGCCCTCTTTTAGCTTCCTAATGATAAACATTTAGACCCGAGGCCTCGCATGGTGATTTTTCATGCTACCAGAAAGCACTTGTCTGTGACAGGGTACGAGACCACAAAAAAGAATCACCATGAAACGAGGTCAAGAGACTGGGAGAGTGGAGGGTGAGTGGGTTGGAAAGGGGGAACCGATTACAAGGATCTACATGTGACCTCCTCCCTGGGGGAGGGACAACAGAAAAGGGGGTGAAGGGAGATGCCGGATAGGGCAAGATATGACAAAATAATAATTTATAAATTATCAAGGGCTCATGAGGGAGGAGGGAGCGGGGAGGGAGGGAGGGGAAAAAAGAGGACCTGATGCAAAGGGCTTAAGTGGAGAGCAAATGCTTTGAAAATGATTAGGGCAAAGAATGTACAGATGTGCTTTATACACTTGATGTATGTATATGTATGGATTGTGATAAGAGTTGTATGAGCCCCTAATAAAATGCTTAATAAAAAAAGTGAAATAAACCAGGACACTGCCCCCCTCCATAAAAAAAAAAAAAGAAATGAAGTCAGGATATGGAGAGCATGTACATTTCTTTATCCAGCCAGACCTGGAGCACATGCAAGGTTCTCATCAGTAGCTGGAATGATCTGTTGTGACAAATTTAATTTTCTTGCTGAGGCTACTTTGCTTTGAGTTTTTGTTATTTGCAGTGGAAAGACCCTGTAAGACAAATTATTGTGGTATTGTTCTGGTGTAGGGGACACATCTGACCTCCTCTGGCTTCCCTATTGCCACGAGGCAGGGGTCAGACATGCCTTTACCCTCCATCCTGCTTAATTCTGACACCAGCCATTCCTCCCTATGCTGGATTCGATAATTTGTTGCAATGGTCAAACAAGAGTCTTAAGCAGGTTTATTATGGCAGTTAATAGGTAACCACAAGTCAGGACCAGCAAGCAGTCAGGATATTGTCCTTGGCTCACGGTAACACTTCTCCTTAGTCAGCAGCTACGTCTCTCTCAGTTCTCAGCCTCTCAGCCAGGGGTCCCTTGGCCTTGGCCTCCATGGGCTCAATGGAAGTGAGACTGCCTGTTGCTCTAACAGTCCCATATAGTCAGATGGGGAGATGGTACCCCATAGTCTCGGCACTGCTCCTCAGAGTCTCCAAGCCACAGTCTCTGGTGCATCTGGTCTTGGTGACTTCTGCCACTTCAGACAGCTCTTGGACAAGCTTGTCCAGTGGTCCTGTTTTCTCATACACCAAAGAATGACTTTGGTAGAGGTGTGAGTTTTGTGACTTCTAGAGACCCGTAGGACAGAGTAGAACTGCCCCTGTGGGTTTCTGAGACTGTAAATCCTATGGGAGTAGAATGTCTCATTTTTCCACCGTGGAGCAGCAAACTTTGTGGTTAGCAGCCCAAGGCATAACCCAGTATAACCCCCAAGGAGAACAAAGGGTGATGCATTCAATCACATTCTCTGGTAAAGTGGTTTTAAACATGCCGCAAGGAATCAAAGGGTGTGACTTAGTTCACACCCTCTATTAAGATCAGGACTTAGCTGCACCATGATGCTGACACCCTCCAAAATGGGCTGATAGCCATAGGCACAGAGTCTATAGTTATATCACATACGGAATTATGGCCAGAAGGGTCATATTAATTGACTACTATTCATAGACCTCTCCTATAGTTGGGGAAATGAAGGCCTTGAAAGATGAATTGCTTGCTCAGTTGATTAGTGACTTAACATTGGTATTTGGAGCAAAACCATCCATCTGTACCCACCCACTCATCCATCCATCCATCCATCCATCCATCCATCCATCACTCTTCTTTTTGTAATTATATATTGTGAGGTATTTATTTCTAATGACAAATGCATGAAATTTTGTCTTGAAGCATGGTATAGCATGGGTACTCGGATGTGGACATATCTGCATGTGTTTTCCTATGGTCTTAGGTGACCCCAAAGGGGTCGCAACCCACAGGTTGAGAACCACATGGTGGCATGTTTCTCAGGAAGCACCTTTACCATACCGCGGAGTCTGTGGATGGCAGAAGAGTTCCGTGATTTGGGAGCCCAGCTGGATGGGCACATGTAGATGTTTCCAGGTCTCCTTGGCTGGCAATACATAGGACAAACCATCTCTGCAGCATCTCCAGCATTTCCGTGGACTCTGGTTGAGCAAGCAGAGGAGCTTCTTGTATATTGAGTCTGTCATCTAGGTCCTGAGAGGGAGCAATAGCTGATCAGCATTTAGACCTGGATTCTATGGAGGTAGACTCACCCCACTGAGCACCTCAGCCATAGGTCCTGAGATGGTGAGACCTTTGAGGGCATATTCTGATTCACTGTGACTGCCATGAGCTCAGGAGCCAGGTCCGTGCCCAGTTCCCGTCCTTGTAAGACTCTAACTGCAATAGGTTTTACTTTTATTTTTTTGCCAGCTCCAGTTCTGAGGCGAGGTCTGGATCAAGGTTGGCAAACTCCTGCGGTAGAGGATCACAGAGTAAATCTTTAAGGTTTGTGAGCCCTACAGTCTCTGAAGTGACTCCTCAGTTGTGTAGTTGTAGCACAACAGCATCCATAGACATTATGTAAATAAGCAAGCATTTAATTCCAATAAAACCTTTCTTTTTTTTTAAACAAAAAGAGGTGGGCGTCCCAGATCAGTTGGGAAGACACGTGTTCTATTGATGGGAACATGAACAAGAAATGGAAGCATGCATGTTTTATATTTGCTGTTGATGATGTAGTGGACATAACACAACCTTTGTTTTTATGTATTATTTATTTAGTATTTTTAAAAGATCATTTTACTGGGGGTTCTTACAAGCATATTTGTGCATATGTTGCCATCATCATTTTCTAAACATTTTCTTTCTATTTGAGCCCTCGGTGTCAGGTCCTACTCCTTCCCTCCCTTGCCCCCCTCCCACCCTCGTGACCCCTTGATAAATGATAAATCGTTCTTTTATTTTTTATTGTTATTGTTATTTTCATATCTTACACTTCACCCATGTTTCTGTTGTTAGCCCCCCCCTCCCCACGGTGTGTGTGTGCATGCACGCGTGCTATGTGTCAATCACTGAGATCAGTTCCCCCTTCTCTTTCCCCCACAACCTTTTTATTTGAATCTTTGTTTTTGAATCGGGATCCATGAGATTCGACAGATGAGTAACAGGTGACAGTTTCCACATCTGTAAAATAAGAACCATATGTCACTCGTGAGGTAATGCCCATGCTTAATGCTCAGGGCACACTTAGTGAGCGCTAATTCCATTCCCCTTTCTCATTCATCGCCGACTATTACCAGTATCTCGAGAGTAGCCCATGTTTTTAGAGTACCTTGGAATGCAGTGAAGCCAGTGGAGTTTGCTGGGTTCTAGGGTCTAGCTTCTGAGAGGATAAGCTACCACCCAAGTGATATGGCTTCGGCCCTTGGAAGCTCCAGATTTTCTTAAAGGAGCTTGATGGTGCTGTATGATAAGCCTTGAGCTGCTAATCTTAAAGTCTGCAGTTCAAATCTAGCCACTACTCTGAGGGTCACCCTGAGCTGCACTGGACTCAATGGCAGTGGTTTTGGTTTAACCCTACTCTTCTCTTGATGGTTCCAAACGTAAAAGGCCTCTGTGCTTGTTGTTGTAAGGTGCCATTGAGTTGATTTCAACTCATAACAAGCCTTTGTTCCAGAGTAGAATCGCACCATAGGGATTGCGAGGCTGTAAACTTCATGGGAGCAGATGGCCCGTTCTCTCTCATGGAGGCGCTGGATGGGTTGGAGACATCACCCTTCCAGTTAGCAGCTGAATGCTTAACTGCTGAGTCACCAGGCCGCCCAACAGAAGGCTCTTCAGTCAACAGCCTCATTAAGCAGGGGGATCTCTTTTACCGAATCTGTTGCCTCCTTCCCACGTGGCTCTCCAATCTCTTTTAAACAGGTACTTCTTTTTCTTGGAAAACAGATTATAGTCATGTCTGTTTGGGTGTCTATGTGTTCACAACTATGTGTATGTCATTGTTTGTGCCCATATGGGCCCTTGTGTCTGTATTGTGATAATATATTTAATGTCTGGTGTGTCCCTGGTGTCCCTGAGTGAAGTGTATGACTGACATGTCTGCATATGGATGTCTGGGTACAGACATGCATCAGTGGGTAAAGGGGGTGGCCCTTGTGTGTTTGGGTGTGTGTGTGGCTAGATACACTGGCTCCTTATTCAATCCATTCCTTTGTGGGTCTCAGTCACACAAAGCAGGGCCTTAGCAGGGGGTGGTCATTGTGTCAGGAGAAAGAGATGGGGGCGGGTAGGGGGACTCCTGGGCTCTTGGAAAGGAAGCTCTGGCCCGAGTTTAGCTGTCTTGTTCCAGAAAGAAGTTGGAAATGATGAAGAAACCAGATGACTCAGCTCTGCTTCTGAAAGTCCCTGATCCTGAGAAGGAGTCTCCTTCCCTTCCCGTCCCTCTCTACACCCATATTTGTTTCCAAAGGGTTCTGGCAGAGCTGGGCCCCGAAACCCTAGCTCATAGGTGTCACACTGCATAGAACGTCATAATCTGATTAGAACAGTTAGAACAGTTAGAACTTCATACTGCATAGCACTAGCATAGCACTAGCGTGGAGGAAGCCTTGAGCAATAATAGCACATGCCCCCTTCCCATGCGGTTTCCTGCCCTCCGCAGCTTGATGTGATCCACTCTCACCAAAACACTCCTTTCCCTTCATTCCCTGCACTGAGGACGATTTTGAGTCCAAGGATCCTGACCCTGGGCTGAGCTGGCTTTTGGATCGCTCAGGAAACAAGGATGCCCGAGTACAAAGTAGAAGATGATCTCTGTGGCTGGAGATAGGGAGACAGAGGAGAGGCGTTAAAGGGAGGCCGGAGAGCCTGTACAATTTGCTGAAGCCATTAGAGCTCCATTCACGGTGTTCCTAACGGATAGCAAAGAGGACACTTCCTTACTGAGCAGAGCATCTTATTGTCCTTTTGTCCTGGAAGGAGATAGTGAGACTACCGTTTGGCTTTGGCTTCTCATGCTATAGGCTCAACAAAAGGTGTCAGGCACACTGGCAAGGGAACAGAAGGCTGTGCCTACACAATGGGGGCATGGAGGTATGCGAAGGCACCGGGTGATTTCTAGGGCACCTGGAAAACCTAGAGATTCCAAGGCCAGTGGTCAAAGTTAATGGAAGACCACTGTGACTTTAATCAGACAGGGCCACCAGCATGGGGTGAAGGTTTGGGTTTCTCAGCAGGGATGTCAATTAATTAACTGAAATATGAGTTGGTAAAGGGACCCTAGAAGGAATCGTAGAAGTGTGTAAACAAGTTGGTGTGCATGCCCCATATAATTCCATTACCTTTTTTAAAAAACAACACTTATTGGGGGCTCTTACATCTCTTATCACAATCCATACATTCATCTGGTGTGTCAAGCACATTTGCACATAGGCCACCATCATCATTTTCAAAGCATTCTCCTCCCACTTGAGCCCCTGATATCAGCTCCCCATTTCTTCCCCCTCCCTCCCCTACCTACCCTCCCTCACAAGCCCTTGATAAGTTATACATTATTATTTTCATAGCTTACATTGTCCTCTGTCACCCCTTAACCACTTTTCTGCTTTTTGTGCCCCTGGGAGGGGGGAGTTCTAGATTGATCCTTGTGATTGATTCTTCCTTCTCCCCCTACCCTCCCTTAATCCTCCTGGTATCTCTACTCTCATTGTTGGTCCTGAGGGGTTTATCTACCCTGGATTCCCTGTGTTTCGGGCTCTTATCTGTAGCAGTGTGCATGCTCTGGTCTAATCTGATTTGTAAGGTAGAATTGAGGTCATGATAGTGGGGGGAAGGAAGCACCACCAAAGAGCTAGAGGAAAATTGTGTGTTTCATCGGTGCTATACTGCATTCTGACTGGCTCAGCTCTTTCCTGTGACCCCATCATTCCATTACCTTGAAGGCACCCTTTGACTTCTTGACCAATGAATATGATATGGTATTGCTCATATGACGAGGTTACATTATATGGCAAAGATGAAGGTTTTTGCAGATGCAATCAAGGTCCCTAAACAGTTGATTCTGAGTTAGTCAAAAGGAGATTATCTTGAGTGACCCCAACCTATCCGGTGAGCCCTTTTTAAAGAATGTCTATATATGAGATGTAAGAGATAAGAAGCAGATGACCTCATCTTGGCCTTGCCAAACTGTGATGAGGGCCATGTGACAAGAGTGGCAGGTGGCTGAGGATCTTAATTCTACAAACATAACTGACAAAACCAGGGATTTGGAAGGAGACTCTGAGCCTTCCTGGCTGGCCCCTGGTGAGACCCCAGGAGAGGACCCAATTGACTCATAACTAGACTCTTGGTCCACAGAAATGGTGAAATGATAAATTTGGAGTGTGTTGAGCAGCTAAATTTGTTGTTATTTGAAAAAGAGTGTGGCATCAGGGGGAAGGCCTAGCAACAAACTGCGATATTCAGATGACACAACCTCGCTTGCTGAAAGTGAGGAGGAATCGAAGCACTTGCTGTTGAGGATCAAGGATTATAGCCTTCAATATGGATTAGAGCTCAATGTAAGGAAGACCCAAATTCTCACACCTGGACCAATAAGTAACATCATGATAAATGGAGGAAAGGTTGAAGTTGTCCAGGATTTTGTCTTAGGTGGTGTGTTAGGCTGCGTTGACTAAAGAGACAAATCCAGAGACACTCAGGTATGTAAGAGAGAGCTTTATATCAAAGAGTAATTCTATATTAAGAAATCATCCCAGCTTAGTCCAGATCAAGTCCACAAGTCCGATATTAGCCCATAAGTTCAATACTAGCTCATAAATTCCTCTTAAGATTCATGTAGCCACTCACAATGATGTTGAATGCAGGAAGATCACAAGCCAGTGAGTGAAAAGTCTTGTGGATCCAGTGGTAGTGGAAGCATCTCTGTGCTGACAGGAGTCTCTACCTGGCTCCTCCAGCTCTCTGAGTGTGGCTCCTCAACAGGAAGGTGAAGCAGATGGAGAGTGTGGCCCACCTCCGGAGAGAGAGAGGAAGTTTCCAGAGTCCTCTTGAGAAGGCCATGCCCACAAGGAGGCATCATCAGTCTGTGACCTGATTGACAGGTTAGACTCCACCCCTTCACTCTTAATACCCTTAAGTTGACAACAGATTGTATCACTACCACAGCTGGATCCACAATCAAGCTCATGGAAGCAGCAGTCAAGAGATCAAAACACATTACATTGGTAATGTGTTTTGATCTCTTGACTGCTGCTTCCATGGTAAATCTGCTGCGCAGGACCTCTTTAGACTATTGAAAAGCAAGGATGTTTCTTTGAGGACTAAGGTGTGCCTGACCCGTGGTTTTCTACATTGCATCATATGCACATAGAAGTTGGTCATTGAAAAAGGAAACCGAAGAAGATTCGATGCATTTGAATGACGGTGCTGGAGAGGAATATTGAAAGTGCCACGAACTGCTGAAAGGACAAACCAGTCTTTGGAAGAAGCAAGGCCAGAGGGCTCCTTAGAGGCAAGGGTGGCAAGTCTTCGTCTTTGGGCATATTGTCTGGAGAGACTAGTCCCTGGAGAACAATATCATGTTTGTAAAGTAGAAAGGCAGAAACAAAGAGGGAGGCCCTTGGGAAGTGGATAGACACTGGCTGCACCAATGGGCTCAGGCACAGGAACAATTGGGAGAATGGTGCAGGGCTGGGCAGTGTTTCGTTCCGTTGTGCATTGGGTGGCTATGGGCCGGAGCCAACTTGCTGCCACCTAACAACAACAGCAGCAGTAGCAGCAACAACAAATTTGTGGCAATTTGTCATATAGCAATAGAAAACTAGTATAGGAAGGGAGTGATAAACACCAGCTAAGTTTTAAAGGTATTTACTGTAGCTTTGACTTATATTTTCCTCCTTGTCTTTTATCTTCTTTTAGTCCACAGGCTGTTGTGGTGATCCTGCTACAATTCCAAATTCAACTTCCTTTCTCCTTCCTGAGACTCATCCCTTTGAAGTTAGGCAGAGCTGTGTGACCTACTTTGGCCAATACAATGTGAGCAGAAGTGTCATTTTGTCACTCATTTGAGAACTGGTGTGTGGTTCTCCTTGCCTTAAGCGATCACAGAAGCATGTGTGAGGTAAAGGAACATGCCAAAAGATGAAAGCAGCCTGGAATGGGGAGCCGCCACATGGGACACAGCTGTGCTGGAGACCTGACTGGGCCCATAGCTGCCTTGGTATGTGTGGGAAATAGACTCTTGTTTTGTTCCGGCTCTCAGATGTGGGTGTCTACAGCTTAACCTAGCCTATCCCGAGTGATGCAGGTATGCTGGTGGGGGTTACCAGATGTTGCTGAATAGAGAGGTAAGACTACAAGAAAGTTAAAGGTAGAACAGACACTGCCCGGAGACCTTGGACCTAAAATTGGATGTAGTACTTGCTAAAGTTATGAGACAGTTCTCTGGAGAGAGGTGCATATTTGGGGTTTTACAAGCAAGGGCAGATGCTAGGGGGTACCTTTAATTTTTCACTTAGTCTAGTATTTTTCACGAAGTCTAATAAGTTGATGTTGGAAAGCCATAGGGGTAGACTATAGACATATTTATCATTTTTCTCAATTGAGGAATTTCCTATGGTATTAGTTTGCTCGTGGGTAGAATGTGCGCTCTATCAGACTGCCCCACAGTCACCGTCTTAGTGACCTGACGCTGCTAGAGCAGACAGAGCACAGGCCGCCTTGGTGCTGCTTTTCAACGACCTGGAGGCTTCTGAGGAAGGCCTCATCGTTGAACCTGCCACATGGTCACTACCCGAAAGAAATGGCTTCGCCTAGTTTCTTTTGTGACATACTAAAATGATATTTGTTTTCATAAATACATATTCATAAAATAAATTAGATCCCCTCCCCCCTCTATCTTAAAAGTCTACATTAGGTGGCGGAAACTTTTCCTACTTTCTGAGGGCCACTTTCTCAGACCTGGCACGGATGCATTGGTCTCCATTTTCCCTTAGGAGATGGACCAACTCACAGAGGTGGTGTGTGTGTTCCTGACGTGTACAAACTTGAGCCACGCTGCCCAGGGAGAAACCCGGCCGAGGTGTTTCACTAGCTTGGGCAATTCCTTGACCTCTGCCCCACAGTTTCCTCATCTGCAACCAAAGAATGTCCACAGCCTTCAGAGTAGAGCTCAGCCCTCGTTGGTGCCAGCAGTGAGTTAGCCAGTCCTGCAGAGACATGTGGACAATGTCTCAAGGGTCCTCTAGGAAGTTCTGACCAGAGAAGTGCCCACTTGTTTCTACAGAAGGAAGCTCTCCATGGGGCAGTCCGTGGGAGATGGTTATTTCCAGCATTTTCCTGCTATGTCTGAGTTTTCCAGAAGCCAGAAAAAGGGGGTGACATGGGGTGGGGGCTTACCGAGAAGTTGAACATGATCAGGACACGATCAAAACCAAATGGGGCTGGCTGTGATCAGGCATTCTTACCCACGCTGCGAAACATGATTCCAGAGACAGCCCCCTAATTTCTTGAGAACTGAATGTGCTCCAGCTCCGAACGAGGGAGGGCATAGTGGGAAAGGGCCATGATTAATCCCATCTTTTATTCTTTCCATGTGTTTTGGGTGTTTGTTTCGTGCTAGGCCCTGTGCGGAACAATCCTGAAAATGGAGATGGACGAGACTCACTCTTCCTGTAGGAACTCGCTCGTTCGACTGTTAGGACGGGGAGCTTTTTGTCCACTGTGGAGGTAGACAAAAAGGCTAGGGGTTCTTTGAGAAGGAATGTCAGGTCCTCTTAGAGGGCTATCGAAAGCGACAACTGGGGAGACCACAGGCCTTTAGGGTAGGGCGGTGCCTATCAGCTGCAGGCCTTGAATCAGTAGCAGACATGGGACCTGTTAGGTAGCTAGAGGCAGAAACCAGGGGTTCTCCCTCTGTGGGCCAAGGCCTCCCTCCCCTCTTACAGGAAGTTGGAAGCAGTTGAAGGCTAGAGGTCATGCACCCATTCAGGCCTTTGGGAAAGGAAGCCAGTACACTTGGGGGAGGGGCCGACTAGACCAGGTGAGCCTCATTCAGTCAATGGGGTCAATCAGTACCATGAACCATGCCTCCCGGCAGAAAAGCCAGAATTGGAAGCCCACCACCCTCTTTCCAGCTGCTCCTTGACCCTGCTATGGTTTCTCTGATCTCAGGTGTCCACGTGTGGGTGAGAAGTGCCCTGAGGGGGCCTGTGTAAAACCTGAAATTTGTTTTATCCTTTATAGAAACTCACGGATCACAAACCAGGCTTCAGCATGGGGTCTTCCTCTTGCAGAGTGAGTCATTGCCACCCAAGGAATCTAACATAGGAAGGCCTACCCCAGAGGCAAACAGTAAAGCTTCCTGCATTCTGGCCAGGAAGCCAGGGGTCCACGCTCCTCCTCAGAGAGCGCACTGCCTCATCATTGTCAGCGGGGGGCCTGTAGGCTCCCAGCCTGCCAGAAGCCAGGATAAGGACACAGGGCTCCTCAGCGACACATAGTGGAGCAGAAGTTGACCAGGTGGAGGTTACAGCCTTGAGGATGTGTGATTGCTGGACCAAGAAGCAGTGCCCAGGAGGGATTGTTTGCTTGGGGAAGGTGGGACAGGACCAGTAGATAGAAACAGAGACAAGGAGAAAGAGAAGGGATGGGATGGACTGGAGGAGTGGAAAGAGTTGGGTGTCCACTTCTGAGGTTCTGGGTTGGGAGTGGGGAAGAGCTTGCAGACAGGATTGTGGGACTCAGACCCAGACATTGAGCTCAGAGCTTTTTCTTGTGGCTCCCAGTGGCATTGTCAGGGAGATGAGACTCAGGGACCTCTGTCCTGGCAGCACTTACCTTAGGGGTCCCACCCTCAGCCTCACTATTTTGTGTTTTCCTCTCAGGGTCTAGAAGGAGGTCTTTGTCTGCTCTGTGACACTTCTTGGCTCTCGTGGGGACTCAGAAGGATTTGAGACAATGCGCTCCCCCTCCCTCTTCACACCTATAATTGATTTCTGTCTGCTAGGGTGCAGGGCATAGCATCTAGAGGGGATTAATAACCGAGAGCTCCGTGACGCTTTGGCTGACTGGTTGGACAGGTAGATGGGAGGGTGGGTGGATGGGTAACTGGAGGAAGATGGGGGTTAATGGATATTTAATCAGCCAGATGCATGGATGCATGAATGGTTAGGGTCTTTTCCTTCAAGCAGCAGAGCCAAACCTTCCAGTCATGGCAGCTGTTGAGAACTTGAGAACTCCCTCTGTACTCCCCACCCCTGCTGGGAAACTTGGGATGCCAGGACCTTTGGGATCAGTGGAGGGGGGAAAGGGTTGTGAGGCTCCCAATCCAGAGCGGAGAGGCTGTCACAACTCCCTCGCCACCCTTTCCTTGCATGGCCTGCGCAGGCCTGGTTCTGTGGTTAGCTCAGGGGTGCAGGAAAAAGACCACCTTCTTCCCAGCCCGATGCTCATGCTGCCTTTCTAGCCTCTCTCTGACCCCGAGGCACAGACTTGCCTCTCTCTGCTGGACCGGCTCTTGGAGGCCACCATCTGGAGGCCGTCCAGCTTCTGCAGGGTACCTCCCTAGCACAAGGAGGTCACTCCACACGGAGAAACCCTCTGGAACGCTCCAAGTGTCCTAGAACTTTTCTTGTCCAGAGCTGAGACACCTTCTCTGCCACTCTCCTGGTCTCAGTGCTCGGGACCTCGAAGCCCATTGGGGCTGCAGGGGTGGGGGAGGGCTCCTCCATGTCAACCCCTGTCTCTCCTGGCAGCTCCTTCTTCCTCCCTGCGGCCCCTCTTCCATCTCTGACCACTGACTCCCAGCTCAGTTTACCGGGCCTGAGAAGCGTGAGCCCAGGATGGCCTCGATGGGGCTGGCGCTTGCTCAGATGGACGGAGAGAGGGGAGGGCTGGTCTGGAAGGCCAGGCTCTGTCTGGACGGGTGGGTCCTCCCCCATGAGCACCGAGACCCTCCGCACTTATTTGTGAACTCACTAGCAAGTATTTATGGAGTGGTGGTCATGTGCCGGGCTGTATATTGGGTACCAGAGAGGCAGCAGGAACGGAAGCAGGTATGAGCTTCATCTTCCAGAAAGACCGACAAACGAAAACTGCCACTCCGTGTGATGGATGGCGGGCAGAGAGAGAGTCAGGGCGTCCTGGGAGGCTACCTAAGCCGGCCTGGCATAGAAGAGCGAGAGGGCTGCTCCAGACAGACAGTGTCATGGGTGGCTGAGTATTTTCCCATCAGGCAGTGGAGCTGGGCCCCCTGTCTAGCCGGTTCCTACAGCTCCCTTTCCCCAAGTGACACCTGAGACTCCTGGAGGCTTGAGCGTCTGCCTGGAGAGCAAAGACTGATGAGAGACGTGGGCCACTCGGAACTGACAGGGTTGCTGAACCCCGGAGGGTGATGGGGTCATGGAGAGAGACGAGACAGTGCCTCCATGGCAGGGGGCTGGTCCTGAGAACCCCAGGCTGCAGAGTGGGAAATCCATCTATCGTTCCATCTTCCCTTCCTGGACAGAAACCAGACAGACAGCAGACCAGTCTAGGGGCCAGTTGGACTTTATTGGAAGCATTGTTGTCAGGGGTGAAGCTTCTGCTCCAGCCACACACAGCCACACACACACTTGCATTGGCACTTTCAGGTCCCGCCACGTCTGGGACAGAGGAGCCAGAGGCCTCACCAGTCCCTCTGGTGCTGGCTTCCCCAGGATGGTGGCGTTTCGCATCTCCCCTCAGGCGCAGGGCTCCTTCTAGCTGCTGAGGTGTTTGTTCTGTGGGGAGAGAGAGAGGCAGGCTCAGGGGCTGAAGTCTTGGGCGAGGATTTAGAGGTGGTTCTCAACCTTCCCAGTACCGTGACCCTTTAATATAGTTCCCCATGTTGTAGTGACCCGTATTGGGTGTCTGGGCAGACCCGCCTGGAGACGATAGCGGAGTGGTGCCTTGTTTCTAAAATCATCGGAAAGAGGGTCTTAGGTGACCCTTGTGAAAGGGTCGTTTGATCCCCAAAGGGTTTTTGACCCCCCAGGTTGAGAACCGCTGCCTTGGAGGAGGCAGGCCTGGGGAGGGAGGGAAGTCAGGTTTACCTTGGCAGAGAGCCTCTGTAGTCTCCGGATGATGCGCTTCACCCAGTTCTTGTCTAGGGGTGCGCAGAGCTGGTGACCCCTCAACGTGGTTAATCTGGAATCAGAGGGCAGAGAGAACGGAGCCCTGGAACCAGCTTCTTGGAAGGCCCTGGTGTGAGGGCCAGAGACTGGACTTGGCAGGGAGAAGAGAGACAAGGACATCGCAGGATCCCCAGGGGTGGAGAGAGGAGAAGCGTCCAGACCCCCATCCCTGACTCACACCACGGCAGACACCCTGCAGCCATCCTTGGGGAGGAGGTAGCGGAAGCCTCGCACGAGGTTCCCCGGGATGGGCCGCTGAGTCAGAGACAGGCAGCAGTCTTCAGCGTCGTTGGCACCACCCAGAGCTGGAGGGTGGCAATGGGGGAAAAGGTGGCGTCAGAACACAGGACCCTGAGGAGGGGAGGCCACCTCCCTAACTGGGACTAAGGACACCTGTGTGGGTGTGTAAGTTTGTGCACCTGATACCCAGCCATAGTGCACCAACATGGTCCTACTGGTGGCTAAATGATTGAACTAGGTCTATGCTGATTGCTAAATAACCCCTATCCTGAGCCTTCCTGCTGCTGTGAGCGCTCTGTCCGGGACCTTTTCCACGTCTCATGATCCAGCAGATGAAGAGGCAGCGCTGGCCGCTGAACCTCCAGGACTTGGTGTTGCTACAAGGCTGGTCTTGGGCCCCTGTGAAGTGCTGCTATTGTGACCATCACTCCTGCCTTAGCGTCTTCATCCTCCCTGCTGTAAGCAATTGGACACTGCTCTCTCCTGCCAGGACACAGCCTGCAGGGAGAGGGGCAGCCAGAGGCCCCGGGGCACACTCAGAGACAGACACGCATCAGCACTCTGGAGCCCAGGTGCCCCCTCACGGCACAGGCACGTACACGGGGCCCAGGGTCCCTGAGTTCACCCAACCAGGTGGACCTTGATTCCGACCTGGCCTTGCAGTCACACTCACACGTCGTCGTGTCATGCCCCAAGCCCCCCACCCTTACCCTCCCCTCAGCCTTACCTGGGGGAGTCCAGAGAGCCAACAGGCTGAGAGCCAGCAGGAGGGCTGTGCGGGGGGCCATGGAGGTGGACGGAGGCAGCGTGATAGCAGGCACGTGAGTGGGAGTCTGTTCCTCGTGTGTGCAGGAGCCTGTGTGAGGCGGAGGCTTGGGCGCAAGGGAGAAGAGGGTGGTGGGAAGCACACAGGGGTCCTTGGGGGACGCGAGAGGGTCTGGAGAGCCTCTGCGGCTGTGGTGGAGGCTACCTCTTACTTATAGGTCCAGAAACTTTCACTTTCCCTCCTCAGAAATCCCCCTCCGCGTCCTCTCCTCTCCGGGCTTCCTCTCTGCCCGCCTCTATCTGCCAGAATCTAACCCTGTCCGCCCTCCCTCCCCCCACCCCCCCAGACTTCCTTGGCTTCAGCTCTGTGAACCAAAGCAGCCTGCACTGCGCTCTGGCCTTGACAGGACTGTGGACTCTGGAGGGAGGGCCTCCCCTAGCTTCTCCATGGAATTTGCATTATTAAACGCAGGTGTGGGGTTCAGAAGTGACAGAGTGTGCGTGTGTGCGTGGGGGGGGGGCGGGAGGTGAGGATGGGGGAGGCAGAGTGAGGCGTTGTGCCCCTCTCACCTAGTTTGTCCCACCTCCTGCCTCTCTCTGGTGGTTCTAACCCCACTGGCGGGGTGGGAATGGGGGCAATTTTTGTTGTCTTAGGAGCCACTGCCAGACCTGGGGCTGCCTGCCCAGGTCATCGGGACGCCTGCCCGTCCACCATCTGGGAACCAGTCCCTCCACGGACACCCGCAGAGCTGACAGGGAACGTTTCTTGGGAGGCGGCCCAGCATTTTGACCCCACATCTCAGCACGCTGAGACTCCACAAGCACTGCCCCCTCCCCTTGATTGACCATTTATTTCCAATAAACGGAATTGGACATTGATGTCCAAGACCTGGGTTAGAGGAACAGCTGGAGGGGGCCTGGCCTGGGATAGTCTTCGTCCTTCCCCTCCTCTGGAGCCTGGGAACCTGCAGGGGATTTCTAAGGAGAAAGGCTGGCCAGTTCACATCCACACAAATCCCCGCGTTTCAAGGAATTGACAGGGGAGAACAAGCGATTTCCCCATCCCTGTGGGAAAGGCTAGAGAAAGGCCAGGGAAAAAGGTCTCAAGGGAGAGATTAATATATGGGACATCCATTCACTCAGCACCCTCCATTCTCAGACTGATTTATCATTCTCTGTATCCATTAATAATATTAACAGCATTTCTGATCGCTGTGTCTAAGGTACTATTACCATGATTATCTTGCTTCATTTCCACCCCCCTCCCCCAACTATGGCACAGTCTTATTATCATCAGCTGACATCTCTATTACCCATGAGAACAATGAAGCTCAGAGCCCAGGTCACACGCGACTAGGAAGTGCCGGAGCCTGGTCTGCACCCACTCGGCTCTGAGGTGTCTGTGGGTGAGATCACTACCCCACACTGCCTGCCTGCCACCTGCCCATGGAGCCCAGTGCAGTGCAGAGGGCACGCTGCAGATTGGTGTGCCTCCGTTGGGACCCACATCCCGTCACTTGCTAGCCGTGCAATCAGGTGCCGGTGTCCAGGCTGACCTCCATGGGAAGCATGACAGGCCTCCTGCTAAGGTTCGGTGAGGTAAATGGAGTAAAGTCCTCAATTGAGAGGCTGGCATGTACTAAGACCCCAAACCAAACCACTGTCTTTGAGTCCACCCTACAGGACAGAGTGAAAGGACTCCGTAGATTGTGGAGACTGGAAATCTGTACAGGAAACTCGGTAGGTTTGAACCCGCCAACCTAACGTTTAAACCCTCTGTACTGCCAGGCCTCCTTAGTGCATAATAAGCATGTAGTAAATATTAGCCATTATTAAACACTGGTTACGTGTGTTGGGCTGTGATCCTCATGGTCGGCAGTTTGAACCCAACAGCAGTGCCGAGGGAGCAAGACTGGACTCTCTGCTCCAGTAAACAGTGACAGTCTCAGAAACACACAGGGTGGGTGTGAGCCAGCACAGGCTCGATGGCAGCAGGTTAATTATACTGTGAAACCTGTGAGAACCAGAACTTGACAGCACAGCCTGGGTTTTCAGGGTCTGTCAAGTGTTCTGCTTTTGACAGGACTGCAGTCTTACAGCTTCTCTACCGCTTGGTTTTGTGGGACAGATTTGTTTTCTTTTTCCAACAGGTCTCTGCCTTCCAGAGATCCTGGCTTTCTGGGGGTTTACTGCCATTCTGTCCTTTTATTTGGATTCCTGCCCATCAATTCATCCACCTACCCATCTGTCCATGGGTCCTTCTGCCTGTGGTATTGCCGATTCATCTTTGCTCCCCATATCCATCCATCCATCCATCCATCCATCCATCCATCCATCCATCCATCCATCCATCCATCCATCCATTCTCATCCTCTAATACTCGCTCCCAAGTTCGTTTCTATACCAATCAATTGAAGACAACAGAATTAGTTCCTCTTCAACTAGTGTAGGGCAGCAGTCAGCTTCACCGACTTACTATCTGTGCTATGTCAACTTTCCTGCTCTTGGTCGTAAAATGCTCTTGTCATCCCACAGATAAGACCCTGGGCCTTTAAACTGATGACATTAAACTGGATCTGGTAAGATATCAGAAAGAGCAACTGTGAGTGCCTTAGGAAGAGACATGCCTGCCAGAAGGTGGGGAATAAATCCTAGAAACATTCAGGATCCGGACACAGAGGTGAAAATTTAAAAGCTCCTTGGTCTAAGTCATGCTGCACTTTCAGCATGAAGAAAGAGGCACACTGCTTCTGGGACAGGGAGGTGTTTGAAGGCAGCCTGTACCACATCTGGGTGTGCTGTTACACAACAGTTACTAGCTAAGAGTTTTGCATGGGCCTCGGAGCAAGAGAAGATTTTGCACCAGGCCTGAGCTCCAGGGATGCTGCTCTGCTGTGCCCACAGAGCCAACGCCCTTCAGGTTGTCTGTGGCAGATACAGGCGGCTGAGCATGTTTCTGGCTCATCCAAGAGGAGGATCAGAGCACATGCCCTTCCCGTGAGCGTAAGATAGTACCACCTGCGGACAATTACTGTTGTCTCCCGTTGAAAAGCAGTTCCCGATTTGCCACTGGCGCCTGGCCTGAAACCCAGACTGCAGTGGACCCAGGACGAAAGAAAACGAAAGGTGTTCTTGAAAGCATGGCATCAAGTGGGATGCACAGAGCAGTCTTTCATTCTTAAACAGGCCTTGTGTCTAGGAGACCAGGTTTCAGGAGTTTTAGGAGGCTGGTAGCAAAGGCTCCTACCTGCATTGTTTTCTGCTTCTTGCTCCAATCACACTTAAGGGTTGCAGAACTTCTGGTAGAAGTTTTTACAGTTAACAGATGGGGGAAAAAAAGTATGGACTAGCTTTTCAGATGAGTCTGGAATGTAGGCTGGTTCTAATGAAAGGCAGACAGCTTCTTAAATCCCATCTGGGTTGGCCTGGAAGGACCGTGGCAGCGGCAACTTGTCAGATGTGGGCAGAATTTCAGATAGTGCATTTAGTTATCCACGTTGTCTAGAAACAGTGGTTCTCAACCTTCCTCATGCTGCGACCCTTTCATACAGTTCCTCACGTGGTGGTGACTCCCAACCATAAAATTATTTTCATTGCTATTTCATCACTGTCATTTTACTACTGTTATGAATGGGGCAGCCCCTTGGCCGGCAAGTGCTCAACCTGCAGGGTGAGAAGCCCACCTTGAGCCTTGATGTACCTTGTTCTCCAGGGAGACCAAGCAGCCAACAGGTGGTAGGCTGACGACATGTGGCTTCCTTCCTCAGGGAAGGACTAGCGATCTGTCGTCATGGGAATGGATACATATTTTAGGTATGGATTTGCCTTCCCCGCCTACAGTACTTCTGTCAGCACCTCCATTTGTGGACTAGCAGTATATGGATTTTTTGGGGTTGTTTTTCCCTCTAAAATCACCATGGTAGCCTACAAATATCCCTAACCAAGGAGCTCTTTTTATTTTGAGATTACTGGTGCATTTGAAAAACTGTGCGATAAATATGTATAACGAAACCTTTGCCATTTCAACTTCTTTCCCATGTACAAATTAGTGGCATTCATTATGTTCATCATTAGCCATTTCCAAAAATTTCTCCCATTTCCCTTTAAGCAGTGATTGTCCCTTTCCATGTGCCTCCCACCCTTGGTACATACTAATAAACTTTGGCTTTTATCTATTTGTCTATCCTGGATGCTTCATATAAGTGGGGTTCTCCAATATTTGTGTCTTTGTGAAAGCAACTCTTTTTTTTTAAATCAGGAGGTAGCGCGAACGCAGTCCCCCACTACCACAGATTATGCAGGCGAGTTTCCCACATTTGGGCTTGCCCTGGGAAAATCACCTTCGTGATCATGGTCTCTCCCTTGCCAGGAAAGTATGTGAAGGCAACTCTTATGGAAAAAAATTGCCTCCATGGACCATGCCCATATATTCACTGCTCTTACCCCACAGACTATGAGGGGCTTAAAGAACTTGTGGGAAAATGGAATTAAAACATGATGAGATTCTTCCAGGAACTTTTTGAAACCCCCTCCTATCCCAAAGCAGCTGGCATGGAAAGCTAGTGGAAGGCTCATTTGTGGTTTATGATCTGGAACCCAACATCCTCCAAGATGGCATCGTTTTCTACAGGACACGATCACTCATTCACTGGCACTGAGCTGATTCTGACTCACAGCGAGTGATCATATAGGACAGGATAGAACTGGCTCTGTGGGTTTCTGAGACTCACTCTTTATGGGAGTAGAAAGCCTTATCTTTCTCCCATGGAGTTGGTGGTTTTGAACTGCTAACCTTGCGGTTAGCAACCTGCCTTAAAGCAGTGGCTCTTTCCCCATAGACAGCTTAATGGGCTCTGAGTGAAAGACAGAGCTGGAAAGATGTATTCTTCTGTTACTTCCAATAAGCACTCATGGAAACTTTCCTTCCTGCTCCTAAGGTTGAAACGGAACTTCCACCAGGGAACACAGCCCTAATTCCAGTGTCTAGAAACAAATTCCCTGACCATCTTGGGCTCCTTATGTCACTGAGAAGCAAACTTTGTAAAGCATTGGTCAGGGTGCTGATCCTGATTAGCCAGGGCAAACTGAGTTGCTGCTATGTCTGGGGCAAGGACAACTGGATCAGAAACAGAGTTAACGGGAGTGTCTCTTAGTAGCCTCGTGTCCAATGATGAAAAGTTGTGGTAGTTGGAAAATATAAGATACAATGAACTTAGATTTTATAGGAATGAATGTTTGAATTTCCCACCATGTAAAAATATTTCTTGACCAGTTGAGGTGCTTACTGTGAGTAAGGAGACTATGGAATAGGTGGTATAGAAAGAAAGCTGCTATTTTAAAAATAATCATTTTATTGGGGGCTCATACAACTCTTATCACAATCCTTCCATCCATCCATTGTGCTAAGCACATTTGTACATTTGTTGCCATCATCATTTTCAAAACATTTTCTTTCTACTTGAGCCCTTGGTATCAGCTCCTCAGTTTTTTCCTCTCACTACTACCACCCCTCCCTCATGAACCCTTGATAATTTATAAATTATTATTTTTCATGTCTTACACTGACCAATGTCTCCCTTCACCCACTTTTCTGTTGTCCATCCCTCAGGGAGGGGGTTATATGTAGATCATTGTGATCAGTTTCCCCTTTCTCCCCTACCTCTCCCTTCCCCTCCTGGCATCGCTACTCTCATTATTGGTCCTGAGGGGTTTATCTGTCCTGGATTCCCTGTGTCTCCAGCTCTTAGCTGTACCCATGTACATGCTCTGGTCTAAGTGCATTTGTTTCTGGTCTAGGAAAGCTGTATGTTTCAACAACACATGACTGCAAGCATCAAAATGATGATGATAAACAACACAGTCAGACAGGAACTTAAGCTATGTGAGATACTTTTAATCCAAGTCTGTGGGATCCAGCCTCTTTCTATGCCAACCACCATTTGTTTAATCACCTCAGCTAGTGGAATGCCTTAAATCCACCTTTGAATGTATAGAAAATATCCTTATAGCTGAATCACATCTAATGAAATGTTTCCCTTAATCCTCGCAAATGTTTCCTAATTAAATCCCAATCATGCAGTGTCTTGTTATATGGGTAAGGGGTTATACAAAAATCAGTTACATTCCAATCACATTATAGTATTAATTGACAAGTCCAAAATTTTGATCCTTCAGCAAAAGAAGCTTGTTGTAATAGTCCAGTCACTATTGTATGAAATATCTGGTTATGATAGAGTCCCAGAGTGTCCCTTAGACAGCACCAGCAATGGAAGAAATATCTCACTAGGCAGTGATCGCCATTCTTGGGAATCTGCGAGGGCTTGACATTTTGAATAACTTTAATAGCAGGACAGGATCAGGTCACGCATCAGCTTCCTTTCTTTCTTCTGGGCCTTGGGGCTGAAGAGAAATCTACCTATCTCCTTTGCCTGTGGAAATATAAACAAACAGCCCCTCCCTCCGGGGGTGTCAGCAACCTGGAAACAGAATCATTGTTAAGATTGGGTTGTTTCTTTATTTCTTCCTTGTCCATCTCTTCATTTCTTCCTTGTCCATTTTTCTCCTAATGTGGTAGTGTCCTTCTATAGGGAGTTTATTAGCTTTATTCTGCAAAACCATAAATGTATAGCTCTTTTTCCAGGTGACAAATGGACCTAGATCCCAAACGTGATTTCCATCTCCTTGGGACTTCTTGGGATTAACTTTCTCTGTAGAAGTGAAAATGTGTTTACCTGCCCTAATTTTGTTACAAGCTTTTAGCAAGGAGAAAATTTTTTAGTTAAAGATGACCAAATGAAATTTGTCACACATAAGATCTCTCTCCTCCCCCTTTTGTTTTAACAATGTAGAACTTAAAACACTACTGACCATCTCAGTTAACTAGTTGGGTTTGGGACCAGTATAACAACTTAGATCATTGTTATGTAAATTTCCTCTTCTAGCTCTCAGAGAATTGAGAGAGCTAACTAATTCTGAGAACTTCTTAGCACACTCAGGATATTTTTTTAAAAAGGGGGCAAAGGGAGACATTGGACAGGGAAAGGTATGACAAAATAATAATTTATAAATTATCAAGGGCTCATGAAGGAGGGTGGAGCGGAGAGGGAGGGGAAAAAAAGAGGACCTGATGCAAAGG